>NC_056696.1:11327500-11675000 GCF_018350215.1 Panthera leo | reverse complement strand
AGGTTTCACTTGGCGTGAAGAGGCTGGGGCAAATTCAAGAGGTATTCAGACGTGCAAATGACTTTGCACCTCCTGGGATGTCGGGCATGAGTGAAACAGATATGAGTCTCAGATTTCTGGCCCTGGCGACTGGATGAATGTTGGTGTTGTTCCTGGTATCCACGGAAGGGAAGCAGATTTCGAGAATAACCATAATGAGCTGAGTCTGAGAGTCTGTGGGCTCTTCAGCAGGCATAGGGTCAAGCTGTGGGGGAAATCTGGGGCTTGAGGGTTGGGCCTGCCAGTTGTCTCTTGATAACACAGCACGAATTGCAGCTGCCCAAACAGATCATTAGGAAGGCACTGTCACCAACTGTCCGGGCTCTAACAGTAGCTTTTCTAACTAGTCCTAATTTTGGTCTTAGTGCTCAGTAGTCCAGAACTCCACGAGACCAGAAAACAAGACTCTCAGAGAGGAAAGCTAGACTGGATCGAAGAGGCGCCCTCCCTATGCTGGGAAAGAGAATTCCTTTATGGGAAATCACTCAGTGGAGAAATGAGTTTGCACTGTGTAGTCTGAAGTTGGACCAGATATGGAATCTGAATTCAATTCTTCTGGTAAATCGATTGGAAAACCTTGAGTCAGCCGTGCAGAGCTTAAATTTTATTCTCATTCATATCATGCTCTTATCGTTACAAGGCTCCCAGGCTGGGCCCATATTTGTTATTGATTTAGTCTATGTGAAAGCCACTCAGAGCCTTGAAATAAGCCTTGGCTCTTGGGTCATTTCAGCATAAATGACCTTGGGACAATTTTCTGGCTAAAACAAATGAAGACTTTATCAACATGCACTGACCCAGAAAATCACCGTTCGTTCCTTCATTCCAAGGCTCTGGCCCCCAAATCTTCACATTTAATACTTCAACCTAATTTTGGTTATGGACATTTATGTCTCCCTTTCCTCCTTTTTGCAGGAAAGGACATTATCTATTCAAGTTTAGCACAGTGTCTGGTACATGGAATATATTCCATAAATTTTTTGCTGAAATGGGCTAAAATGTAGATAGCAATTCTTATAGTGAGAAGAATGGGAAACAATGGCGCATCAGTGTTGGAAATGACATTTTAATCGAAATATAAGTGGTAAGTAATAGGAATCCAATTACTCTAATCTATGCATCCACTCTTATTGTGATGTATAAATCAAAAACACCTGAACTCTTAAGGGCTGTTTTCCCTCCGGCTATAAGAGATTTTCACTAAATGACAGCTGGTACCCACATCATTGTCCTAGAAATTGCCTGCTGCTCTGGAAAACAGTTGTCCTACAGAGTTCCTTGAATCAGAGGCTCAGAAGAGGGAACTGAAGGTGGAAGCCCTCGTAGAGTTAATAGCCTCAAACACTTACTGATCGCTCACCAAATGTACCAGGCATTCTTCTAAGTGCCCAACGTGTATTAGCTTATTTAATCCTCACATCACCCGATACGGTAGCTGTTACTCCCCTCCCCCCAACCCCTCTTTTACAGATGATAAGAAACCGAAGGACAGAGCAGTCGAGTAGCTTGTCCAGGCGGTGTGGCTCCAAAGCCTGTACGTGGAACCATGGCATGGCATGCCTCTCCCCAAGCAAGGTGCCAAGACGAGGTCTGGAGTGACTCGTGCCCACTCCATTTGCTACCACACCATTCCTGGCCAAGAGTAACATCGGAGGACTGGCTTCCTGCTTGTATGCTAGGGATTCCATAAGCCCTTGAGTCCCCTTTTGCATCCATATGGATTATTTGAGCTAGTAGTAGCTTGAGGAGGAAGCTCCGTGGCTTAATGACAGACTAGAAATAATCTGTTAAAATGCCGAGTCTTCCGCCATTTTGTCGCCCCCGAAAGTTTGTTCTCATTCCAAGCGCCGCCATTTGCAAGGGTGTCTTTGTTTTCTCAACACGACGGGGCTTTCTGGTAGCAGCTTATTACAGGAGACATCCCCCAACTCTGCACTCTCACACTAGTTGTGTAAGAGGTGGGATATAAATATGGGCCAACCTGGCTTTACAGAAGAGAAACAGATCCTCCTTTCTCGGGCTTGTTTGACTTCCCAAAGCTCTTTCCAACAACAACAACAAAAAAAAAACAAGAACCGAAGGTGACAAATCTGCTTTCTGTTCTGCATGGGTCACCACCAGGATATCTTTGTTCTGAGGAAGAGATTTCCACCTTCCCGGAAAGAGGACAACTATGTAAGGATCAGGTTTACTTATTGCAACTGGAATTCTTTCCATCTAAACTTGGGGTTCCCAACCTTTCCATTACAATAGGCTGGTCAATAATCAAGGCCAACCAGGCCATCTCTCCCTCTATAGGCACCAGCCCAGCCCCCCAGCTTCTCCCCATGGCTCAAAGCACGGCTTACACAAGGGGATCCTGCTACTAGGGAGTAAAGCCAGCACTCTTCCCTCCCACCGCCCCTTCTTACAAGTGTCTCCGTCACTTCTATTCCGGAGACTGAAGTAAGATAACCTCTTGGCAAACTCTTGACCTGTCAGCTAAGAAGCTGAGGAAGGCCCAGCCCAAACCCCCAGAGAGGAGGGGGACTCCATGCTCTTCGACACATGCTGTACATTCTGTCGTAATACCAAGAATGGCAGTGGGCAGCCCACGGCCCACAGTTATGCTTTAACCTCTAATTGTTCGAGTTATCCTCGAAACGTGTGTTAAGCATCTACTACTATTTGGCAGGTGCTATGCTAGGTGCTGAGGAATCGAGGGTGCGACCTGCCCCCTGCCCCCACTGAACTAATGGCTCTTCCTTATCTCTCCTCCCATCTCAGTATCCTACCCGCTTCTTCCTGAGAGACCCCCATCATTATTGTCCGTTCTTATTGAAACGGGTCTAGGTCAACGGTCGGCTGTGAGAATCTATTATCCGGGACCTGAAAAAAAAAAAAAAAGGAAATGACTTGGCCAGGTACATAGAGACGATCCTAGGACATGACTCTAATTACTGACTTAATTCAGTGTATGTGATCTTTGTAGACTCTTCCCACTTTGGAAAGATGATCTCTTGTGCCTCTCTTAATGCTTTGATCCTTAGCCAGTAGGTAACATCAGAGGAAACCCCCTTCTGGGTTTTTTTTTTCCAGAATATACTATTCTTTCAAACTTAGCCAAGATAGAGAATCATATTCCAGAAATTCTTCCCATGGCTGGCCCCCAGTTAGGAATGGTGTTAGGCTTCTATCTTCTTTCACTTAAAAAAGATTTCTGCAGATCTAAGCTACAAGTCTGACCCCATTGGATTAGGTCTTTAGAGTGGATTGTGTTGTCTATAGGTGGTTTAAGAGAACCGGAACCTGAATCTCGGACCTCCTCTAAGACTACAAGATTGAACGGGATGACCTTTATAGAAGTGGCTGGGATGAAGCTTGACGAAGAGACATGCCTTCCTTGCCCTAGCATTACCTGGAAAATCGCACGTGTATGGGTCTCCTTCTTTGGACAGAGCTCATCCCACATACATTTCTAAAGATGGAAAACGCTTGCTCCTATACACCGAATCCTCAAATTCTCTCTCTTTAAATTACTCCTGTTTTCACTAACACCCCCACTGCCGAGGTTTCATTCAACCAAATTGTGGCACACCGTACAATACTCTGTGGCCATTAAAAATCACATGGCGGAAAACCATTTAGCAGCATGGAAAAATGTTCAGGTCTTTCCCCCCAGCTCTCCAGTTCTCAATCAGAGTATAAAATTTGCCAAATATTTCATTCTGGTCACTCTTTGCTGAGCATGTAAACCACACCATTTCCTGTACTAAGTCAAGGTTCATGGTCATAGTTCTAAGAACTGGTTCGTCAGTAGTGAAACAAACTATTTCCTGTTAGACCAACAGTGAAGAAATAGACCATAATAGTCTATTTCTTTGAGAAGCAGTGAAATGGATGCTTATCCATCTGAGGGTCTCAAAGATGCAAACTTCACACTGGCGTTTAGAAGATATCTATCGGGAGGTGACTGTTCGTTAATACCATTGTTTTGGAGCAAGATACAAGCCCTGGCCCATCACTGTATAGCTGGGGTATCTTGAACATGTAATTCAACCTATCAGAGGCTCCGTTTCTTACCTCATCGGGTTGGTGGAAAGAGTAAACAAAGAGTATGTAAAGAACTTAGTATAATGCTTGGTACTCAGAAAGTAATCCATAAATGCCAGGTAGTATTCGAATCTCTCTAACTCAGTTTTCTCCTCCAGCCTCTACTTCAGTAAAGATGGGGACAGGGAGTTGGAAGAGTGAGAACAGGGCGCAGATTCTAGCAGGGTTCCCAGTCACTGCGTACCAGGAAGTCAGGAACTAAAGGTCAGCTTTGTGTGATCCTCTGACTCGGTTTTTCCGCCGCCTTTCCCCGCCCCCGACCAGGAAAAGCAGTAAGACGGGTTATCACTTCTCTATGCGAGGTAGTAAAGGAGGGACATCTGGGGGCACTGTTACTTGCTCCGGGCCCAATCTTGGGGGACTTTTAAGTAAAGAATGCCAAGGATGAATTGAGAGGGAAAGGAGGAAAGCCAGCTGAGACCACAGGGCCTTGGCAGAAAGATAGGGGTGATCTGAGGTGGGAGGAGGGCCCAAAGGAAGCTTCCTGGTACAACTCTTTCCCACCGGGAAGCCAAAACTACTCTGGGACCGGGTGAAATTCCCTGTCCGTCAGGCACTTTGGCCAAAAGGGCAAATCTGATTCAAGGAAGTAACAGTGGGTGGAGTAGTCCTTTCTGCTTGAGGACAGCTGTCTGCAGGCCCTGATGCAGAAATGCAGATGAGAAATTCCAGTGTGTCTGTTCGGAGAGAAGAAGACAGGTGCACCCACAACCGCTCCAAAGCCCGGATGTGATCCCTGCTCTACTGGAGAGGACAGAGTGCTGGGGGGGGCGGGGGGCGGGGGCAGAAGCGAGGCAGTGGGGGAACACTCGGAGAGAAATGTGAGCCTGTGTAAGAGGCTTCCGCAATGAAGAGCATGACGCTGCAGAGCAAGGCAGGAAAGGAGGGGCTAAGGTGGACACAAGATTTACAGCGGGAACATCTCCTTTCCAGCATGGCTGACATGCCCCGGGCTTTCTGCCAGCTCTGACCATCACCTATTCCGGAACCAGGGCGAAAAGCAATTTCCCTCCTCCCTTGGGTCCTTGTTGGCTCGTTCTTCCCTCTGTATCCCATTAGGTTTTGCCTCCTTTTGCACTTTCCAAGAAATGACCACGCTGGGCTCGACTGAAAATAAGGATCATCTCATTTCCGCTTGTTGGCAAGGAATTGGAGAGAGCCTGAACGATGGCAACCCACCCGTGACCTGACGGAGTGCGGCGCGTATCTCTCCGCCCGGCCCCGTTCTGGGATTTGAGACGTGGCGCCCACTCACGTGGCTCGAAGACTAGATTTCCTCTCAGTTGCTCCCGGGGCCACCCTTTCCCGCAAAAAAAAAAAAAAAAAAAAAAAAGCCTACATTTCTTCTTTCGAGGTCAGACTTTCTCAAGGTCACAAAGATAAGGCACTGTCTCATCATGGCCGATTTATGCACTTATTCCGAGGATGGAGTCTGGGGAAGGGTCTGGAGGTGCTAGCTGAGCACCTCCAACGCGGAATAGGGTAACACGGCGGCAGGAAATAACTCCAGGCTGTGGAGGGGCAAGAGGACTCTGGAAGGAAGGCAGAGCCAGAATTTAAGAGATCCATGGCCATGCGCGGTGTTTCCCTGGGCTGGATGGCAGAGGAGGGGGGGAAGGGCTGGAAATCAACACCGAAGGTACCGGGGCTCTACACCCATGCTACCAGGAACCGTCGATCTCTCATCCTCTGCTTTTCTACCCGCTCCAACTCCTTTGATCTGCCCTCTCCCACCATAGTTGCGTGCCAGACAAATAAGCACTATAGACCTCCAGAAGAATGGACCAAAAGGCTTGTTAGAAAAGCGGCCTCAGTAAAATGGGCTGGTTGGTCCCCACGGCCCTGAGGAAGCTCACTGGAAGAGGGCACTGTTACCCCCGCCCCCGACCCAGGAAGGAAACTAGCCACAGCCACGCCCGGGCTGCCTTCCCTCCATTGCCCTCTTCTCTCCCGGCTCTCGTCTTTGACCCTCGGGAGAAAACAGGAAGAGGATCGAGTAGAAGGAGGTAGAGAAGGGATATGAGGGTGAAAATAAAGAAAGAGGAATGGTGAGGCGTCAGCAGCGCTGAGCCTGCTCACGTGGTCGCAGAACATGATCCTCAGGACCCTTTCCTAAGGAGAATTTTTCCGCGTGCTCTCCCAGACTGGAGATGAGAAAGGAAGGTAAAGGCAAGACACGTGACTCCAAAGCACAGCGGAGGAGGGGGTGGTTGGGCGAGAAGGTGGCCATGGACGGCTGAATTTTTTAAAGACCACACTCCCTCTCACCTCCTGCCCCATCCCTCCTCCTCCCTCCTGCCCTTGTCCAGCCGCCTCGGGGGCCTGGAGCTCCCTGCAGCCTTTGGCCTCCTTCTCTGACTCTCTCCTGTTGTCTACGGATACCTGCAAAGGCCCGAGCTGCTCCCCTCCCGCTCCTGCAGAGAGCTAATGGACATCCTCTAGAACCCCAGTAGGGCCCGGATGCAGCACCTTGGCCACAGTCCATCTCCCAGAGACAGCAGGCTCCAGGCTGCCCATTAGCAACAGCAGCTAAGATTTCAGAAAGGAGGCAGGTCAGCGTTGTAGGAGACGGAGAAATGAACGACACACATGGGCTCCTTTCTCTTAGCAACGAAAACAGCAGCAAATGCTTTCCTGACAGCCTTCCTCCCCTCCCTGCCTCCGATTTTCCTTCACGTGACTGGTCACCACTTCACAGACCCCCTTGAAGTACCGGCTCTTAGAAATAACGACAGCGTCTACTGGAGGCCAAACCTCTGCGTCTAGCGTTTATTTCGAAACCACCTGGCAAGATAAAGATCATTACGTCCACTTGACAGGTTCTGAAACGGAGTCCCAAGCCTGCCCAGTTGCAAAGCCCGCACTCCCTCTTCTGCTCCAGAATGGCTTATTTTCCCCCAACTCTTTGAATCCTCTGCAGCGTGCAGCGGTGCCTGGAACGAGGAGGTCCTCAAAGCTTTCCAAGGCTCATGGAAAGGAAGTTTGGTTGTAGAGGAAGATGTGATGAGGGAGGCAGGCATAGACGCACAGCTGCTTTATTATCTGCAAAGCCAGCCTCTCCTCCCAAATGCACATAGTCATTAGTGAGAGGCTAAATTTAAAGCCACACTAAAACAGCCAGTTGCTAAACAAAAGCAACTTAGATAAATCTTCCTCGATTTGCATTCTGCACTGACTAGGCATTAAACGCCCCCAAACAGAGAGGAGGGGGCGGGGGGGGGGGTGGAGAAATGAGCAGGCATTAAACCAGAGCTGTGTTTCCCAAACCTTTGCAGGCAATGACATCCCTGTGACTTTGCAGAGACCAGGAAGTCACCGGTAAATGCCACACACCTTTTTTGTTTTTAATCTTTTTATTTATTTTTGAGAGAGAGAGAGAGAGACAGAGTACGAGCAGGGGAGGGGCAGAGAGAGAGAGGGAGACACAATCCGGAGCAGGCTCCAGGCTCTGAGCTGTGAGCACAGAGCCCGATGCGGGGCTCGAACTCACGGACCTCGAGATCACGACCTGAGCCGAAGTCGGACGCGTAACCGATTGAGCCACCCAGGCGCCCCTAAATGCCACACATCTTAAAGACTGTCCGTATGCAACCCACAAGCCTCACACTGATGGGCAAGGGTGGAATTTGAAAAAGGAGCTGCTTCTTATGTATTTCCGACGCTTCAGTAATTCAAAGAGAAATATATTAAAGTGAAATGAAGACGCAGGTCTAGCAAATCAATAGAACACGGAAAAGGGGGCCATAAGGCCCTGGATCCTCACATTGGCCGGCTCACTGTCACGATGTCGTTTCCTAGGAAGACAGCCACAAAGAGCACAGGACCAGGTACAAAAACTGGCCTTGATGGGGCGCCTGGGTGGCTCAGTCGGTTAAGCGTCCGACTTCGGCTCAGGTCACGATCTCCTGGTCCGCGGGTTCGAGCCCCGCGTCGGGCTCTGGGCGGACGGCTCGGAGCCTGGAGCCCGCTTCCGATTCTGTGTCTCCCTCTCTCTCTGCCCCTCCCCCGTTCATGCTCTGTCTCTCTCTGTCCCAAAAATAAATTTAAAAAAAAAAAAAAAAACTGGCCTTGAGTTTGACACTGGCCTCAGCCCCTGGGTTCTCCCTGCACAGGGGCCCACAGCCCTCCCATCTTGAGCTGGCATCCTTTGGCCTGAACATCCCCCCAGCTTCCTTGTCACAACCCTCCTCGGTAGTTTCTCCCTCTAGTCCCCCCTACATGAGGACCCTCCGAAGGGCACAAGAGACAGGGACCCCTGCACGGGACCCCTCTGGCCCTCGCACACCAGACTGAGACGTCTTCCTTGGGGGGCCGTGTTGTGATGCTTTCCCCAGAGGTCCTCAGAAACGTTTCTGTCATTTCCCACATTTGAACTTCAACTTAATGCAAGTTTATTTACCCCTTTCATGGCATTTTAAATTTTCTGCCTTGACACCTTGTCTTGACATGAGCTTCAAGGGAATATGTAGTAATATTTCTGGGAATAGAAACCCTGAGCTGTGATTAAATTTGGGTGGTAGATAATTACCTAAATGAACCGATCTTTTTTGTTCTGAGAGAGGCTTCCAATATGCTAAGGGAATTTGCCCCCCGGTGACCATTCGTATCATTGTCTCCAACTCTGTTTGATCATCCACGCTTACGAGTGAAAAAGTTTCAGCATGTGTCTCCAAAACACGTCTATATTCACTTATAAATTGTAGACACTGTCGATCCATAATAGCTTGTATTAGTAGAGCTCAATTTCTTTCTTATTTTAACCACAAATAAACAGACATTGAAATTCTAATATGCTACTCCTGCAGCACAATAGGTTATCACGCTGAAGGGATATTTATACCCCACTTTGGAGGCTAAATATAAAAAGAGAGGAGAGAGACCTCTGTTTGAGGCCATGATCAACTTTGCGGTGACAGCCACATTTCTCTTTCACCTCAGTGGGATCTTGTTCAGATGGGTATGTGGACAAGATTCTCTGAGCTAATAACAAAAGAATTCTCCAGGCCAATCTAATGGGAAGGGCTGTGCCATAAATAATCTCAAGTCGTGGTCCTAGCCATTAATTTCGTCACCCGCCCCCACCTTTGATTACATGCTTGCAGAACAACAAAGGCGCAGCAAAATGGACTCGTTTGCTTTCCTCCTCTGTCCCCTGGCTTATCCCTTGACAGAAAGGCTACTGAGCAGTAACGTGGTCACGCCGCATGAAGGAGGAGGGAGGAGGTACACGGGCCCGGTAGCAGTGTTTAAATGATCAAGGTGACACCACACCCGTTGGGCACTCCCTGTTAGAACTGAAAGTCGCCACCAGGCCAATATCGGCCAAGGTCACCATGCATGGTAGGCCTACCATGCCTCCTGGGTGGCAGGGGTGGGGGAAGAGGGGTCGAGCTTGGCCTGTGGGGCTGCGAAAATGGACAAGACCTCGCCCTGCCCTCCAGGGGCTCACGGTGGTAAAGCCACTAAACTTAAGGAAGGGAAATTTTTAAGGTCTCGTGGGCAGGCTCTCCGCCCCCATAGCTGTGATTTCCCTGCAGGCTTGGAGGTATTCACCATTACCATACTTGCCCAGCCAAGGGGTAGGAGGGCAACAGCCATATGGACCTTACATAAGCTATACAAACCATGCCAATTATAGGGTATGATACAATAATCCATACTATAAACTCTGCCTTATCCGAGTGGGCAAAAGAGCGACATCCCAAGGCTCTTACAAAAGTCGATTGTACAATTGCCCCCGATGACCCCATTCTAGGTAGCCAGCCTCCCTCGCTGAAAAGCCTGTAAGCAAATGCCAAACATTACAGAGCATTAGAGACCGTGGGAAACTTGTCATTTAAGCCGTTCCTCTAATAAAAGCTCCACAGAGTCTTTGGGATTAAACACACACACACACACACACACACACACACACAGCTGTCCAGGCGGCAAGAAACACTCAGTCTCTTTGCTTGTGGAAGTTCTTGAACATCCTATCTGCCATTTCTCATGCCTGTGCCTGCTCAGACCAGGTATTGCCCTTCCCCTTGAACAATGCTCAACCTCACAACAAATATTTATTAAACACTGCATTGTCACCGTCCTGAGAATATAGAGGTGAACACAACAGACAAAAATCACTGCCTACACAGAGCTTACGTTAGCATACATACATTATATAAATGGCAGATGCTGTAAGTGCTATGGAGAACAATAAAGCAGGGACAGGGGAGAGGGAGGGAACTGACCGGAAGAAGGATTGCCACACCCTGAGGAGACCCTTACGAGGATGAGAGTTTAAGGCTGAGGGATGATCTGGGAGTCCAGGAATTGTGGTAACTCATGCCAAATGGGATCAGGGACCAAATGCAGTCAGGTTCAGCAGTTGTGGTGATGATGTGTGTTGGGAAAGGAGGAGTGGGATCTTGCCGGGATCACCCAGAGTTCTGGCCCCCTTCCACTCCTCCCATTGATAAGGTGCTTGTTAGGGGCAGAGTGGTCTTACCCAGACCACACGGAGGTCTCAACTCCCGCCTTATTCCTGAAAAATAAGATACGGAAGCCAGGAGAGAACCACTGTCATTGAAACAATAAAGGAATATTATGTAATATATTATATATGTGTATATATATGCATATATATATAGTCATGTAAATTACTCACGATTATCTCTATTTAAGGTAGTCACCTTAGAGTCATTATTTTTCATGATTTCAGCAAATGACAAGCTACCGCACAGAAGCATAGACTTTCTCAGCCTGAGCAAATTTGTGATTGCTCTGTTCCCGTCCCAGCTCAGGTCTGCTCGGAACAGCAACCAAGCTGTCCTGGGCTCAATCCACCACCTGGTGGTCAATTCTGGGAATTACCTCACCCCCTCTACCTTCACTAGTTCTCCCTTGAACCCTTTTACTATCTATTTACTCAGGGGTATGACAAAAATGCTCTCTCCTCCTCTTATCTTTCTTTTATCACTAAGAGTGTAGAAATTTCTACCACAAAATATCAGAAGGTATACAACTCTGGCTCTCCTCTAAAGGAGAGCTAAAAAATTAGACAATTTTCTTCTCAGTTCTCTTAGGAAAACTTAGAATTTCATACACAGAAAAATCCCACTTAGAATAAGACCCAAAGTCCTTTCTGTGGCCATTCTACCTCGCTGACCACATGTTCTACTGCCCCCGTTGCTAACCCCAGTCCACTCACACTAGGTTTCTGCTTTTCCTTGAGGATGCCCAAGCACATCTTTGCTAAAGGGCCTTTGCATTGCTGTTGCCTCTAGGCTATCCTTCCCGCCCCCTATGTCTGCACTGACTGCCCCTTACTTCTTTGAGGAAGTCTGTCAGTTATCAGCTCCCTTAAAGAAATATTTCTTGACTACTGTATCTAAAATCTAACTTCTCCAGGGGCGCCTGGGTGGCTCAGTCAGTTGAGTGTCTGACTTCGGCTCAGGTCATGATCTCACAGCTCTGTGAGTTCGAGCCCCGCATCAGGCTCTGTGCTGACAGCTCAGAGACTGGAGCCTGCTTCCGATTCTGTGTCTCCCTCTCTCTCTGCCCCTCACCCACTCGCATTCTGGCTCTGTCTCTCTCAAAAATAAATAAACATTAAAAAAATTATTTTTACATCTAATCTCTCACTCCAATTTTTTTCTTCAAAATATTTATCACTACTTAGGTAGGTAGGTAGATAGATAGATAGATCTGCCCTATATTAGTTTGTTGCCTGAATACTCCTATAAGAAAGGAAATTTCTCTGGGCACCTGGGTGGCTCAGTCAGCTAAGTGTCTGACTCTTGGTTTCAGCTCAGGTCATGATCTCACGGTTCATGAATTTGAGCCTTGCTGACTCGGGCTCTATGCTGGCAACACAGAGTTTGCTCGATATGCTCTCCCTCTCTCTCTTCCCCTCCCCAGCTCTCTCTCTCTCTCTCAAAATTAATAAATAAAACTTAAAAAAAAATAAAGGGAATTTCTCAAAGGCAGAAACTTTATTCCGTCCCCGATGCACCTCAAGTGCCCGGCGCATAATAGGAATTCTCCCCAATCTCCATCTCCTAAAATAATGTAAAAGCTATTGTCATAGCTAATATGCATAAGATTGATGCCTGCAGCAATAACAAAGGAAGGTAAATCTATAGAATTTCCACAAAAATCAGATTACAAAGAGCCGGCAAAGCCCTGAAAATTGCTGAGAAATTCTCTTCAAAATCTGCATATACCTCTTATCCCTATTTAATTAGATGTGTTTTCCCTACGACTCTAACATTCAAAAGAAACATGGTTTAATATTATTCTGTTCTTTTTCGTTTAATCTCTGGCATGGTACCTTCATGGTCTTAACCATTTACTTCAAATATACTGAATCTCAGTTGCATTTTAAGATACACGTGTCTGGGAGCCTAGTCACCGGTTAAGTACACTATTTCTGGGTGAAAATAGTCCCTTCTGAGTTCCAAACAACCAACTTGCAAATGACAGTTTAATTATAACCCATCTGCAAACTGGGAACAGTCTTAAGGACGCCTTTAACATTTTTAGGATCCCAAGTTAGTTTTGCTATGAACTTTTCCACTCTACAGCAAAGGGGAAAAAAAAAAAATGCCGGTAGCCCAATCAGCCAGGAGGGATCTATATGGCCCAAATACACCGTTAGTTCCGTTAGGAATGGGATTCAGAAGATAACTCGCTAAGCGTAACACTTCTAGACAGCTGTGCCCATGGGGGCAAGCCCTTCCCACCTTCAGAAACAGAAGGACTCCTAGATGCCTTGGGCTTACGCGATAAGGAACGAACTCGAGACTAGGTACCGAACGTCATGCTTCTGAGCTCTTCCCTTCCCATTTCTCCCCCCTGCCCCCACCAAGACAGTATCTGTACGTACATCAGAGGTCATGGCGATGGGGAGACTGTGGACCTGCATGCAGGTCAGGAGCCCCCTGCAGGATGATGGCTTCTTGTCAGTGCTCTCCCTGCCAGTCCCCGTGGCCAAAGTCAACAGTTGGTCGAATTCACAGTCTGCCTTCTCTTGATTTGCTTTGAGCCTAGTGGGCTCCCTGCTGGCTGGGCCCACGTCAGCTCCCGCTAGCATGGCATGGCCCTCTGGGGTCTGGCTGCGATGCCCACTTGACCCCTAGGCCAGAGTCTGCCGTACAGCCCACAGCACTATCAACTGGGGTCACCAACTCATAGCATCACCAACTGGGGTCCCCAGCCCCCAGCACCATCAACTGGGGTCACCAGCTCATAGTGCTATCAACTGGTGTCCCCAGCACCGTCAACTGGGGTCACCAGCTCATAGTGCTATCAACTAGGGTCACCAGCTCACAATGCTATCAACTGGGGTCCCCAGCACCATCAACTGGGGTCGCCAGCTCATAGTGCCATCAACTGGGGTCACCAGTTCACAATGCTATCAACTGGGGTCCCCAGCACCATCAACTGGGGTCACCAGCTCATAGTGCTATCAACTAGGGTCACCAGCTCACAATGCTATCAACTGGGGTCCCCAGCACCATCAACTGGGGTCACCAGCTCATAGTGCTATCAACTAGGGTCACCAGCTCACAATGCTATCAACTGGGGTCCCCAGCACCATCAACTGGGGTCACCAGCGCATAGTGCTATCAACTGAGGTCCCCAGCACCATCAACTGGGGTCACCAGCTCATAGTGCCATAAACTGGGGTCACCAGTTCACAGTGCTATCAACTGGGGTCCCCAGCACCATCAACTGGGGTCACCAGCTCATAGTGCTATCAACTGGGGTCCCCAGCCCCCAGCACTATCAGCTGTGGCCATATCAGTCAGCAGGACTGATCCAGGAATTTCTGGATTCTTCTCACTTCACCTGGGAGCACGAAAAGACCCCGGGAAGCTACACTCAAGGTTTCCTGCTGCCTAACCCCACCTCAGCATTTACCTCAATGTAGTGTTTTAGGTGATGTAGGGAACACCCTGCAGGGGGTTTTCCTCTGAGTCCCCAAAGGAAAATGTCCCCTGCTTCTGCCTTTCCCATCTGTCTACCTGGGGGAACCATGGCACACGGTCCTCCATAACCACCCCCATAACTTCCCTCCTTCTAAGAATCCATCAGAACCCAAAGGGGGGGGGGGGTTCATTTTGTCTCCTCTATGATTGATTGTCCTTAGAGCCACACACCCTCATGTTCAAATTAATTGCACAAAACAGTGTCTTCTCCACCTTTATGGAAGAATCTCTGTGCCCTACTCCAACCAAAGTGGGGTTTATTTTTTTAATGTTTACTTATTTTTGAGAGAGAGACAGAGCGTGAGCATGGGAGGAGTAGAGAGGAGGAGACACAGAATCCGAAGCAGGCTCCGGGCTCCAAGCTGTCAGCACAGGGCCCGACGCGGGGCTCGAACTCACGAACCGTGAGATCATGAGCTGAGCCGAAGTCAGACGCTTAACTAGCTGAGCCACCCAGGCGCCTCACAAATTGGCTTTTAATATGGTGAAAGAGCTAAAGAAGTTTTTAAAATGTCTTCTTCATTTGTAAAGCCTAGTTTCCAAAACTTACTGAAAATTTAAAAAAAAAAACACACACGCAAAAAATTACTCAAGATGGTTTCTGCTCTGGGTATCACAAGCTGGATATTTAATATTTTCTTTTGCATTCCTGCGTAAAAACCCTAGTAGTCCCTGAGGCAAATCGATGCCTCTGGCAGCAAGGAAGGGAAAACGTGTAAAGGAATGCATGAGGGAAAACACATGAATACATCTCAAAAATAATAATGAATTCCCATTTCACACGCTTCCGACACGTTTCTTGAGTATCTGGTGTGGGGCGGGATCCAGGCAGAGGTAGAGCGTGGTCCCTGCCTACGAGAAGCTGCCAGGAAGAGGTGAGCGGGGGGGGGGGGGGGGGGGGGGGGGGGGGGGGGCAGCTCTGCCCAGGGTGTCAGAAGACTGGCTACGACGGATGCATGAAGTGGGACGCAGAATCAAGAGAAGGAAGAAGTCCCGGCAAGAGGAGCGTCCTAGGCAGACACCCCGTCACACTTCAGATCGGCTGCTATGAGTGAAATGCGGAGGGAGATGGATGGCCAAGGCCGCGACGGGAGTGACATCGTGGCATGGGACAGGGGGTAGGATGGGCTCGTGTTGGAACAGCCATGGAGCTGACTTCAGTGTAGAAGAAACAGGGAACGAGGGTGAGGGCAGAGGCAGCGACGAGGTTAGGTTACGTGGCGAAGGTCGCAGATGGAACCTTTGGAATCACCTGACACTAGAAGACCATCTGGGTGGACCCAGCCCGTCGCCGCGTCCTCAGCAATGGACGAGGGCAGTAGAATCAGCAGACTGGAGAAAGGAACACGTGGGTGGGAATAAGGTTTGAGACCCGTCACGTTGCTGGATTCGCAGGGGGAGGAAGGGGCCGTGAGCCACGGCGTGTGGGTGGCCTCTGGAAGGTGGAAAAGGCAAGGAAACAGATTCTCTCCCAGAGCCTCGAGAAAAGCAGCCCCCCCCCCCCCAGACCTTGACTTTAGCCCCGTGAGGGAGACACACGTCAGATGGATAACCAGTGTCCTGCCACTTAGAACGAGGACGGCTCCGTGACGGTGTGAAAGATGAAATGCACTGGGAAGGCCCCAGTTAGTTCCCAGAATCCACAGCCACTTAACTCTATATCCGTCCCTCCGAAGCTTAGCCCCGCCCGCGTTTACTCCATGTTTACATCTCGGCTTGGGTCTCTGACTTCGGTCCTCCAGCCTTTCTATCGGCAGCAACAACCTCACCAGCAGCTCTCCGCGTTTTCTCCCTACATTTTCCCCTTCCATGTGTACCAGATGCAGAGCTTCAGGAGGATGGAAAAAAAAAAAAAAAAAAGGATCACATGATCCTTGTCTCCTCCTACCTCCTTCTGGCACATTTTTTCCTAGGTTGTCTCCGGAAATGGACCCAGGACCCTCTTTCATGAGATTTTTGCACAATTAAGGATATAACGATGAGCTCTGTAGATGCAGACATCTCTCGAGGGAGCGTCGGTCCTTGGGTACCACCAAGCACTAACAATGAACGTGACCCGGCGGGACCTCTAACCGAGTGAGGGAGCAGGGGAGGAAGGAGGGCTTCGGGAGAAGACTCAGGCGTCCGTATTGATGTCCCATCGCTCCCCTCTTCGCTTTTCTGCATTTTGGTTTTGCAAGCAGAGCAATGTCTGATGAAACAGCTACGACCTGAGCTCGGGCAGGCTTGGCTGAACAGGTGCTTACACTTTCACGACGTCAGAGTCATAGCCACCTGAGATGCCCCTGCCCCTACCTGTTACTTTCCCAGCCAAGGGAAGGAAAGTAGAGAGGACATGAACGGGGGGGAAAGATACGAGCTTTCTGAGAGTCAAATGTGCTCTGCTGAGGAAAGTTTTTGTTTATTGGAAACGGACCTGAAGTTTAAAGTCACAAATATATTCGGGAAAAAAGGATATCTGTTTCTTCTACTGGGCTATGAATTTGCTACGTATATCCACAGGATGACTGCATCTATTCGAAAAGTAGTCATTACGCTGAGTGCTGGGGCGAATACGACATCAATGACGGAGTCCCTGACCTCACAGGACTTGTAATCAGCTTGGGAAAACAAAGTAAACACCCTTGAATGCCGCCATCATCATCATCATAATAGCCACCGTAACTTTTTTCAAATTTTTTAATGTTTATTTATTTTTGAGAGAGACAGAGGCGTGAGTGGGAGAGGGGCAGAGAGAAAGGGAGACACAGAATCTGAAGCAGGCACCAGGCTCTGAGCTGTCGGCACGGAGTTCGACAGGGGGCTCGAACCCACGAACCTGAGCTGAGAGGAGGACGCTCAACCAACTGAGCCACCCAGGCGCCCCAAGTCATCCTAACTTTTGTAGCAGTTTTCCTTTATGGTTTCATCTACAGTTAAATCCAAGAGAGTAGCACAGCACACAAGTCTGCACGATTTCAGAGACGGGAAAGAAAGGATGAGAGACAGAGCCCAGAGGCTGCCTGGGGGAGGGGATATCTGCGTTAGACACTGAAGATGGGAGAGAGCAGTGGAAGGAAATCTGAAACGCACGCAAAACCAGACAAGCGGAATCGTCATGACGAGGCTGGGGGCCGCTGACAGCGAGGAGGCCAGTTTGGTCAAAGCGGAAGTTGGAAGGAGAGATGTGGCCAGATCGCAGAGGGCTCTCACGCTTCTCAAAAGGTGCAGCCGCTGGGAGCATCTGAAGCCACAGGTGACCAGACGCGTTCTTCTCAAGTGCCGATTTTCTCTGATGCTTTGGCCAGGAAGGGTTATGTCTTTTTTTTAGCTGGTCTGAAACATCATTTTTCCTAACAATGCAAATTCCTAACAATGCAACCTTGCATGAGTTTCTAAGATGAACACGACTCAAAGAACTTTGTCACTTGGGGCAGGCCCTCCAAGCCCTGAATGTTCACCTTCCTAGACTCGTCCTCGCTCACCGCCAACCCCAATTTGTAAGTTCAGTCAAGTGTAACGCCTCATTATTTCCCCATCTGACTCCTCTTGCGCGGGGCTGACGACCGCCTTTATCTCGTCCCACTCAGGTTACTGCTGTTTGTTCCTGGCTGGTCCTGTGCCTCCGCCATTCCCTCCCCCTTCCCCTTCCACACTATTTCCGGGGTAATCTTTCTACAGGAAAATGTGATCCCACTAGCCCACTGTTAAAACCCTCCTGATGCCTCCTTCCCCCACTTCCCGCGGGCTCCAGCTACACCAAACCCACCCCCCCAGCTCACCCCCCCCCCCGGGGGTGCCCTGGGTGGCCGCACCTGCTGTGCACAACGCTGCCCAGTCCACCTGACAGATGCCTTGTCCTTTTGAGAAAACATTTCCTGCCAATGCTCTCTGAGCGACCCGTCTCTTTATAGCACCCAGTCTTTGCAGAAACCAAAACCTAAGATCTCCTAAAGGGAAGTCCTTCCCTCCCGTTTCTGGGATAACGCATCATCCTCCATATCTGGCCGGCCCGTTTCTCAGCTTCCTTGAGAATCACCAGGAACGTGCCAGCATCTTATTATCCGAGCGAATGTTCAGAGGTAAAGGAGACGGGGCGCCATTTTCCAGGATCCCGTATCTTCCACATGGCCAATCCCAAAGCCCACATTGTGTAAAACAGTGCGACAAACCTTTGTTGACTTACTCTGGTGTTTCAGGCGTTGTTGTAGGTGCGAGGGATGAAGCCATGGATGAGAACCCGTCCGGCGCTGGAGAAATTAACAATTTTGTAAGTGTCTCTATTGCAGGCCCATTGGAAGAGTCAGTTCTTAGCAGTCGGGGGACATGGCTCTCACTCTCTCGCCGGATGCACCAGAAAATTGGCCGAGGAGAGCCCCAGAGAGAAAGCCTCCCAGCTCACCTAACCGAGCGGAGACAATCGTTCTGCCACATACACCCTGCTGTTTTCAAGGTCTCTTTCAGTGCCGGGCAGGAACATCCAGGTATTTAGAATTTTAAAATAACTTTATTTCTCTCAACAGCGGCCTCTGAATATGAGAATATTGCCTGAGAGTTATAATTAAACCCTCACCATTCTCTTTAGCGGTTAACACGGCCATCAGTCATTGGCGGCCAGCCTTGCCTCAGCTCAGACTTCTGACCCGTTCCTCTCCTGTGCCTCCCCACGGAACAGGGCCAGAGTGATCTTCACATTTGAGGAGATGCGTTTCTTTCTCTTTGACTGTCCCAGAAGTCCTCCTGGACTCCTGTGTTACTTTCCTAGCACTCCACCAAAGGAAGCTTGTCCAAGATATCGTTACCTGATCTTATTCGTCTCTTGCTCACAATTTTTTTTTTTTTTTGAGAGGGTACAGGTGAGCAAGGGGGCAGAGAGAGAGAATGGGAGAGAGAAGTGGGGCTCATGCTCACCCAATGCGGGACTTGAACTCACCAACCGTGAGATCATGACCTGAGCCGACATCAGATGCTGAATGACTGAGCCACCCAGGCGCCCTCTTGCTCACAGTTTTTTTAAGTTCCCAGAATCCCTCTGAGATGTCAGGCAGCCACAGAAAGGTTAGAGTGTCCCTGACATGGGCCACAAAATGTTAGCCACCAAAGGTAGGTACAGGTAGACTGCGTGAATGTCCACATAGCTAATCAGTAGAGAAAGGGAGAGAAGAGACCCTAGAATGTGAATCCATGGGTCCAAATGGGAAAATTTAGAAAATGTCGGGAATTGGGTCAGACGGCTGGCATATTTGTGTCCCTGGAAAGATCTGTCTACCAGCCAAGAGGCAAAGGTGTTTCTTGAGTTTCATGAGGACAGCTTCTCGGACAGCTGCCCAAGAGGATGCACCATCTTGGAAACCAGAGGGGTTCAAGTTCTCCCGATCAGCACCCCCCCCACCAGCGCGCGGCAGCACCTCTAAATGAAAATAAAAGAGCTTGAGACTTTGTCATTATCCTCTGGCAAAATGGCCCACGGGCTTCTCCTAACACAAACGTTGAGCCACTGAGGAAGGAACAGGACAGTCACGGGTCCTGTCCACTTCTTAGACTTCCTCTCCTCTCCTGTTTTGCTAGTACCTCCTAAATCGATTAATTGGTCATAAAAAGCCAACTAGACTAAGTTCCCAAAAGACAAAAAAAAAAAAATGTTTCATTATCTCTCTGTGTTTTCTCCAGCAACGAGACTCTTTCTGGGCACATCGTGGCCTGAGACTCACAGGTCCCCCGATGCTGCTCCGATGTCATTTCCCATGGCTCCCACTTCCCTACCTGACCATGTCCCATCTTGACCCTCAGTCTTCTCAGAAAGTTTCTCCACGGGCTCCATAGGTGCTTTAGCATAAGCACATGGGTCCGCTTCGGCTGACCCAGGGCCGTAGATCGACACGGGTTCGTTCTGAACTCACGTAAATGCGTGTATTAGAAACGTGATTCAGCGTTCAGCCGCGTGTCAGCCCGGATCACTCTCCAGTAGCCACGTGCACCTCTGTTGGTCACACCTTCCAGTCACAGTACGGCGTGGTGGTAAAGAGCTATGACTCCGAATTGACGTGGGTTCAAACCCCAGCCCCCCGACTTCTAGAACGGGTAAAATAATGGAGCTATTTTGCAGGCTCGGTGTGAGCGTTGCAGAAGCTGATGCCTCGCCTGGACCAAGGCTAAGCGTTAGCCGTATAATAATCCCCAAGCGGGCAAGGGCCATTTTACTCCTTGTTCCCCCCTTATTAGCTAAGCACACAATGATAGATGCCTGATACATATATACTGACCGACTGAACAGCTGTCCCAAAGCGACTGCCTCCTCCCAGGGCCGACAGAAGCCATTTTCGCTCAAGAGCTCTGATGGAAATGCTTTGCTGTGGCTGCTGTTTCGGCTCAAGTTCTAAAGCACCGTCACGTTGCCCTCCTCTGCTGTCTCCAAAGTGGCATCGTATATTTCTTTAAAATAAGAAAGACTCCCCAGGGCTGTCCCAGTTGCTGAATGCAACACGGCATGATGAGTCAGCACCGCACCCTGCAGCCGGCAGCTGGGGCCCAGCGTGGCCCCCAGGACACCCGCAAGCATCCCCCCTGCGACGCTGTTGCTGTCGCGGGCACACGCCTCACAGCCTGGAGCGCTGACAGCCTGATGCAGCTGAGTGAGCAGAAGAACGGCGTCGTTCCAACCCCCGTGAAGCCCTCGGCCACATCTAGTCCCAAAAGCCCGCAGCTAAGGAATCAGAGCACGTTCCTGCCAAACCAGACCCTCGGCCGGGCAGCCCGGTGGCCATCTGGATACCGGGCCAAAGCGATGCAAAGCCGCGTCCCTCCGTCTGAAAAGCACCCTTTGCACCGCTGACTGTCCCACCAAGCCCTGTGCAGGGGGAGGGGCAGGGAGAACCCTCTGAGCAGGGCACCTCCGTGAGCCACTTAGGCCTAAATCTGCTTGGAAACCACAGAACTGCACCCTGTGTCATCTTGGCAAGTCGGTGGGCTTCTCGAGAACAGAGACGGCGTCGAGCAGCCCCAGCGAAGAGCCTACACACAGTAGGTGCGCGCTTCCCCTCTGATGGCCGACCAGGATGGGCGAACGGCAAGCCCGTTCAGCAGGGCGTAACCTTCCACGCCCCACACCACCACCCGTCACGTCTCCTCTCTCCTCACCTCTGCCAAATGTATCCAGCGCCCCAGGAGTGAGGGAAGAGCTCTCTCTCTCTTTCTCTCCCCGCTGGAACTCTGTTGGTTGAAGTTGCTCCCGAGAAGCCAGAAGATGGGGGCTTGGATGGGAGGCGCACGGCTGTTCCAGCCACTAAATGAAGATCGTACGCACATCTATGGTGGTTATGACGCTTCTGAGGGAACTACTCCGGTTCCCAGGATGGCGGAGGGGACGTAGCTCTTCACTGGGTGTGGTCCCCATGGGCTCTAATGCTTGAAATGGGAATCAGAGTTCGGGGGCCTCCTCAGTCCCCAAGAACGCACGCTTCCATCCTGCCTCTGTCTCCGTCTTGTCTCCCTTTCTCCCCTTTTCTCTCTCTCTCTCTCTCTCTCAAAGACACACACATGCTATTTAACTGAAAGGGACATGATGATCAAAGCGGGGCAGGGCCAGACATAAGCGACCTGCCTAAAGTCACACAGCCAGTTAGTGTCCTTGCCAGATTCCTGAATTCCAGCCCAGTGATCTTTTCCCTTGATTGTGAGATTATTTGGGTGGGTCTCTGCTTGCTTGCTGGCTCGCTTCTGCTTACATACATCTTCAAAGAAGGTCCAATTTCAGATCGGTCTTCTCTGAAAAACGGCAACGTTCCCCAGGTAAAATCCAGCTCCTCCAGAGAAGGGGTGCTTCTGGAATCCTGCCTCCCATCCGTTCCCCAGAGGATACTGGCTCACCCGATACGGCAGGAGGACCTGGCCCCCTCTGCTGCCCGTGTGATAAGCGATGAGTTTGAGCAGCACACCCAGAGACAGTGTGACCCTGCCCTGTCGTGACCTAAAGCCCAGACGTGTGCAATCAGCCCTGGTGATGCTCGAGATACTCCTTTGCAAACGCAGCAGCTGGCGTGAAGGTCATGGGCAGGGGGCTGTGCGCATTCATCTTGGTCAGTGGTTTTTTGGGGTTTTTTTAGCCCAGGCCCAGCAGGGAGTGTCCGAGTGAGGGGACAGCTATGCCCGAGGAGCCGTCGCGACCAGCCGTTTCGCTGTGGTCCCCTGGATGCCTGCGGACCACAGAGGTCCTCTGTGACAGACACCAATCTGTTTTTGGAGAAAGAGCGCCACCTGCCGTCTCTCAACTCTGTCCGCCTGCAGCAATGTTTCCCGAAAGCCCCAGTGCTGTCATGTTTCAGCAGCGTCGCGTCTGAAGGGGTGAGATTCCCCCACAACGGGGAGAGAAAACGTGGCACCCATAAACGTGGTACCTATACCCCGTGTCGGACTGTGAACCAGTGGCCTCCCCCAGGGGGACGCTGGCAGGGCCCTTCGCTCACGTCCCCTTCCTTCCCCTCCGGGGTGGCTTCTCTCCTCCAACTCAGAATGGAAAAGAAAGCCTTAGAGACTTCTGGTTCAGCTGAGGATCTGAATGGTAAAGAAGGGCGCCCAGGGTCACACAGCGGCCCCGTGTGCATTCCGACACAGACTTCTCTCGCACCAGGTAAAGGCTGGTTTGAATTCACACATTTCAGGTCTCTTTCTCTCCACCTGCAGTAGAAATTTTGAGGCTTTTCTGCCCTGCTGCATTGCTGATCTCACCATGCTAGCCCCACTCCAGCTCGCTCGCTCTCTCTCTCTCGCTCTCTCTCTCTCTCTCTCCTGCAGCATGCTTTGTAGCACAGCTGTGTGCCTCCAAATGTTATCTCCCCTCCTGGAGCCCGAATCCCAGGAAAGGAGGCTGCTCAGCGTCTGAATCTTTGCATCCAGGAGCTTACCACGGTGAAACGTCTGGGGAGGAGCTCCCCACATGCCCTGGGTCTCACTGGCTTCAGAAATGGATCCGCTCTCCTGGCCTCTCGAAAGCTTCAGCATTAATCATTTTACAACCCATACGTGTGTCAAATCCACATGTTGTACACCTCAAACTTACACAGTGTGTCATTTAAATCTTTAAAAAATGTTTTTTCAGCTGTCACCGACTGGTCGCCGGGAGGCCCGATCTCCCCCAGACTGACGGAAAAGGACAGGGGACCCCCCAGGTCCTCTCACGGTCCCTTGGTCCCTCTCTCTCTCCCTACTCACTGCGCCCCCCCCCCAAACCACATCAGCCAATATTAACGCCTTTACGTCTAACTACTCCAGTAAACCATGGGAGGCAACGCGTAGACCGATTTTACAACGGTCACGGTCTCCCAGAGTTTTCCCAAAGCTTCTGAATGTTCGTCTCTCAACACACAAAAGATCCAGCCATGAATTCTGCTTCTCTTTGCTCCCATCCCCACCCCCAGGGAAGAAACCTGCAAGGCAGAGTTGGACCTTCACAGCCCGGAGAGAGGAGAGAAGCCAAATGTCACAGAATTATTGCCACCAAAGGAGACTCCGTGACCTCCCATAACCACTCAGTGTCTCCCTTTTCTCGTCTGTGAGATGGGTGTAACAAAAGTGTTGGCCGATACGAATGTGGAAGGGTTACCCAAGACAATAAGGTACTTAGACCTCACTTAGCACTCAGAGGAGGTCAGCCACTATCTACACACTCCCCTTGGTCCTCACGCCCATCTTGCTCCTGAGTCCCCAGTGTCATATGTGGCACAAACGAGGTCTGCGGTCAACAGCTGTTTGATCAAGTAGGCAATGTATCTCACACAACAAGCTGTTGATAGAACAAGAGGAGCGTGAAGGGCAGGAATCTTCAGGGCTCCAGAGTGAGACGCAAGCTACAGTAAGTTGGGGGGGGGGGGGGAGTCCCAAGGGAGCACCTTGGGAGGAGGAGCACAGTTGGGAGGAGGGAAGCTGCCTTGGAAAGGCTGGGGAGAGAAGGGAGAAGAAACATCCAGAGACCTCAGCCTTTCGTTTCGATACAGATGGCTGGGAGTCAAGGATTCTCAGTGGGGAAAGGCCAGGCTTGTCAATAAATGGCACTGGAAAAGCTGGGTATCCACACGCCAAAGAATGAAATCAGAACTCTGACTACCACCCCCCCCCCCCGGGGGGGCAAAAATTAGCCCGAAATGGATGGAAGATCTTAAACTGTGTCTACCTTAAACTCACACGGTGTCATAGTCATCCCTCGCTTATATTTCAGGGGAAGTGGGAAAAGTGAAAACATAAAGTCGAAAATGATTTTTTTTTTTTTTTTTTTTTTAAGCTGAGCCATCAGCCAACCCAGCGGCCTCAGGTTCTGCCTGGAGCTTCACCCACGGGCCTGGGGCCGATTCCCTCCCAGGAGAACGCCACCAGCACCGTCGTGGCCCAACGCCAGCTCGGTTAAGCGCCCCCCCCACCCCCCCACTCGCCTTCCGCTTGTCCCCTCCCCCGCAGGCTCCCAGTGCCCAAGGACCCGCACTCCCACGCCCCCCGCCCCCGCAGTGTTAGCAGGAGGTGTGATCCCCGCCAGCTCTTGGAGAGGCTGTGTGGTGCCAACAGCGCCTCCCTGCGGGGCGCACCTGACTTCCTTCTGATGTTCAGGCAAAGGCAGCCAGACTCTCCAGGGGTCGGCTGGCACGGGCCCCGGGCAGAGCGGGTGGATCTCACGGACACTCTCCATTACGCACTCTGTATGCCCAGCCCTCCCTGGGCTGAGGCAGCAGAAGCTTCTCCTTTGCCTGGCACCGAGGACCCCCCCCCCCCGGGGGGGGCAGGCAGCGGCGGGGGTGCGTGCAGGAGGGGGCGAGCAGCGGGCGACAGAAAAGGTGTCTTCTGAGCAGCAGGCTGGCCGACAGGGGAACCATCTGGTAACACTCAAGGGGAAGCGGATCCACTTTGCTCCGCACGACGCCGCTGCAAGAACCGTCTGGACCTTCGCACCCCACACAGCACCGGCAGAATGCTGGGGCCCCTGGCCTGGCATCTCGGACACGCCCAGGCACAAAGCTCCGGGAACCGAACGATGCTTTTTAAACGGGAGCCCCGAGGCTTCAACCTCTCTGTCTTGCCCCGTCCTGTAACGACCACGAGACGGCCTCGCAGACGACTCACGCGTGGCTTGTCAACCTCCACCCTCCGGAGATGGAGACAAAGCTCTCCCGTTGCTACAAGAGCTAGAAGTACTTGGAACCTACATTTTGTAAATTACCACGCGGGTCGTTCCTATCTTTTTGATCGTTGGAACACAGTTATAACCCTTTCAGGGGAAGTGTTCCAGCCTTTTGAAAATACATTTTGTAAATTACCACCTCGGCCACAGTAAGCGCTGCCCCAGGACAGAGGCTACGACCCCCTGGCCGCGTGGGTTAAGGTTTTGAATCGAGAGTAGAACCCAGAGGGGCAAAACGAGAGCCGCTGGTTGATCAGGACCCTCCAACCAACCCGGAAAGGCCTCTCGGCTACCCACCCCTGCGTTGTGGCCACGGGGACAGACATCACCGCCGACCCGGTGCCACACTGAAGCCCGAGTCCAAACTCCAGTCCTGCCCAGAGTTTAAGCAGCACAGCCATGGGAAAGTCGCTGGGCCTTTCGGATTCGCAGTTCCCTCTTCCGTAAAGTGGAGGAAGCTCGGAGATGCCCAAAGATCCTCCCAGACCCTCACGTCACTCGTCTCCTTCCCCATCCACTGCACGCGTGGGACAGTCAGAGTTGGAAGGGACCTTAGGTTACCTGGTCCCATTTTACACATGGAGAACCCGGGCCACCAGGCAAGTTATTATCCCAACCCAAGTTATTATGCCACCCCTGACTAGAACCCAGAGCTCCTGGGGCCGAGTCTAGTGTGCCTTACAACCATAGAGTAGCAGGGAGCGTCACTCCTAGGTCCGGTGGCCCAGAAAGCAAACCCTGAGACAGACATTTAGCTGAGGGAAGTTTACTGGGGGGGGGGGGGGGGGGGGGGCGGTGCACTCAGTAATAATTCCTTTAAGGGACGGGGCACCTGGGTGGCTCAGTCGGGTGAGCATCCGACCTCGGCTCAGGCCATGATCTCGCGGTTCGTGGGTTCGAGCCCCGCGTCGGGCTGTGTGCTGGCAGCTCAGAGCCTGGAGCCCGCTTCGGATTCTGTGTCTTCTGCCCCTCCCACACTCACATTCTGTCTCTTTCTCTCTCTCAAAAATAAACATAAAAAAAAATTTTTTAATAAAAAAATAACAGTACCTTGACGCGACTGAGAGAAGCAAAATTAGGCACAGGAAGAAGTTGAATCATACAGGAAGCTCAGAAGCTGAACTTCCCTCCAAAGTTGCCCTGAATCGAGACGAAGGTGCCAGGCTGTATTCCGCACCAACCAGTCATTGGATGTGGGCTTCCCTTCGGGAGGAGCTGTAGCCTTGGGCTACCTGAAGATGAGCTTAGTTCCTAGAGGGGGACTCACATGGGAGTCATGAGCAGCTGGCACCCTTAGCCCTTGGGGGGCAAGGTACCTTGGTCCCATGCAGGAATTCCGGGCAGCACAGCACGGCATCCCGTACAATGTAGCTTTTGTACCACCGGGATCACTGACTCCCTGTTCTGAGAGTGCCCCTTCTGGGAGCAACTCCTACGCTCTTCTGGGGGTTCTATTCACCAGTGGAAACTACCAGAGGAAGATGAGTGGGACCAACCACCGTCACCACATCCGATCAGGGGGCCGCAGCTGAATCCCACTAACCCCATCCTCTCCGACCCATTCTGGATACCTCTCACTTCGAGCCAACACCTCTGTTGTTCTAGGAAACTTACCTGTTGGAGGGATCCAGACCCTCATCCCTAAGGAGCCCACGCCCCTGGTTACTACACCACAGCACACGGTTCTCTGGCATGGCTTTCTACCCTCGCCCATTTACCTCGTATCAGGCAGGGGTGTACCAAGAGATGCCCCAGGGGAGTACCTGAAGGCCAAACATATTCAGTCCTTCCCCTTTATGCAACAATGGTACCGCCCCCTCCCATCACTGGGGTCAATGGCTTCTGCCCTACGGGCAGCTTCTTGCCTTGCCTGCTGATCTCCTGGTACCAGGAGTCAGAAGACATCAGATGAAAGCATCCGTCCTCTGGAAACCAGCCTCTTCAGACCCACAGGGTCTGCATCTGTGGGGTTGGGGAGCACAGATCCCCCAGCTGGGTCACTGGGAGGGATGGTAAGCAGGACCGCTCCTATGCCTTGGGTTCCTGGATACAGAAAGTCTATCTTTCGGGGTCACGGCCTCCTATAGTGGATGCTTCTCTGGAGTATGTGCCATATGGATGGCCTTGATCCCTGCCACCACGGGGCCACCACGGAGCCACCGCTCCATTCACATATCCATTGCTCAAATACTGCAGGACAGAGGCTGGTTGACGTCAACGGGCTGAGTCACTTCGCCCACTTAGTCATTCGGTGTCTCTCCTGCCGTGGCTGCGCTCTGGTGGTATGAATATGCAATGCAAGGATCCTAACCCTTTCTGCCCCCTCCCTGAGGCCCAACCACATGCCTCTCCCCCCGTGCCCCGTGCCAAATCTTTCCATCTTTGTCTCCGCAGGCCCCTAACCAACGGTCACACCATTCACTATTTCTCATGAGTCTCCGGATATTATTACTTTAGTCCAGTGCTCCTTCCGCCCAGAATGGATGGCCAGGACCAGCCCTCAAGGCTCTGCCTGTTGAGAGCCCTTCCTCTCATCTCCCTCTTTAGGAGCCAGTGGCAAGCAGGGCTGCAGTTCACGGCAATCCGTTTCGGCTTGCACCCACATACAGACTCAACCCATCTGTGACCCACACCTGACGTTTCTTCCCCTCCCTAAGCGGCTCCTAAGTGAGGCTCCATTGCAGCCATGGGCACCGGCGTCAGCTGAAGGAGCAGCGACAGCAGCGGTGACACGAGGTCTGACCACCTGCTCACGCAGCCCACTTGGGCTCCCTGACCCTGCCGGTGCTCGTTCCCGGATGAACCGCTCGCCTTCTACAGACCCACCTGAAAGAACACAACCCACCCCCCTTCAGCCGCAAGCGACTCCTGCCAAGGGACTCGGCCATGAGTCCTCAGCAGCCAACAGTCTGGAAGCTGGGAGAAGGAGTACCTTGACCCTAAAGGGGAAATCTGGACAGTGCACTGGAGACCCCTCCCCGGCATCAGATCAGACCTTCATAAGAAACCAGTGAAGAAGAAAGAGATACCGAATATCTTGCAGGTGAGGAACCTGAGGTATCCCGAGATTAAACTAAACTCTAGTAGATGGTGAACCAATCCGGTGTGAGAACGGTCCCTGCACTGGCCCCGTCCAGTAGAAATGTAATGTGAGCCACACGTGGAGTTTTAGATTTTTCTAGTAGCAACATTAAAAATATTAAGAGGAGGGGCGCCTGGGTGGCTCAGTCGGTTGAGCGTCCGACTTCAGCTCAGGTCACGATCTCGCGGTCCGTGAGTTCGAGCCCCGAGTCAGGCTCTGGGCTGATGGCTCAGAGCCTGGAGCCTGCTTCCGATTCCGTGTCTCCCTCTCTCTCTGCCCCTCCCCCATTCATGCTCTGTCTCTCTCTGTCTCAAAAATAAATAAATGTTAAAAAAAAAAAATTAAAAAAAAATATTAAGAGGAAACAGATGGGATTGATTTTTTTTTTTTTTTTTTACTTTTCAGTATTTTTAATTGTTGGACAGGCATTTACCACGTTCCGTTCGTAGACTTAAACACATAAAAACAGACCTTCTTTCAGCTTATAAAAGAAATATAGGAGAACTTTTGACAAGGACACGTCATGACCTTACGTACAAGAGACAATGGCACCCTCCCTAAGCACCAGACTTTCTAGCATCTTCAGACAGAACTATCGCACCGGGACTAGTAAGTGCGACTATCAGATAGATGGGATTAATTGTAGTACTATATCTTATTTAACCCAAGAGATCGAAAATAGTATCATTGCAACACGTAATCCACATTACAAGTGAATGAGACACTCTACATTCTTTTTACCATACTAAGTCTTTGAAACCTGGCACGTGTTTTACATTTACATTTCAACTTGAACTAGCCACATTTCAAACGCTCAGTAGCCACGTGTGGCTACTGGCAACCGTACGGGAAACTCCAGTTTTCGACTCTATCCAAGTCTCTGCTCTATCGTCCCTGACGCACTCCTTTCAGATTGGCAGGGCCAAGAATCTGGGGGGGGGCGGAGATGCTCGGGCAATAATCCTGCCTCTGGTGGAAATCTATGTCCTTGCCATTTATGACGCTTCCAGAACCCCCCACTCCTTCGGTACAACGTGTCGTTCAGCCCCCAGGCAGCTTCACAGGTGTTGCCACCACGTGCTGGGAAGGTTCAATTTGAAAAGGAAAGAGAAAAGCAGTTGTAGGCAAATGTTTGACTCCATCTCTGTGCGTGCCATATAATTTAGTGCTAAATCCGCCTCCATGTGGTTTCTGTGGCAACCAAGAGAACCAGCTTTCCACAGCTCATATGTCCAATTTCTAAATGCAGGGTGCCCACAACACGCTCAGCATCCCAAACGTCTGAGCTCTGATGTTCTCAGAAGCCCCTGATTCCGAGCGTGAGCCACAGGCACAAGGATGCAATGTGGGAGCTTCTCTTAAAGTCTTTGCCCAACGCGGCAAATGGAGGAAAGGTAGGACTAGGCAGCTTTCCGTCCTAGCAATCTTCAGGAGTGGGAAAGCTCTTCGTTGGTCTGGAAAGACTTGGGAGAGGGAGTTGGTGCGGGCAAAAGGAGGCATCACGCCTGCTGTAGTCATTGCCAACCCAAGTAGCCTTAGCAGATGCACCTGCTCTGCACAGATGGGCCCCTGGGGGCAGTCATGAGCCCTCAAAAGCAAATTTCCTTTCTTCTGTCTCTGTCCCTTCAGCAAGCAGCATGCATGGGATTCAGGGGAGTAGACTGATAATCTGGCTCCGGCACTGACTTAGATGCTTGAGATGCTTCTCTGTCTCTGGACCTGGAGATGTGGAGCCATCCTAGAGAACCCTCCGCCATCCCTGGGGGAGGCCCCAAGATTGGAGGGAATGATTTGAGGATCTTCTGGTAGGTGTTAGCTCCCCCCCCCAATTCAGTACCGAGTTCCTTCCCATTGGCTCAGAACCCCGGAATGCACCTGTTTCCTTAGAAGCCCCCAGAGCAGTGATACCCACAATTTTCTGACCACCACCCACCACATAAAATGCCAGTCACATCATGACCCAGGACACCAGTCTGCCCATGTTCCCAGTGAGTTTCTCCAACCTAGTCTCCACGCTCACTGTATCCAGAGTGATCTTTTTAAAAACATGCATTGTGTCTACATAAAACTCCTTGGTTGCTCTCATTGTTCTTAGAATCAAAATAAAATTCCACTCACACCTATTCATCCTTCAGGTCTCAGCTCTGCCATCATCTATTTCCTAATTGCTCTGGCCAGGCACAAGCTTTTGTTTATGAACATTAGAGGTTTCTCCTTTGACACACTGTCACCATGGCAGTTTTGCATATGGTGGCATGGCTATTTGAGGTAACACCTAGCTCTCCGACTAAACTTGAAGCTCCGAAGAGCAGGAATAGTTCCTGATTTTTCCCAGCATTATATCCTGATGCCGATTGCATCGTTTGGCATAGGGTAAAAGCTCTATAAATATTTGTCACCTGAATGAATGAATAAGTGAATTTCAAGTGACAGCTCCTGACAACTGGTAAAATTTCATAGAATTCTCTTGTCGAAAAGATTCCAATGCTGAGGAGAGCGGGCTCAGTTTCAAAGAGTGTTGTGATGGATTGACGAGAGCTAACACGGGCCCCTGATTAGGAAGCAGTGCCCTGACTCCTGATGACCCTCCATGTTCGGAAAGAATCCGATTTTCTTGGGTAGGACCAGGCTCTGAGCAGTTTCCTCGGGTTGGCTGAGTGCTTGGACTGGAGGCCCCAAACCCATCCGGATCCCCTCGGCATCCCCGGGAGCGCTTCTTGACCACTTCTGATTTCAAGCTCTGAACCTGAAGTATCTTTTCGTTTTGGGGCCACCAGTCCTCCCTCCCAAGGAGACGAAGGCAAGAGGTCCAATCTTTTACAAGATATGTTCCTAGCATCCGCAGGAAAAGCGATGTCGTTTGTGGAAGACTAACCGGGACGGGACAACCCAGCTCCAAGATGGAAACTCTACCCTGAGTGCAGACCAGGACCGACCCAATGGCATGGCCCACGGGTTCCCTCTGCACCCTCCCCCTGCCAGGGCTGGCCTGGACAGTGGCTCTCACTTCCGGATCGGCAGGCCGGGTGGCTGTGGCAGCTACTGAACCAGCATTCCTATAATTTTGCTCGGCATTGATGAACGGGGAGCCAAGGGTCTAGGGAAAGAATCTGCTGTCCCGTGGTAGGGTAGCGTTCTGCCAGGTTCTTCCCTTCCTTCCTTTTCTCACTGCTCTTCTCTGTTACCCAGCTGGCTCAGTCTGCCGGCTTCTGCACAGCCCTGCTGACTCCAGCCAAGTGAAGTCAGGAGACGGCCCCGGTGGCCCCGCGCTGGGAACCATGGGATGTGCTGTCCCAGCTCCCACCCCCCAGCCCCCCACTGCCCACACCGCTCCGAGCAACTGGTCACTTCGGACCACAGGCCCCCTGCCTCTGCAGGGCCCCAGGAGGCCGTTCTCTTTGCTCCACTCGCTCTGGGCCTCTCCTCGCAGCCACAGCTCGGACCGCAGTTTTCTGGCCTCCACACGCAACAGTCAGCCCTTCCTCTCGTGCTCTGCCAACGATGTAGTTGGAGAACTATTTTCAGTGGGAAGTTTAAAAACCTACACGTTGAAGAGGAAGAGAAAGCAGGGCTGCAGGTCAGCCGAACCGGCAGGCAAGTAGCACTGCACAGCTGACCCTCTGGAGCGTTCTTTCAGGCTCCAAACCCGGGGACAGAGGTGGTCCAGTCACCCGGTTCTCGGCTTGGACGGTTCAGGGACGCCACGGAACGGAAGAACTGGCACCTGGACTCAGGACTTAAATCCCAAATCCCTTCCCTCTGCGGCCACACCACCTGTCTCAGGCGGTTGGCCGTGGTCCTTCCCCGAAGGAAGGACATCAGTCTGGGGACTTCGGCGACCGAGAGGTCGCAGCACGCCCGGGGAAGCCTCCCCCGCTCGGACACAAGGACGTGGCCCCAAGCTGGGAGAGTGGCGCAGTGTTTCGACCCGGAAAGAGCTGCGCGAGTTCTCAACACTCCCCCCGCGCTGCCGCGCACGGTGTCCTCCATAGGCCAAGGTGGGTCACAAAGTTGTTACGGAAAATTCTCCACACCTGAGTGTCCTGTGAGAGGCAGCAGGGCACAGCCGAAAGGAACCCGGGTTTTTGTCGTCAGAGAGACCTGAGTTTGAAATGTGCCCCTGCCTGTGCGCCCTCAGGTTGCCTCTCAGACCATCAGTCTCTTGACCCATAAACCGGGACCGATCACGCCTTTGTCGGGTTGTGCCGAAGGGACGGCGCGTGGCACAGAGAACGCTAAGACATCCTGAGGGCTTTGCTTGTTTTTATCCGTCTTTTTTTTTTTTAATTTTTTTTTTTTAACGTTTAATTATTTTTGAGACAGAGAGAGACAGAGCACGAACGGGGAAGGGTCAGAGAGAGGGAGACACAGAATCGGAAACAGGCTCCAGGCTCCGAGCTGTCAGCACAGAGCCCGACGCGGGGCTCGAACTCACGGACCGTGAGATCATGACCTGAGCCGAAGTCGGACGCTTAACCGACCGAGCCACCCAGGCGCCCCAATCCGTTTTTCTAAATACGTTTAATCCAGCCTGAGCTGCTGCTGCCCTAGAGACGCTGTCCCCTTGTGCTGTGCTGATGGGATAGCGTTTCAGTGCCAGGACGACACAGCCCTTCTCGTGCTCGGCGACGCAGACCGGGTCTGGAGTTATGTGTCTGGCCCTGAGCTTCAGGTTTATAATCGGTCAGGTGTCAGTGTTACCTTCCCGTGCATGTTATATACCCTTCAGGGCGGAGCCCCTGTTCTGAACAGCTCTAGAGACTTCATTCGCAGTTCCCGCCCACCGCACCGGGCTCAGGGGAGGCGCCGCATAAATGGCAGTGTCCAAACAGGGAGCCCGACGTGAGGGTGACCCACCGCGCTCTGTCCCTCTCTGACAAGAGCTGTGAGGGTCCCTCCGGGCTGGCCTCATCCGGCCCCAGGGGCGTTCCCATGGCGTAGACCCTTAGGTGTCTTGCTGGAGCCACCTCAGGTGGGACAGGCATGACAAAATCACAAGGTCAAATTCCAAAGGCGCCCGGCCAGAAACGTGGCCCCAGGGGAAGAGGACTAACACTCCTGGGGCGGGGCTTCGGTGGATCAAGGTCAGGACGGGTGCCCTTTGTATTTAGCCTTCATAGAATTTTCAGGAGATACCCCAATTGGCCAGACAAGGAAATGAGGGCTTTCGTGGGTTAATAGCTCATTCAAAGTGGCAGGGCCTGGATTCAAACCGGGTTGGTCTCGCTCCCAAGTAATGCTTCGCTATCTTCACACGGCCTCCCCGTGGGTTCCGAAAGGACAGGAGCCCTCAACTCTTCCACGAAAAAACCAAGAATTCACTCCACTCCTGTCTGCTGAGCCCCCCTGGGGTGGGGGGGTGCTGGAGACCTGGTGGGGGGGTGCTGGAGACCTGGGGGAGGGGGGAGGGAACAGGAGAGCCCCACGGCTGGGGGGAGGGGGGGCATGTGCAGAAGCACCTGCTCCAGGCAGGAATCCTCTGTGCTGCCTGCTCGCCTCCCCTGCCCTCTGCAAAGCCCCTGGTGAGCACCTCCTCTCGCCAGGGACACTCTCCTCAGCGTCCCCTCTCCCGTCTGCACACAGGCAGTCATCTTGGGCAGATTGCGCCTGCCGGCTGGTCCCCCAGGAGGCCGAAATGAGTCCTCTGGAGGGCACAGGCTGTCAGGAAGAAGGATGCCAGCGAGGCGCGCTCTCCCCATTTGCGTGCCGAGTTGGTTGCGCGCGGTGCATTTTTATGCCCGTCGCCTTTGCATCCTCCCTTCCCACTTCGCCTTCTCCTGATGTCCCCCGGGCAGTGTATCTGCCACTCCGGCTCTCCACAAGAATTCTGGCCTGGAGCGGTTTTCTCCGCCACTGCGGGGCCGCCCGGGGCTCACAGGGGTCTGTCGGCAGAACTCGGCCCTCTGTTCGCCGGTGAGGCGTGGCTGCAAGCGAGTTCCTCCCGGGGAGCGGGTCCTGAGCGGGTTGGGGGGGGGGGGGGGGGATCCTGCGGAGAGAGGCCAGGGGCAGGTCTGGGCGCCAACAGGGGGCGCCAGAGTAAACATCTGCGGGGGGGAATTCTTTCTAAAAAGAAGTAGGGGTGGATGATTACAAACAGGGAGCGAGAGCGAGTGCCAGTCGAGTGCCACTCTGACAGGCAGCGCTACGCGTGCTCGGGGTAAATCGAAGGGTAAATCGGATATACAGGACACGGCACGCGAGTGGCAGAAATACGACAGAGACTGGGGCCGCCTGGGTGGCCCCGTCCGTTGAGCTCTTGATCACGGCTCAGGTCACGATCTCAGGGTCGTGGGATCGAGCCCCGCATTGGGCTCTGCGCTGACAGCGTGGAGCCTCCTTGGGATTCTCTCTCCCCACCTCCCCACCCCCCACCCCCCTGCCCCTCCCTCACTCTCTCTCTCAAAACACATAAACTTTTTAAAAAATAGGACAGAGATGGTGTACGCGTATGAGGATGAATGAATTAACTGAAGAGGTGACAAAATATACCCAGGCCAAACAAACCAAGTCCCCCCTCCCGCTTGACCACCCCTGGGATACGTCCCCACGGCTGCCGTCCGGGGCGGCGGACATTTATCTCTTTTCAGAAGCTTTACGACCCGAATCAGGACTTCCTCCCCCACTAGGCGCGCAGCCCGCCGCAGGCAGCTAAGCCCGTCAACTGCGAGCCAATCTCAGAACCACAGCGACAGTCGCACTGACGGAGCAAGAGGGTTCGGCGCCGCCTGGGTGCTGCTTCGCCCCCGGAAGCGGGGTTTCTGAGACTAGGCCCGGGGCCCCTGGTTTGAATCAGAGCTCTCTCATTGCACGCTTCTGGGCATTTAAAACGCAAAACAAAACAGAAAGCAACCAACAAAACCGGGCAGCTCGTTTTCTAGGCCTCGGGGTCATGCACAGTCCCCAGAAAAGAACTTCTCCGCCCCACAAGCAGCCACACCAGTCAGGGCCTTACTGGGCCCTCCGGCCTCCCTGCTCCCGGCTTCCCAGTCCCCAAATCCAGTCCTGCGATGCCTCCTGCTCACAGAAGGTTTTTTTAACAATTGCACCTTCTTTAAACACATTTTTTTCATTTGTTTTATATTTATTTATTTTTGAGAGAGCGCGAGCCGGGGAGGGGCAGAGAGAGAGGGGGACACAGAATCTGAAGCAGGCTCCAGGCTCTGAGCTGTCAGCGCAGAACCCTATGTGGGGCTCGAACTCACCAACCATGAGATCATGACCTGAGCCAAAGTCGGTCGTGTAATCAACCAAGCCACCTAGGTGGCCCCCCAGAAAATTCTTATATGGCGTGGCCGTCACCCCAGGGGCCCTTTCTAGAGCTTCCCATTTCCAGCCCAAGTTCTGACCTTCCCTCTCTGGTGATTCGCAAATCTGACCTCCTTTCAGGGTCGGCACTGACAGTCTCTTCCAACAACCGTTCCAGAATTGCGCGCTTTCTCTAACAATGCCACAGGACTTCAATACACTTGCCACGGAATTAAACCTACTGGTTGTTTTCTGTCTGTGGCACGAGTCTTTCCAGCCTGATAACTTCCTGGGACCCAAATCACTGACACAGCTGGAACCGGGGTGTCGGATAAAAGGCAGCTGTCACTTCACGTCTTACAAAGTGTTTCCACAAAAACTGCCCCCAGCTGCTAACATCTTTCACTAGGGAGAGCTGATTCATGGAATTTAAAATAGGATGTCTGCATAGCCAAATAATTCTGCTGAGGAAGACAGAAAAAGAGAAACAAAGACTGACTTCTTCAAGTTGTTCCTTTGAGGACGAGTCAGGGCACGGACGGTTGTAAACACTGGATGGCTAGTGTGGAGAAAGGGAATGTTGGAGAAGACACTCCCGTGTGGGTCCCGAAGGTGTCTACAAAAGTACACAGCTCCTGGGGGTTCACCGAGACCCTCCCCAGGCTAGAAATATCCAGTAGGAAACCAAAATTAGGGCCCACCAGCCCTTCAGAGACCAGAAGTTCTGCGAAACCACTGATGGCATCTGTTTCCTGTCACACACTTAGCAAAATACTTGGTGACGATGTCGCCATAGCCTCTGTGACACACAGGACTTTGGATCTCATCCCTTCCCGTCTCCCTAGGCACTTTTCATTGCTGAGCCTTCTCTCTTACACGTTCGACCTCTTTCTGACAACTGGTTTCGTCCAGCTGACCTTTGATATCTACACTTTTCACCAGAAAGATGAGTTTCACTCAACTTTTTCTTTGCTGGCTCCTCTTTGTCTCCCTGCCCTTCAAACGTTAGTTTTCCTCAGGGCTCGGTGCAAAGACTTCCATGATTCTCTGTTGTCCTCTGTCTCTGGAAAACCTCACCCATAGCCCATTGTGTCCATTGCCACCAACGGTACTGACCCACATGACTCACAGGTTTCCATGTTGACCTCAGTCCCATGCCCATCAGTCCATTAGATATCTCAATGGCACCTCCTATTCACCTACGGAAGCACCTCCCATTTTTCAGTCCCCCAAAGAAACAAACCAAAAGGACAAGAGTCTCTCGTTCCAATAGTTTCGGATTTCTGGAATGGCACCATCTTTTAGCTGTCAACCCAGAGGTCACCCTTGACATCTTCCTGCTACTTCCCACGGCCAAGCCGTCACCACATCTTACCCACTTACCTGCCAACTATCCCTCAGACCCGCCAACTGTCCACCTGCCTCCACACTTCAGGCCTTTCATATGCTGTTCCACTGCCCAGGAAGCGCTTCCCTCCTTCTTCTGGTCACCTGGATCTCAGGTCAATGATCACTTACTTACTTGGGGAAGCTGTGCTGACTTCTCTGTTGAGGTCAAATGTGCCCATTACAGCTGGACCTCCAGAGACCTTGTCACTGTTGCAACTTTACATCTGTTGGCCTAGGGATTTGATGACTACGCCTCTAGTAATATTGGAAGCTCCTGGCAAGCAGTCTGTATTTGTGCACCTGCTGCCTGGTCTCCCATCACCCAACTGTGTGCCGTGCAAGGATTCATTTAAAGAATAAACAAAAGAGGTTTTCCAAGTTGTTAGGGATCTGACGAGAGTGATTCGTCGGCACACCTGCCGCCCTCAGGCCATCATCATCTGGAGCAGGTTTCGTCAAAAAGCATTCTGTGAAATATGGCCTTTTGTAGCAACATGGATGGAACTGGAGAGTGTTATGCTAAGTGAAATAAGCCATACAGAGAAAGACAGATACCATAGGTTTTCACTCTTATGTGGATCCTGAGAAACTTAACAGAAGACCATGGGGGAGGGGAAGAAAAAAAAAATGGTTAGAGAGGGAGGGAGCCAAAACATGAGAGACTCCTAAAAACTGAGAACGAACTGAGGGTTTATGGGGGGTGGGAGGGAGGGGTGGGTGGGTGATGGGCATTGAGGAGGGCACCTGTTGGGATGAGCACTGGGTGTTGTATGGAAACCAATTTGACAATAAATTTCGTGATAAAAAAAAAAAAAAAGCCAGACAGAGAATGACAAACAAACAAACAAAAAACAAACAAAAAAAAGCATTCTGTAATTAAGAAGCTAGAGAGAGGCACCTGGGTGCCTCAGTTGGTTAAGAGTCAGACTCTTGATTTCCGCTCAGGTCATGATCCCGGGGACACGGGATCGAGGCATGTGTCGAGCTCCCCTCTGAGCGTGGAGCCTACTTGAGATTCTCTCTCCCTCTTCCTCAACCCTTGCCCCTCTCATGATCCCTCTCTCATAAAAAAATAAATAAATAAATAAAATAAAAAGCTAAAGAAAATAAAGTGAGAGATGAGAAAATGCTTCCTTTTTATTTCTCATAGCAAAGAAAGGAAAGAAAGAAAGAAAGAAAGAAAGAAAGAAAGAAGAAAAAATTCCTAAAAGCTTCTTGGGAAACACCAAACCAAATATGAGGTGACCAAGGAAGGCTTGATAGTAAATGCAGGACATGGCCCAAGCGTTTCTTCATTGCCCTAGCACCAAGAAATGGCTCTAGAGATCTGTATTTCTGAAGGCAGGCTGAAAAGACCCTATTTTCTAAGGACAGTGTTTACCTGCTCTGACTCAATTTGCTAAAAACCAATTCCCAGGGGACCAGTTCCACAGACTAAGTTTTGGGCAAACGGGCTGACTTCCGTATTTCTCCAAACGTGATCCCTGCATTTCCTGCATTACCATCCCCTGGAATGCTTCCTAAAAGCACAGGCCATCCCAGACTTATTATGGGTGGGATCCAGGAATCTGAATTTTCAATACCCCAGATGATTCTCATGCAAGTTAAATTTGACAGCAGGACTGTGGTTCTGGAGAGTAGATGGCCACGATTTGCAAATACACTGAATCAGCCTCTCCTTGCCTCCTGGCAAGCCCCAAGCAATGACAAGAACCTTCCAAACACTGTAGTGAAAACCTCTCTCCTGGGAAAACAAAGATATCTTGCTTTCTAAGTTCTGTAGGAAGAGTTTGCTTTAAAAAAAAAAAATGGACACCAAGGAAGTTGGCTCGAATCGTTCCTGCTGTGGAGTTGAGCCAAGGGTACTATCGCTTGTGAGAGCCTCTGGCCAGCGGGCTAGATCCCGAACTGACTTTGGGAAGCAGGGTCTATGGGAGACAGAGCTTTGCAAAGTTTTGGCATCCAGGTGTTAGGGAGAGGCTCAGCCCCCAATCGCCTCATGACCTTGAGCGACAGAACACTTGCACGTGGGGCACGAGATGGGCCGGGGTCAGGGAAAATGGCTGTGCTTGAAACAGGACAGAAAACCCCATCCTGCAATAACTCTCTGTCTCCTACATTTATTTCACTTTAAGTAATGTCATTTGTGAACACAGTTGTCTCCAGGAGGCATCCATCAATAGAGGGGGAAGCCCTTGTCCACCACAGCAGGTGGACTGATGTGGAAATAACAGGTAATAACAGCAATAACAGGTCCCTAGAACTCCACCTGCACGGACTATAATTCATGCCCGTGAAGAAAAGTAGATGGAATTCACAGCACCCTCCAGAGGAGAAAAGAGTCCGAAAGGTTTCGTAATTTGCCCAAGGTCACACAGCTAGAGGAGTGGAGCTGATATCTGAACCCAGACCTGTCACTTTCACTGGCACCGTGATGCGTGGTAAATTAAATGTATGCAACGTCGTGACTCACGCCATTCCATCCGCATTCGAAGTCCCCTCCGGCGGGCTCCTGCAATTCCAGCCTCCCTCCCTACTTCCATTTTAGATCTCTCTTAACCTTTAGCTCTGCCCAGATCAAGCCAGAATTCTACTTCGTTTGTTTCCCGCAGCATTATTGAGATATAAGTGACCTACGACATTGCGGAAGCTTAAGGTGAACAATGTGATGATTACCACAATAAGGTTAGTTAACGCCTCCATCCCCTCATATAATTCCTTTTTGTGTGGGGGTGGTGAGATCTCCTCTCTCAGCGACTTTCAAGTATATAACACAGTAATGTTCACTACGGTCGTCACAGTGTATGTCGAATCCCCATGTTACACTGGGAAGTTTGTACTTTTTGACCACGGTTGTCCCATCTCCTCCACCACCAGCAACCACCAGCCCCCCCCCCCCCCGCCCCCAGCAGCCCCTGGCAACCACTGTTCTATGATTCACAGGCTTTTCAAATTATTTCTTCAGGGTCGTATTCCTAATCTTCCCTTCGTGTGTCTGGCTTTTCTTGTTTTTCCTTGCATGGATCTGTATCTTTTCATGCTCTGTATAGCTTTTCTCAGTTCACATCCCAAAGGGAACACTAACCTTGGGAACCAAGACTCACACGTACCAGCCTCCAGGTTTTTAATGGAGTACAAGATATGTCTTAAATACAAGTAAACATCTTACGTACCGGGCAATTACCCTGTGCAAAGTACTATTCAAAGGTGTCGGGGGAAAAAAAAAAGATGTCGGACATGGCCTCTGCCCTCAAAGAGTGTACAATCGAATGGGGCACAGACGTAGAAAGCACAAGTCCACAAGCAAGTGGGCTTGCTTATCCTCGCGGGTGCCATGGATGGTTTCCAGACTGTGGTGAATGTCGCTGGAATGACTCCCTCTCCTGGACAGGTGGCATGCAAACTGCACTCTGTGCATTAAATTCAGTTTTGTGCCTCCCAGAGCCATTTTTTCTCTTCTGTCTTTCATTGGCAGAGCTTCTAACACTCTGGTTTCCATCTTCTCTCACCCTGGACCCATGACCGCTGCTCATCAAACCATCTGTGGCCGCACCAAGAGGCGGACTGTGGTGGAACAGTTTCAGCCAATCCAGGAACAAATGTGAGTCATTAACTGTTAGGAATAATCTACCTGTTTAAGTGTGTGTTTCGAGTTCACTTAAAGTAGAGTCCTATCCTAACTTAGCGAAGGGATTTCAAATCTGCTGACTGGCAACCAGCAGCATGAGGCTGGCCTCTGTTGTGGGCAAGAATAAAAAAAAATAATACAGTTCCCTGGCGAGAAGCTCCTACTTGGATCTTGTTTGAATAAACCAGCTGTGAAAGATATCTGGAAATCACTGGGAAATACGAATACAGACTAAGTGTTTGCTGATATTGCGAAATTATTAGCAATTTTGTTAGACTAAAATAGTATTATAGCTATAGGGGGAAATGTTCTTTTAAGATACATACTAAGTCTTTAGGTGTGCAATAAAATAAAAGTGTCTGTAATTGACTTCAAATTCTTCTGCATAAACAAATAAATAATAAAGATTAAGTAAACATGGCTCAATTTTAACAACTGTTAAATCTAGATGATTCATATGTGTGTGTTCATTTTACTATCCTCTTTCTGCTTGTCTGTGGATTCAAACATTTTTTTATAACAAAAGTTTTTTAATTGGTACCAAAGCAAGGAAAAGTAATCTAATATTTATTGTGTGTTAGGCCCATTATAAATACTTCCTCTTACATTATCTTATTAAACGTAACAATGACAAGTGAAATATTAGCCCCATTTTACAGATGAAGATTGAGGTTTAAAGAGAAACATTAATCGTACATTCAAAAAACATTAAGCATCTATGATATGCCAGACACAGTTTCTGCCCTCAAAAAACTCATTTACCAGCCAGCAGGGGAATCAGCTACATAAGCCATAATGACAACTATTGTTACTGCTTTTTATAGAGCACCTAGTGTGACAAGCAGTCTTTTTTTTTTCCAGTTTATTTATTTATTTTGAGAGAGAGAGAGAGAGAGAGAGAGAGAGAGAGAGAGAATCCCAGGCAGGCTCCAAGCTGTTAGTGCACAGCCCAACGCAGGTCTCGAACTCACAGACCATGAGATCATGACCTGAGTCAAAATCAAGAGTTGGATGCTTAACCGACTGAGCCACCCAGGCGCCTGGGCATTTCAAATGTCTTAACTCAGTCTTCACAACGACCCCTTGAGGTTAGTAGCTCTATCACTCCCCATTTATAGATGAGAAGACTGAGGCCCAGAGAGGTTGAAGACATTGCCCAAAGTATCCCACAAAATATACAATAAAGTATCATGGATGGTCCTACAGACATATATGTAGGACCCAATAGGACACAAGGAGGAAGTGAGCATTCCTCCTGAAAGGGAAGCCATTGGGAAAGGCAACACACAGAGGCTAAGTAACTCGATTCTACCTACCAGGTGACGTAACTGGAGCCATGGTGCGTCTAACTCAGGGTTTCTCAACCTCAACACTACCGACATTTGAGGCTGGGTAATTCTCTGTTGTGGGAGGCTGTCCTGTGCGTTGTAGGGTGCTCAGCAGCATCCCTGGCCACCACCCACCAGATGCCAGTAGCCGCCTCCTGCTGGGTCATACAGAAATGCTTCGGACATTGCCAAATGTCCCCTGGGGGACAAAATAGCCCCCCTTTGAGAAACACTCATCTACTTTAAATTGTAATTCCATCTATAAACTATAGATCTTACCCTCTTATCTCAAACTATACTCTTCTCCTTAGCTAAATGTAAATGGGATCCCCCAAAACTATTTTGCCCAAAGGTCCTCCAAAACACCATGTGACTGTCACCTTCTCTAGCCCATTCGAAGAGTCTTGATCTGTGACTTTTCTCATATGGATGTTTAGCCTTTCCACTAACCTCAACCTTGGCTATAAAGTCATCTCTAGAGCCAGAGAAGAAAATCATTTCTACCCAAAACCTACAACTAGAGAGACAAGAGCCACAAAGAGATCTGGTCATCACCCCAGACTTTGAAATCATGACTATCAAATATATTCAGGCTCCCATCCTTTGCTGTCGACACTTGTATTAACTTGCGTCTGCTGGCTCTTCAGATAGGGAATGACCTTGTGAGTTCCTTCAAATTGGAGTTTGCAGACTACGTGATTGATTGATAACGACAGTTCCGCAGGCAGGAAACGAGCATGAAACACAGCTGCCCAGCTGCACTCGGCTCACTAACCAGCCCAAACACAGGTCAGTCCCAACAACACGAAAACTCATGAGATGTTACATCAGTTCTTCTGAAAATATGGCAGGCAGATAAACATCCAGGAAAACTGAAAATGGAAGCCAGCCCACGCTGACCCACATCGACGGTTCTATCATCATTATTAGCAACACAGGTAAGTGGAAATAGAGCTAGAGAATATTATTTGCAACGTATCTGTCTCTGGACGTGGGCTTTATTTCTAAGTCAGCCTATCTTTCCACTAGAGTTTCTCATCAGAGGTGAACTACGAAAGGGTGAGTGAGTGACTGTGTGGAAAGAGTGATGGCCAAGTGCTAAAAAAGAACTTTGGAAAATACCTTTTCATCCCCTGAATGATCCCCGAAATTTCTTTAAAGCATAATTCATTTGGCTTAAAGCTTTGGTCTCTGGCAAAATGAAAAATAAGACAGAGAAAAAACTCGCAAAGTGGTAACGGGACACCTACACTATAGTGTGAATAAGTTTCAGATACTAAAAAGAAGTTTTGAGAGGGAATACAGCGATAACATAGATTAGATAGAGACAGACAGACACACGTATTTCCCAAAATATTTTGGGAGGAAATACCGGTAAACCTGGCTTAGAACATTTTGCAATCCCATTCTTTCTATCTCAGAAATAAGAACAATCAGGCAACAGAATAAGAAGCATTTTCCAGTTCATTTAAAAAAGAAGACACTTTACCAATAATTTGACTGGTGGATAGGGAGAGAAAAGCAGAGGGAAAGTAGGAAAGACAACTAAGTACACATCCACTTAACAACTTCTTCTAGAGCCTACTCTAGTTATCATACGTTTCAAAAACATTCTTGCACCAAGAATAAACATGTTTAACAAGATAAGGGTCGGGGGCTTTCACCCAAAGACACGCAGAACGAATAATACACATTTTTTAAATCTTTTTTTCTCCACTAGCCCAGTGGTGCGGTAAGTGTAATTTTATGATATTGAACTTGCTATGAACTGAACGGTGTCCCCCTCCAAATTCACTTGTTAAAGTCCTAATCCCCAGTAACTCAGAATGTCACTCTGTTTGAGAATACGGTCTTTTAAAAAGTAATTCATATTACCAAATCTGCCGACACACGGATCTCAGAATTTTCACCACCAGAACCAGGGGAAAATGTACGTCTACTGTTTGAGCCCCCCAGGCTCTGGTCCAGCCCTGGGAAACTAATAAAAACTTCAAACTGCTTATCAACTTAAGTTGATTTTATCGTTACCTAAGAATAATGGCCTAAGTTTTATACAGGGCACAGGGGCCCCCGCCATGATGTTGTGTTCCCAAAAGTTCTTCTGTGGCATCAGTCACTAGAATGTCTCAAAAGTTAACCAAACAGGATGCACGGGGGCCAGACAGCCTACAAACATCACGAGAATTTACTGCAGCCAGTTGCCAACAGAATTTGGCCAATGGGAACCACTGGGCAGAAAAAAAACAAATCCAAATATTACTCAAGCGTTCCCAGGCAAACCCTCTGGGCACCGACGTTTCTTTTGATGCTGTTTTCACTTCTGGAAATATCCAGGCCACTCTTTGTCGCCCATGCTTTGCCTTCTGTGTCCTCTATATTTTCAGAGGTCAGCAAGCATTTCTAGTAATGATGCTTTCTCGTGCATGGCTGGCAGAATGTGAAATAGGATATAGCCACTTTGGAAAATAGTCTGACTTTTCCTCCGTGAAACACAGAGTTACCAACTGATCTAACAATGCCACTTCTAGGTATATACCCAAGGAAAATGAAAACAGATGCCCATACGAAACTTATACACAAATGTTCACGGCAGCATTATTTATAATATCCAAAAGTACAGAAGCACCTGGGGGGCTCAGTCGGTTAAGCGCCTGACTCTCGATTTCAGCTCAGGTCGTGATCTCGTGGTGTGTGATTTTGAGCCCCACACGGGCTCTGTGCTGACGGCGCGGAGCCTGTCTGAGATTCTCCCTCTTTCTCTGCCCCTCCCCTGCTCACACTCTGTCTGTCCCTCTCAAAATAAATACACTTTAAAAAAAAAAGTGCAAACCCAAATGTCCATCAACTGATGAGTGGATAAACAAAATGTGGCATACACATACAATGGAGTATTATTTTGCGATAAAACGGAAAAAGGACCGATCATGCTACAACATGGATGAACTTTGAAAACATGAAGCTAAGCAAAAGAAACCAGATTTTTTTTAATTTTTTTTATTTTTTTTATTTTTTTTTTATTTTATTTTTTTTTTCAATATATGAAATTTATTGTAAGAAGCCAGATTTTTATAAAAGGTCACATATTGTATGATTTTGTTCATATGAGATATCCAGAATTGGCAAATCTAGGAGATTAGTAGTTGCCAGGGCTTGGAGACAGAGGAGAATTCAGAGTGAAGGATAATGGGTACAGATTTTCTTTTGGGGGTAATGATGCTCTAAAATCAATTGTGACGATCGATGCATCAACTCTGTGAATATTACTAAAATCCATTGGAGTGTATTCTTTAAATGGGCAAAGTGCGGGCGCCTGGGTGGCTCAGTCGGTTGAGCGTCCAACTTCGGCTCAGGTCATGACCTCACTGTCCGTGAGTTCGAGCCCCGTGTCGGACTCTGTGCTGACAGCTCAGAGCCTGTAGCCTGCTTCGGATTCTGTGTCTCCCTCTCCCTCTGCCCCTCCCCTGCTCGTGCTCTGTCTCTCTCTGTCTCAAAAATAAATAAAAACATTAAAAAAAAATCTTTAAATGGGCTAAGTGTATGCTGTATGGACTATGCCTCCAAAAAGCTGTTCTAAGTAAACATTTTTCTATTCCCCATTTCCTTCTGGCTGTTCTCCTTTTCCCAAACCCAGTACATACACCACAGACTTCCTCCTTGACAGGGGTAACAAAAAAGGGGATTCAGGATTAGGACCTAGAGTACACAGCGATCAAGGCCCTTTTCAGACCTCAAGAATATAAAATATCTATGGATCATTTAATTATCCTATTGTTGCTCTGACGAATTACCACAAACTTGGTGGCTTCCAACCACACAAATTTATTATCAGACCGTTCTGAGGATCACAAGTCTGAAATGGGTTTCCCGGGGATCAAATCAACATCTCACCAGGACTGTGCTCCTTCTAGAAGCTCTATAGGAGAAGATGTTCCCTGTCTTTTCCAGCTTCTGGATGCTGCCTGCATCCATGACACATGGACCGTTCCTCTGTCCCCAAAGTCAGCACCTTCAGATCTTTCTCTGATTCTATTACCCAGGATAATCTCCCCATCTCAGATCTCCACACAATCATATATGCCAAGTCCTTTTGCCCTGTAAGCTAACACATCCAAAAGTTCCAGGGACAGAACATGCACATCTTGAGGGGGCCATTATACTGCCTACACATCTACTATGTCAAGCAAGTGGTTACAGCATTAGGGGAGACAGTGGACCTTAAGAAAGGACCATGGAAGAGAGAGAAAACAGGATAACTAGGTCCTCAAGATCACAGACCCAGTTCAAGGCTACCCCAAGCACATGATTGGCCTCTCCACCTGTCTCCTTATGAATATAAGCAAACAATCAACAGAGGTACTTTCAATTTTTCAAACAAAGAGAAAGAAAAATCCAGATTTGTAACGGTCCTTGAAGGAAATTTATGAGCTCTTAGAAAAGACAGCAGTGATCTCCAGGAACCAGCAGCATTTCATGAACAAAGTTCAAGACCTGACAGTTACACCTTCCTGTTTCCTTTGAGAGGGGACACTCCAGCTAAGAAATGTGGAGATTTGGCATATCTCACCTACTCCAAAGTCTCAACTTGGAGAACTATGGGCTACAATGTAAAGCACTTCTCCACGTGAACAATTGACTACTCTTTGTTGAAAGGATATTGAGGGGTGCGTGGGTGGCTCAGTCGGTTAAGCGTGCAACTTCAACTCAGGTCACGATCTCGTAGTCCGTGAGTTCGAGCCCCGCGTCTGGCTCTGGGCTGATGGCTCAGAGGCTGGAGCCTGCTTCCGATTCTGTGTCTCCCTCTCTCTCTGACCCTCCCCCGCTCATGCTCTGTCTCTCTCTGTCTCAAAAATAAATAAACGTTAAAAAAAATTTTTTTAAGTAAAAAAAAAAAAAAAAAGGATATCAATGAATGGATTGGGGTTGTCTTGTGAGTCACCTCTAGTGTTGGGCCACAGGGCTGAGGTTTAAGGTTTTTATCAGTGGCTTAGAGGAATAATTCTCATGCTTGTGGATGGTACAAGCAGACGGGAGACCTTGAACAGGATGCCTGGGTGTATGTGTGCAAAACAACAGGGTTAGATCGTGGGGGCACACGGAGGACAAATGAGTTGGGATGCTAGGTGGGGGCCTGATCATCAGGGGGAAGTGGCAGACGCAGACCTCTGCTTTAACCGATCTGTCACACGATAAAAATAAAAGATACTGAAATGGGTGAAACCCAACGTGAAAAGGGCGCTGGACACAGCCGCTTAGAGACGAGGACAAAGGTGTGCCTGTAGACTGCAGCCGTGTGAAGGCACACAGACAGGGTCAAGAGGCCAGGGGACCAAAGTAAATGCAAGATGACAGAGGAATGATTTCATTGATTATGGCACAACAGTCACATAGTAAGACCACCATCATGAACATAAGGTTCTCAAAAATATTTAATGGCGTGGAAAGTATTAATTTTTTTTAAAGTGGTCTTCAAACTAATGTACGGTAGAATGCCAGTTGTGTGATTTTTTTTTTTTTAAGTGTGGCTACAAGAAAACTCAGAAAGGGTTCAACACGAATGGCACCTGTCTCTGGGTGTTAGGACGGTGCGTGATTTTCTTTTCCTTTTTCGCATCCCCACATTTTCCCAATTTTCTACCATGGACATGTATCACGTTCAAGATCAGAAAGGTAGACGGGTTGGTACTTAGGCAGAAGGAAAGCTGTCTTTTCACCTCGGACAAGAAAGAAGACAGAAAGAACATGGGTAGGAGCAGAAATACTTGGAGAAAGAACGGGAAGGGGTGTCGGTGAGGGAACTCGTGCTAGGCAGATGTTTCAGTCAAATCAGGAAGGCAGTATTCCTTAGAGAGCATTTCTGCAAGGAGGCAATTTTCCCCTTGAGTAAAGGGGACATTTTTTACTCTGTGTTCACTTTGGAATTTTGGCACCTTTTAAATGAGGAATGTCGGCGGGCAGCACGCTGAAATTAATCTACAGTCCGGCTTTTCTCCCAACTTAACAAAACTCATTAAGAACCACATGAGCCTCTGCAGGGGCTGACTGTCTATGTGCATAAAGCAAAGTGGGGCAGAACTCTCATGTTACCGGTGGCTATGCGCAGCCACCGTGACATCAGCCGTCACTCCACCGGCAATACACCTGCCGTGCAAATTATGCAATCGGCAGAAAGTAAGCCATCGGCCCATGGCCCACCGATGGCCCTACCTGCCTCAGTTCCGTCATCCGAAAACTGAAGACATGCTCTCCACCTCTGAGGGTGAGGCAGTTACACTCACATGACAGAGGTGTAGGAATTACCAAAGCACTTCACAATTACGCCCGATTAATCCAACGGTCCGCCACCGGCACCGGGGGGGCGGGGATGTTTCCTGCTGGAGGCTGATGGTCTTCTCCGTTATCAACACCCTAACTTTCTGCTAAAATGGTCTCTCAGGAGACCCGTGGGTCCAGCGTCGTCCCTTCACAAGACACCGAGACCCAGAGAGATTAATGGGCTTCCCCGAAGCCTCCCAGCTGGCGGGTGCAGAGTCAAGGAGAGAAACCGGGCCCACAGACATCAGGCTGCTTCTCCTTCTCTCTCCCTCCCCCCGCCCCCCATCCGCCCTTGGGAGAAAGGGTGCCAGGATGACGGACACACATCATCTAGTGAAATGGCGATGGTCTCAGCTGGGAACATAAGATGTGCCTAGGAGAAGCAGACGGACCCTGGGGACAAAAGAAGAGGGGCCCGCCAAGGGAACCTTGGTCCTGAAGATCCATAGTAGGACCTCGGGGATAGATTCATTTGTGTGCTTTCCAAAGCCCATTTATATCTTGAGTTGGAACCACCTCAAGAACTATCAAGTGTCATGTATTTACCACCAATTCAAAACATAAATAAATGACACAGGGGCACCCGGCTGGCTCAGTCAGTCTGGGGTCCGACTCTTGATTTCAGCTCAGGTCATGATCTCGCGGTCTGTGAGTCTGAGCCCCGCGTCGGGCTCTGTGCTGACGGCTCGGAGCCTGGAGCCTGCTTCGGATTCTGTGTTCCCCTCTCTCTCTCTGCCCCTCCTCCACTCACACTCTGTCCGTCTCTCTCTCTCAAAAATAAACATTAACAAATTTTTAAGTAATGCATTCTTTACTAATGATTTCCTCTTCTCTCTTCCCTCTCTGCCTTTAATAAACCTTCCTCTTCTACGCTCAGAGGAGTTCCTTTCTATTTGCTAAATGGGATGTTGCCCGATTCATGATTTGTGGAATAAAGCCAAATTGATCGTCAAAGTTACTCAGATGAGTTTTGTTTTTTAACATAGTGAAATTGAAGGCATGTCATTTCTTAGTTGAATCTCAGTCTCAATGTGGGGCTATGTCATTTTTTCCCCACAGGATTGTTTTAGAAATAAAAAGAGGTTATATATGTAAAGTGCTTAGCACAGTATTTAACGTGAAGTGTTCAATAAAGGATGGCTACTATAATAATTTCTGAGGGCAATCTATAATTATGGTATTAAGAAGACAAGGAAGGGCGCCTGGCTGGCTCAGTTGGTTGAACGGTCACGTGAGCGATCTCACGGTTCATGGGTTCAAGCCCCACATCTGGGTCACTGCTGTCCGCACGGAGCCTGCTTTGGATCCTCTGTTCCCCTCTCTCTGCCCTCCCCCACACTCATGTTCTCTCAAAAATGAATAAAACATTAAAAAAAGAAGAAGAGGGGCGCCTGGGTGGCTCAGTCGGTTAAGCGGCCGACTTGGGCTCAGGGCATGATCTCGCGGTTTGTGAGTTCGAGCCCCGCATCGGACTCTGTGCTGACAGCTCAGAGCCTGGAGCCTGTTTCAGATTCTGTGTCTCCCTCTCTCTGATCCTCCCCTGTTCATGCTCTGTCTCTCCCTGTCTCGAAAATAAATAAAACGTTAAAAAAAATTAAAAAAAAGAAGAAGAAGAAGAAGACAGGGAAATGGGTAATATTTTTTTTAATTTCTCTACAATTTCATTCCTTCCAGAGGCTACCTTTAGTCACAAAAAATAAAAAATAAATAAATAAATAAAAACGCAAGCAGAATGACATTTCTAAAGATTCGAGACAGCTTTTTCTGGATGGCCCATTTAAACCCCAGCATCAAATAGTGTCAGTCCCAGGCTAGTAGATCTGAATGCACTTCCTTTCAGAGAGGCCTGCAAACAGAAGCAAGCAGACGGGTGACAGCAGCAGTTCCCTGGGGATAATCGGCACCTTGCCCCCGGCCACGTAGACCAACCAGGCCCCGGACAGAGGCAGGTACCACTACTCCCCTGGCCCCGTGCTTTTCTAAATGGTCGTGATGAGCCCTAAGGAGAAAAAGCGCTTCCCTTGTTCTACAGGAGCGGGTCCACAGAATCAGATTGAAAGTAAAAAAAAAAAGACAATCAGAGGTCCCCGATGTCCTTTCAGTGCCAGGTGTATTAACATGCTAAACAGAGACCTGCAAAGCCAGCTCCAGAGTGTCTGTGATGTCGCCTTCGGAAATGCTGCAGCCAAACCCTGCCCTGCCCCCTTCCAACAGACACGAAAGCTCTTGAGAAAATTTCCTCTCTGTCATAGCAGGAGACCGCGGACGGGCGGACGCTTAACAGACTACCTGGGTCCGAGGTCGACGGGAAAATGGAGTGGACTAAAGATATTTCCTACAAAACTCATCCCAAAAGATCCTGAAATCGTGCGTCATGGATTAACAATTGATTTGCTAACCTCCCCAGCCTTCCTTCTCTCGGCCTTGAGCTTGGAGGCCACAGACCCAAGTCACCAAGCCTTGAAAGGAGCCTCCACCACGTATCACGCGTCCTGAGAAGCACACGCATGTATTACGTCCCTTCATTTTCACAACATCCGCGCCAGGCAGGAAGTATTTACCATTTTTCAATGAGGCAAGGGAGGCTCCAGGAGGAATCTGCCCGCGTCCCTGCAACCAACAAGTGGCACCATGGGATTCCCTCTTTACCTTGTCCCCAAGGAAAAAAATATACAAGGTAGTAGCCTTTGGGAGCAACAGAAAGAATGATAACCTGTGACCGAAGCTAAGATATCTGGAACCGCCTTCTGGAAGTATCTTAGGAGGTGGGCGGAGAGAATCGAGGAGGGAGAATGTGGATCAGAACGGTGCTAAGGGTACCGCTCTCAGTCAAAACAAAAGCTTCAACCACGTTGCCTGGAGCCCTTTTTCCCTGTTGCTCCTTTTACCTCCTTCGTTTGAGGTCTAAGTAGTTTGACATTTTCCCCCCCCGAATTTGTTTTTTTGTTAAACTCACGGTTAGCACCTGCCGGGGTAACTCTTCACGCCTGTGTGCGGTCCAGCAAGACGATCCTTGGGGATGGCCCTCAAGGGACCAGGGTCCCAGCGCCTGAGCTCTGAAATCCACGCACGTGCACGTGGCTCCCAGCCATGACCAAGTGCGGCAGGGATGCTAACGCACTGGCGCTCCTGAGAGACATAGGACCCCTCTGGAAGCTGGCCTTGGCCGGGGGGACTCTCAAAGGCCTTCTTGAACATTCCTTGTGCTCGCGGCAGTCTAAGAAGCTTCCCCCAACGTTCTCTCCTCTTCTCCCTCGCTTGGGATCAGACCTGCATTTTGATTTGACTGACCTCTCAGACTTTCTGACTTCTTCCTCTTTTTTTTTTTTTTTTTCCTCCCAGGCATTTCCTTAATAAAATTCCGGCACGTGTCATTCCATCTTGGCCTCTGCTTCTTGGAGATGCCCAGACTGACACAAGTTAACCGAGGGGGTCCGCTGGACAAACCGGTTCACCATCAATCCCACCAATACTGTGCCTTGGATTGCAGCCCCCCCTGCTGTGGACTGAGCTGTGTCTTTCCAACAATTCCTCTGCTGAAGTTCTAAAGTCTCGTACTTCAGAATGTGGCTTTATGTGGAGACAGCGTCTTTAAGGAGGTAATGAAGTTAAAATGAGATCATCAGAGTGGGTCCAAATGGAAGATGACCGGTGTCCTCACAAGGAGAGATTAGGGGCACAACATGCGTTGAGGGAGGGCATGTGAAGACACAGGGAGAGAGGGCTCCGAAGAAATCAACCCTACCGACGCCTGGTCTTGGGCTCATAGGCCTCAAGAGATGTGGGAAGATAAATTTCTGTTGTTTAAATCCCCCGGGCTCTGGTACTCTGTGATGGCCTCCGTAGCAAAGTAATACAGTCCCCTGACATTTTATGGCCTGAATTGGAAGGTGCCTTCTACTCTATTTGAGCTCCTGACTCTTTCTCCACTCCCGTTCTGTGTGGGGTCCTTCACCTGCCTGACAGGGAGCCCTTCAATCTCTTGCACACAAAGGACATAGACAACACGCCCAGCACCCTGATAATAGGGGTTCTGAGTATCCCGCACCAACCCACATCCGCAACGGAGAGTATACATTGGTTTGAAATTTCAGGATGTCTTTTGGAGTAAGTTTCTCCGGACGAGTTTTAATCTCACCGAGGATCCCTCTTGGGAGTAGATGGATAGAGAATTTAATTTCTTGTTGCTAAAGTTTTGGGGGGGAGGGGCTGGATCTCTTTTCCTTTTATGCCACTATTTTATGCCGTTCTACCAAGGTTCCCCACGGCTCTCGGCCGGCATGTGCCAGATGGAAACTGGGTTCATTCGTGTTGCTCTCATCTCAGTCCTTCCCATTTTGAGAATGCTGACTTCTGACTAAACTCTGATCCTAACAGGTCATAAGACCTTCACAAGCTACCAACCACCTCATGTAGGAGAATGCCCCCCAAGACCACTCATCACAGGTCTTCTGTGGAAATCACCACCCTGTCACCTTCAGATTCCGGCTCAGAGAGATTGAAGGAGATGTTGCCTGACTATGTAACTCCTATTTGCCTCAATAGAGGCTTTTATGAGTTGAAAAAAGTGTGCACAGAAAGACTAGACAGAGTGGACACTATTTTTAAAAAAAAAAAAAACGATTAATTAACTAATTAAAATTTACAAAGACGAGCAAGAAAAAAAGCGAATGCAAAGAATTCTGTGAAGGGGATGAAATCAAAGATGTGTGCATGGTTTTGAAATTTTCTTTAATGTATAAATGACTTTAATGGATAAATGTATACAGTTCTTTCACGTATAAATAAAATCAAAAAAAGGATAAACCGGCGTAAAATAAAAATTCATCGGGGGAGGAGCCAAGATGGCGGAACAGCATGGGAAGTTTTTTTGTGTGTCTCGCGTCCCTGAAATACAACCAGACCAACGGCTAAACCATCCTGCACACCTAAAAAAACGGATCCGAGGATTCACACAACAATCTGCGCCACTTGAACCCCTGAACTCAGCAGGTACGCGGCGCAGAGAGGTGAACTGGGGGAGAGAGAAGCCGGGAGGGCAGGGAGCCGCTTTTGGGTGCAGAGAGAGGATGGAGGTGGGGGGGGGAGGGGGTGAATACAGGAAAAGCACCCCCCCCCCCCCCAGCAAAAGCAGCTGGAGAGAAAGCGGAAAAGTGGAAACAGCCGCAGGGACTGGACTAAAAAGGGAGAAAGGAGAAAAGAGAGGCTGTAAATTCCCTGAAGACTCTGTAAACAGAGGGAGCAGAGGCTGAAACTCCGCAGCTCCATACCTGGCGGCGCTCAGGTGGGAAGGGCGAATCCCCAGGAGCAGAGTGGATTCCGGGGGGCTTCGGGCCACACGGGAGAGGCGGTTCCCCCGCTGGGAGGACAGCTGGTAGAGGTGGCGTGGCCCCCGCACAGGCAAAGACCCCGGCGGACCCGGGAGAATGGCCACATTCGCTGGTGCGGGAACAAGGTCGCTGGGGGCGGAGCCTGGTGCCAGATGCGTGTCCTGATTTTCCATAATCCCTGAAACGCCGCTGCTACACGATCGCGCGAACTTTCTCTGGGGCGGGCTGGCCCCCGGCCGCAGTCTCGGGGTGTCGGCAGCAGCACGGTCCCGCGAACGTTCCCGGGTGCGGCCGGCACCCGGCCATCGCTCGGTGAGACCCTCCGCAGAGGGGCAGAAAGGGTCAGAGCCGCGGTCCCTCCGAAGTAAGGGGTCGGGAGACACAGCCGCATCTGAGATAAAACTCAGGAGGGAGGTGCTGCCTGGGGCTCGGTTGCAGATGGTGTAAAAGCGGGTAGTGGACGGAAGCCGAAGACAAAGGACAGGTGCACGATTGCTAAGCTAATCCGGAAGAAGGGAGTTCGATACTAGAGAGCGGGTAGCCGGGCAACACCATCGCCACCATTCCCGCGCATGCGCATACGCACCTACAAGCGCCACAGCAACCCACCCCAGTAAGCTAAGCAGCGCCATCTAGTGGAGAACGGAGCCGTTACACTAAGCCCCGCGCAACTGGGCTAACCTCGCTCTTCAGGAACACAAATCTCTCCGCTTGCTTAGTTTCTGGACTGGAAAGAAATCATAGTTTGACTTCTACGGGAAAACGAAGTAATTTCAATCGTATTTCAGTCTGTTCACTGGTCCATCTATTCAATTTTGTTTCTTTTTTTTTCTCTTTTTCATTTCTTTTCTTTTTCTTGAATACAGAAAGAAAAAAATTATTTTTGTTTTCAATTTTTATTGAAAATATTTTCCTCTAATTTTTCTACTGTATTTTTTTTACTTTGGTGTAAATTTTTTTGAATTCTATTTTACTTCCATCATTTCATTTTATTCTATTTCAGTGTATTCATTTTTTCAAATTTTCCAACAATTTCCTTTTTTTTTTTTTCTTTCCCCTTTTTTTCTCGAGTCTGTCAAGCCCCTTTCAACACCCAGACCAAAACACGCCTAGGATCTAGCATCATCCACTTGATTTTGTGTTTGTGTGTGTGTGTTGTTTTCAATTTTTTAATTTTAATTTTTTTTATTTTTTTAATCTCATTAATTCCTTTTCTCCCTTCAAAATGATGAAAAGAAGCAATTCGCCCCAAAGAAAGAACAGGAAGAAACGACAGCCAGGGACTTAACCAACACAGATACAAGCAAGATGTCTGAACCAGAATTTAGAATTATGATAATAAGAATACCAGCTGGAGTCGAAAATAGATTAGAATCCCTTTCTGCAGAGACAAAAGAAGTAAAAGCTAGTCAGGATGAAATAAAAAATGCTATAACTGAGCTGCAATCTCCAATGGATGCCACAATGGCAAGGATGGATGAGGCAGCACAGAGAATCAACGATATAGAGGACAAACATGGAGAATAATGAAGCAGAAAAAAAGAGGGAGGCTAAGGCAAAGGAGCAAAATTTAAGAATTAGAGAAATCGGTAACTCATTAAAAAGGAACAACATCAGAATCATAGGGGTCCCAGCAGATGAGGAGAGAGAAAAAGGGGTAGAAGGGTTCTGTAAGCAAATCATAGCAGAAAACTTTCCTAACCTGGGGAAAGACACAGACATCAAAATCCAGGAAACACAGAAGACTCCCATAAGATTCAATAAAAACCGACCATCAACAAGGCCTGTCATAGTCAAATTCACAAAATACTCAGGCAAGGAGAGAATCATGAAAGCAGCAAGGGAAAAAAAGCCCTTAACCTACAAGGGAAGACAGACCAGGTTTGCAGCAGACCTATCCACAGAAATTTGGCAGGCCAGAAAGGAGTGGCAGGATATATTCAATGTGCTGAATCAGAAAGATATGCAGCCGAGAATTCTTTATCCAGCAAGGCTGTCATTCAAAACAGAAGGAGAGATTAAAAGTTTCCCAAACAAAAATTAAAGGAGTTCGTGACCACTGAACCAGCCCTGCAAGAAATTGTAAGGGGGACTCTCTGAGGGGAGAAAAGACTAAATAAATAAATAAATAAGTAAATAAATAAATAAATAAATACCAAAAGCAACAAAGACCGGAAAGGACCAGAGAACACCACCAGAAACTCCAACTCCACAAGCAACATAATGGCAATAAATTCATATCTTTCAGTACTCACTCTAAACGTCAGTGGACTCAGTGCCCCAATCAAAAGACATAGGGCAATAGAATGGATAAGAAAACCAGATCCATCAATATGCTGTTTACAAGAGACACACTTTAGACCTAAAGACACCTTCAGATTGAAAGTTAGGGGATGGTCACCAGAAGAAAGCCAGAGTAGCCATATTGATATCAGACAAACTAGATCTTTTAAACAAAGATTGTAACAAAAGATGAAGAAGGGCATTATATTATAATTAAGGGATCTATCCACCACAAAGATCTAACAATTGGAAATATCTATGCCCCAACTTAGAACACCCAAATATGTAAATCAATCAAAGAAACTCATCGATAGGAATACCATAATAGTAGGAGACTTCAATACCCCACTCACAACAATGGACAGATCATCTAATCAAAAAGTCAACAAGGAAACAATGGCTTTGAATGACACACTGGACCAGATGGACTTAACAGATATATTTCTTCCTAAAGCAGCTGAATATACACTCTTCCCCAGTGCACATGGAACGTTCTCCAGAATAGACCACATACCGTGACAGATATCAGCCCTGAACAAGTACAAAAAGATCAAGATCATACCGTGCATATTTTCAGACCACAACGCTTTGAAACTCGAAATCAACCACAAGAAAAAATTTGGAAAGGTAACAAATACTTGGAGACTAAAGAACATCCTACTAAAGAATGAATGAGCTCACTAAGAAGTTAAAGAGGGAATTAAAAAATACAAGGAAGCTGGGGCACCTAGGTGGCTCAGTCAGTTGGGCGGCCAACATCAGCTCAGGTCATGATCTCATGGCTGGAGAGTTCAAGCTCCGCATCGGGCTCTGGGCTAACAGCTAGGAGCCTGCAGCCTGCTTCGGATTCTGTGTCTCCCTCTCTCTCTACCCCTCCACCACTCACACTCTGTCTCTCTCTGTCTCAAAGGTAAATAAACATTAAAAAAATAATAATAAATAAAAGTACATGGAGGGGTGCCTGGGTAGCTCAGTCAGTTAAGCGTCTGACTTCGGCTCAGGTCATGATCTCACGGTTTATGAGTTCGAGCCCCGTGTTGGTCTCTGTGCTGATAGCTCAGAGCCTGGAGCCTGCTTCAGATTCTGTGTCTCCCCCTCTCTCTGTCCCTCCCATGCTCATGCTCTGCCTCTCTCTATCTCTCAATAATAAATGTTTAAAAAAAATTTTTTTTTAAGTACATGGAAACCAATGAAAATGATAACACCACAGCCCAAAACCTCTGGGACGCAGCAAAGCTGGTCATAAGAGGAAAGTAGATAGCAATCCAGGCCTTCCTAAAGAAGGAAGAAAGGTCTCAGATACACAACCTAACCTTACACCTTAAAGAGCTGCAAAAAGAACAGCAAATAAACCCAAAACCAGCAGAAGACAGGAAATAATAAAGATCAGAGCAGAAATTAATGCCAAAAAACAAAAACAAACAAACAAACAAAAAACAACAACAGTAGAACAGATCAATGAAACCAGAAGCTGCTTCTTTGAAAGAATTAACAAAATTGATAACTACTAGCCAGTTTGATCAAAAAGAAAAAGGAAAGGACCCAAATAAATAAAATCAAGAATGAAAGAGGAGAGATCACAACCAACACTGCAGAAATACAAACAATAATAAGAGAATATTATGAGCAATTATACGACAATAAAATGGGCAATCTGGAAGAAATGGACAAATTCCTAGAAACATATACACTACCAAAACTGAAACAGGAAGAAATAGAAAATTTGAAAAGACCCATAACCAGTAAAGAAATCAAATTAGTAATCAAAAATCTCCCAAAAAGCAAGAGTCCAGGTTTAGATGGCTTTCCAGGGAATTCTGCCAAACATTTAAGGAAAAGTTAACACCTATTCTCTTGAAGCTTTTCCAAAAAATAGAAATGGAAGGAAAACTTCCAAACTTTTCCTATGAAGCCGGCATTACCTTGATTCCAAAACCAGACAAAGACCCCACTAAAAAGGAGAACTACAGACCAATTTCCCTGATTAACATGAATGCAAAAATCCTCAACAAGATATTAGCCAACCAGCTCCAACAATACATTAAAAAAATTATTCACCACGACCACGTGGGATTTATACCTGGGATGCAGGGCTGGTTCAATATCCACAAAACAATCAATGTGATTCATCACATCAATAAAAGAAAGGACAAGAACCACATGATGCTCTCAATAGATGCAGAGAAAGCATTTGACAAAATACATCATATTTTCTTGATAAAAACCCTCAAGAAAATAGGGATAGAAGGATCATACCTCGAGATCATAAAAGCCATAAATGAACAACCCAACGCTAATATCATCCTCAATGGGGAAAAACTGAGAGCTTTCCCTCTAAGGTCAGGAACAAGACAGGGATGTCCACTCTCGCCACTGTTATTCAACGTAGTATTGGAAGTCTTAGCCTCAGCAATCAGACAACACAAAGAAATAAAAGGCATACAGATTGGCCAGGAGGAGGTCAAACTTTCACTCTTCACAGATGACATGACACTGTATATGGAAAACCAAAAGATTCCACAAAAAACTGCTAGAACTGAGTCATGAATTCAGCAAAGTTGCAGGATATAAAATCACTACACAGAAATCAGTTGCATTCCTATACACCAACAATGAAGCAACAGAAAGAGAAATCAAGGAATCACACCAAAAACCATAAAATACCTAGGAATAAATCTAACCAAAGAGATGAAAAATCTATACACTGAAAACTATAGAAAGCTTGTGAAAGAAATTGAAGAAGACACACAAAAAAACGGAAAAGATTCCATGTTCCTGGATAGGAAGAACAAATATTGTTAAAATGTCAATACTACCCAAAGCAATCTACATATTCAATGCAATTCCTATCAAAATAACACGAGCATTCTTCACAGAGCTAGAACAAACAATCCTAAAATTTGTATGGAAACAGAAAAGACCCCGAATAGCCAAAGCAATCTTGAAGAAGAAAACCAAAGCAGGAGGCATCACAATCCCAGTCTTCAAGCTGTATTACAAAGCTGTAATCATCAAGACAGTGTGGTACTTGCACAAAAACAGACACTCAGATCAATGGAACAGAATAGAGAACCCAGAAATGAACCCACAAACGTTTGGCCAACTAATCTTTGACAAAGCAGGAAAGAATATCCATTGGAATAAAGACAGTCTTTTCAGCAAGTGGTGCTGGGAAACTGGACAGCGATGTGCAGAAAAATGAACCTGGACCACTTTCTTACACCATACACAAAAATAAAACCAAAATGGATGAAAGACCTAAATGTAAGACAGGATGCCATCAAAATCCTCGAGGGGAAAGCAGGCAAAAACCTCTTTGATCTTGCCTGCAACTTCTTACTCAACACGTCTCCAGAGGCAAGGGAAACAAAAGCAAAAATGAACTATTGGGACCTCATCAAAATAAAAAGCTTCTGCACAGCGAAGGAAACAATCAGCAAAACTAAAAGGCAACCGATGGAATGGGAGAAGACATTTGCAAATGGTTAGTATCCAAAATCTATAAAGAACTTATCAAACTCAACACCCAAAAAACAAATAATCCAGTGAAGAAATGGGGAAAAGACATGAATTGACACTTTTCCAAAGAAGATATCCAGATGGCCAACCGACACATGGAAAACTGCTCAACATCACTCATCATCAGGGAAATACAAATCAAAACCACAATGAGATATCACCTCACACCAGTCAGAATGGCTAACATCAACAACTCAGGCAACAACAGATGTTGGCAACAATGCGGAGAAAGAGGAACTGTTTAGCACTGCTGGTGGGAATGCAAACGGGTGCAGCCACTCTGGAAAACAGTTTTGAGGTTCCTCAAAAAATTAAAAATAGAACTACCCTACGATCCAGCAATTGCACTGGTAGGTATTTACCCAAGGGATGCAGGTATGCTGTTTCGAAGGGAGCACATGCACCCCGATGTTTATAGCAGCACTATCAACAATAGCCAAAGTATGGAAAGAGCCCAAATGTCCATTGATGGATGAATGGATAAAGAAGATGTGGTGTATACATATATAATGGAGTACTACTCAGCAATCAAAAAGAATGAAATCTTGCCATTTGCAACTACGTGAATGGAACTAAAGGGTATTATGCTAAGCAAAATTAGTCAGAGAAAGACAAATATCATATGACTTCACTCATATGAGGACTTTAAGACACAGAACAGATGAACACAAGGGAAGGGAAGCAAAAATAACATAAAAACAGGTAGGGGAGCAAAACATAAGAGACTCTTAAATATGGAGAACAAACAGAGGGCTACTGGAGGGGTTGTGGAGGGGAGATGGGCTAAATGGGTAAGGGTCATTAAGGAATCTACTCCTGAAATCATTGTTGCACTATATGCTAACTAACTTGGATGTAAAATTAAAAAATAAAATAAAACTTAAAAATAAATAAATAAATAAATAAATAAATAAATAAATAGAAACAATATCTTAAAAAAAAATAATAGAACTTGTAAGTTTATCTGGGTACATAGCCAACAGAGAGGAAGATGATACTTACCAGCCTCCCTTGCAGCTAAGAAAGGCCATAAAACTAGGTTCTGGACAATGGAATATAAGCAGAGTGTTGTATGAAAATTCCAGGAAATATTCTTATATAAGAGGAGTAGTACACTGTTCTTTATATCTTCCTCCTTTTTGATGGCCAGGAAATGAATATGATAGCTAGAAGTAGAATAACCATGCCAGACCATGAGGTAGAAACCTAATGCAAAACGTGTAAAAGCACTAAAAGCACTTCTAAGAAGCCTAAGTCCTTCATGATTATGAGCCATCTGTACTAAATCCCTATGTATTTTTCTAGAAATATATCCATTTCATCTAAATTGTAAAATTTATTTGCATATTCATAATATTCTCTTACTGTCTTTAGAATATCTGTAGGATCTGTAGTGATGTCTTCTTTTTTACTCTTGATACTGATTATGTCTTCTTTCTTTTCTTGATCAGTCTTGCCAAAGGTATATTAATTTTATTAGTCTTCAAAGATTTGACTTTTAGATTTATTGATGATCCCTTCTATTTATATATTTTCTATTACCATTATAATTTATTTCTTTCTATTGGGGGAGTGTTATTTAACTATTTTTCTACATTCTTGAATGTAGGAATATAAATCTTTCTTGCTTTCGCTACATCTCATAAGTAATCATATGTCATATTTTCATTATCATTCATCTATTTTCTAAATACCAATTCTTGTTTGTCCCATAAGTAATTTAGAAGTATATTTTTTAGTTTCCAAAAATGTATGGATATTCTAGTTCTCTTGTATTTATTTATACAAAAATTGTGTCATGGTCAAATTCTGAACAAATACAATTCCTTTTCCACCGCCTATAGAATAGATTTTTTTAAATACCCTGTTTGTACTTAAAAATAACTCTATTCTGTCTTTCTAAGAAATTGTTCTGTAATTTGTTTGTTCACTGTGTTACTCAAGTCTTTTAAATTCTTACAGATTTTTGTCTAATTACTCTGTCAATTACTCATAGATGTATAGTAAAATTGTCCACTATGGTTGTGAATTTGTTTACTTATCCCTGAAGTTTTTATAATTTTTACTTTACATATATTGAGATTATGCTATTTGATGTAAATTTAGAAATGTTTTATAAACCTAGTGAACTGTCCTTTTGTCATTATCTAGAGATATGTTTATTTCTAGCAATGCTTTTTTTTTTTCCTTAAAGTCTGTTTCATCTGATATTAACATAGCTACTTTGGCTTTTGGGTTTGGTTTTAATTTCTACAGTATATCTTTTTCTATGATCTTAGTCTTTGTGAATCTTTATGTTTTACCTCTGTCTCTTATAAAGAGTATATGGTTTCTTTTTAAAACAAACTGCTGATGATGTTAATTAGCATCTTTGCTCCATTTATACTTAACACAATGACTGATACATTAGCACTTATCTGTTATGATGTGGTATTGTTCTGCGTATTCTACATTCTTCCCCTTATTTATTGCTGCATTTGAATTGATTATATTTTAATCATTCAGTTAGTTGGCTCCCATCCATTTGTTCATAAGCTATATACTGTTTTGGAATTCTCTCAGTGTTACCCTTGAAATGATCAGATGCATTTGGGGCTTATCAAAGTCTAATTAATTACTGTTAATTAGTATTCTCATCCTCATCCTAACAATGCAAAGACCTGAAACATTTTTCACTGCATTCTCTAACCCTTATCTAATACCCACTAACATGCTCTTGCTGTCCTGCATTTAATTTTGTATATATTTTTTAATTCCAAAAGACATGATGATGATGATGATGATGATGATGATGATTGCTTTATACAATATGCACACATAGCAATATTTTTTTTCCATTTACCCACATATTAAGATTTTTATTCATCTTGGGGCACCTGGGTGGCTCAGTTAAGTCTCCAACTTCTCCCTAGTCACGATCTCGTAGTTCCCGGGTTCAAGCCCCACGTCGGGTTCTGCGTTCACAGCTCAGAGCCTGGAGCCTGCTTCAGACTCTGTGTCTCCCTCTTTCTCTGCCCCTCCCCCACTCACACTCTTGTCTCTCTCAAAAATAAATAAACCTTACAAGTTTAAAAAAAAAAAAGATTTTTACTCAACTTAACTTCTTCCTGCTTTTTCATCTAGCATCATATTCCTTTTCCCTGAAGTTAACCCTTTAGTATTTCCTTTACTACTGATGGCAAATTCTGTTTCATTTTGTCTGGAAATGTCTTTATTTTCCCTGCATACGTTAGTACTTTTCTTCTCTCAGCATTTTGGAAATATGAGTCCTCCGTATTTGGTCCCCCACTGTCGCAAGTAGGAAGGCAGCTGTTGGCCTGTTGCTCTTTTCAAGGTAATCCAAGTTATGTTCTTGATCTTTCTCGCTATAAGATGCCACGCATCGACTTCCTGTTCAAAATGCATTGGGTTTCTGAAAATCTGGATTAATGTCGCTCAACGGTTTTGAAAAAAAGTGCTCAGTTATTATCTCTTCAAATATCATTTCTGTTCCTTTAGAAAACATGTGACAGATGCAATATTTCCCTCCCCTCTTCCAAGATTCAAATTAAATGATTGTCCTACCTTCTCACTGTATTCTCCATGGTTATGGAAGGCACTCACATATATTGCCTTTTGTGTTTTCTTATTATAAAGACTGCCACCATTAGCATTAGCTATTTCCTCTTCTATTTCCAGTTTTTCATTTGAGTGCTTCCTCTCAGACCAAAAGGAAGTCATTGCTCTAGATGCTTTAAAATTACTGTGCTTTTCTGGGGCGCCTGGGTGGCTCCGTCGGTTAAGCGTCCGACTTCAGCTCAGGTCACGATCTCGCGGTCCGCGAGTTCGAGCCCCGCATCGGGCTCTGGGCTGATGGCTCAGAGCCTGGAACTTGCTTCCGATTATGTGTCTCCCTCTCTCTCTGCCCCTCCCCCGTTCATGCTGTGTCTCTCTCTGTCTCAAAAAAAAATAAACGTTAAAAAAAAATTTAAAAAGTAAATAAAATTTAAAAAATAAAATAAAATTACTGTGCTTTTCAAATATTTATTCTTTTCATACAATTACCTCTTCCTCTCCGTAATGCTAGCAATGCTGACAATGCTCTTAGCTGGCCTTACCCCATCTTACCCAGATCCCTAAAGCCTTGCCAGGCTCATGACCTCATTCTGCCTCCCAGACTCTCTTGCAGAAGGGCAACAGACAAGAAACCTTAGCCGGCCTGGTTTGGGGAGAAGGGGATACAAAAGGAAGGCTCCAATTTGCTACAGGGAATTAAGACAAATGTTTTTGGCAGTTTTTATTTTGTCTTTAAAGTTCTGTTCCCATAGCAAGGGGCTTTCCTCTAAGGACTGATCTATCGATTCGTTACCTCACTGGGATGGGTCACCTTCTCAAACTCAGGACAGAAATTTGGAGGGGGGGGGGGGGGGCGCCGTGTGAAGGGGGAGCAGGGAAAATGGAAGAAGCCAATGGCCAAGCCAGTAGCTGCTGGGTGCCTGCAGATGGGAGGAGTCAGAGGCAAAACAGACCAGAGGAAAAAAGACACAAAAAGTTCCAAGGCCGGGGATGGTACAACAAAATGCCCCGTTCACCCCATTTGCCCCAGCTCCCCCGTCTCCCGTTTGGGCCACAACAACACCTTTACTACCCGCTGAGGCCTCCTGCCCAGCCGATCCTCCTTATCCACTCTCAGGAGGACCCTGTCTCTTCCGTGACAAGGAAATCCCTTCATCTGCTACCACACTTCTCTCCTTTCCTTCGCTGCCTGAGCTCCTCGGACCCTGGGTCCCGTCGTCCCCTCCCGCCTGCTCCCTGGGCATCAGTGCTCCCTCACACTGGAGGGAGTCTCCCTTGAGATCCACATTCAATACCCACTTAGTTGTCATCTTCATATGTATTTCTCAAAGGCACTTAACATCTTCCCACTATCGAAATCTGGGTCCCCTATTACGTATTCTCCTTTTCAGCGAACAGTCTCCAAACCTCTCTGGTCACATAGAGCGGAAATGTCATACCTTCGTAACTACCATTCCTCAAGCCCATATCTGGTCCACCTGCCTATCCTGACCCCCCAAGCCCCTAAACATTTCTCGAGCCTGTCCCCGTTGATCTTCTTAGCCACCACCCGATACCTGCTGACCCATCTGCCTGCATAGACTTTGCTGTCCCATCCATTCCTATAGCAGCCACCAGGACCTCTGTGAAAATGCAAATCTGACTCCATCGCTCCCTTGCTAAAAATGCGTCAGTGATTCCTTAATGATCTTAGGAAAAAGAACCCAAGAATCCTTAAAATAGTGTACTAACAGGAATCCTATTTTGAAACATACGCACACCCCCACACACTTTTTACCTTCTGCCTTCCCCAAGAAGTCAACGTCTCCCTAGATGGCAAAGCATCTATCCACTGGGGAGAAATTTGGCCTGAAAAGGAAGAACGCCGAGGGAAGGAAGGGAGTTCATATCCAGAGTTTTAATTTCAAAATGGAGTTCTGCAGCAAACCAATAGCCATGCAAGGGAGAATTTTCTGAATTCCTTTATCCTCTTTTTTGGCTTAACTGGGAATCAAGACTGACTGTCCACACCACCAGGTTCTCCACAGGACAGAGCCGGTTCCCCCTGCAAAGGCCATTTGGAAAACAAAACAGAAACACAGCAAGACCTGGGGTCAGGTGGAATCATCCAGGGGATAATTGCTGGGCCCCGACCAATTGGAGGGAAGGATAGAGGAAGGGGGGAAGGGGGGGAGTGGGGAGGGGGGAGGAGGGGAGGGGGAGGGAGGGAGGCCCAGCCACAAGGTGCACAGACTGCCAGCCACGGCCACCAACGTCAGCAGGGCGCTAGGTGGCCAGAGAGACAAGGAGCGCTACTTCGAAGACCAAAAGAGGCGGAGAACAGTCCAGGTCACTTCAGGGCTCCAAGGTCGCTTTTGTCACTGTTGCTACAAGTACCAAGCAAGCCAAAGCCCAGCCCCATGCTCAGGAGCCAGCCTGAAAAGTTGCCCGGTAAGCGTAGCCAAATCTAAGCATGTTTACTCAAAAAGGACTATTTCTATTTTTATTTCACGCTAAGTTTTGAAGCTGAAATTCTTGCTCCTCAGCAGATGGAGTTTCTGAGAAAGATGAAATTAGAGACCGATCCCCCCACCCCCCCCCCCAAAAAAAAAGAAAAGAAAAGAAAAAGAGAAGGAGGGCAGGGAAGTGGAGAGGGAAAGAGGAGGGGCAGAGGAAGGGGGAAGGGGAGGAGGAGAACCATCACTGCTCCCCACCTGTGCCTCTGGCTATGGTGTCCTGGAACCGCCCCCCCACCCCCCTCCACCTGCTGTCTCTCACACCCCACTCTCCCTCCATTCTCAAGACACAGTGTCCTCCCCCCACCCCCAACCTCCCTGGTCCTTTTTCAAACCTGCTCACCTACAGGCACTTTCCCACACAATCTATCCCCCCTCCCCCTGGCTGCCGCACCCTGCCCGGTGGTCCGGACTGTTTGGCCCTGCCTCGCTTTCCCGAGGAAGCCACCCCAGACCATCCCCCCTGGCCCCGCACCCCTCCCCCGCCTGCAGGGGCCCAGAGGCCCCCTCCCCCCCCCCCCACTTATGGCCCCAGAGTTCCCTGAACTTCTCCTGGTCGCCGTCTCCCCCGCTGGCAACCACGGTGCTGTCGGGTTGTGCCCTTGATTCCGCCAGCCCGGAGACCCTGAGCCCCACGCTGGCAGGACCGTTTTGCTCACCCCTGCACCTCACACCAAGGGCATTCCATCGGTCTTTACCGAATGAAAGAATTGCTCCATAAATCTATAAAGAGGTGAACAATCCCATCTGTTCAAAAATGTACTGGGCTGCCCTGTGAGCCAAGCGGCCCCCATCCCTGCGGGTTCAAGTTCAGCAGCACGGTTGCCACGGGGGGACACTTTAGCGGCAATGCCCGCACTGGATGGATGGCCAGGGTGCACACGGCTCAAGTCTCATCCATCTCGAGTCCCATGCTTCGCGGAATTGAAGTGTTCCCAGAGCCAGTGCCATTTCCTCAGGTCATGAGGGTGGCCAAGGCATCCTTGCCCAGCGTGTGCTTGAGACCAGAGGACGGCGTTCTCCACGCAGGAGGAGGAGAATGAGCGTATGTCTGTGCCCCTGGTGGCTCTGCGTTCATCGCTGGGGATTTGTTGTTGTCTCCCCATTAGCTGCTGCTGCTGCTGCTGCTCAAGGCAGTGTGTGTGTGTGTGTGTGTGTGTGTGTGTGTGTGTATGTGACGTGCATGGACACAGTACATATGTACGGGTAGGGGTGGGATACGGAACTGGGGGACCAACTTGTAACCAACATAAAATGTTTTGTGCCAGCCTCAGCAGCACCATGGGTGATGCACGTACGACGTGGAGAGGAAGACCCTCTTCCAGGCGTAGCTCACTACCCAACACCCCACCACCACCTACATCTTTATCCAAAAGGCTAACAATTTGGTTCCCCTGAGTTTTAAAATATTTTGCTTCTGAAAACCTTGTTAAAATGAAAATGCTTTTGGAAGGGGAACGGTTCAAGCTTCTATACTCCGCGTTGTAGAGACGATTGCGATGGCTAATTAAGAAGGGCCTGGAACATCAGACACAAGATGAGGAGTGGGGAATGTCAGCGAAGGAGGATGGGAAAACCCAGCATCCAGAGAGCTGCCAACGGTGGCCTCTGTCGCCTGTAAACGTCACTGGCGCAACTCGGCTTGGGAGGCCCACAGGATAACTGTCTGTCCTCAAAGGAACACTGCAGATCTCTGAGATAGAGGGGTGTGCTCCGTTTAGTTTAGATTCAAAGAAAAAGTGCCGGGTTCACTTGAGGTTCTCTGATCAAGGGCAACAAGCAGCATCTTGGGGGCTCTGCAGCACCGACGGTGACAGCCTGGCCATTTCCCGGTTAGGAGACATAAGGAGCAGCAGCAGGGAAAGCCACCTATTACTGGTGGGATGAGGTCCACAAAACTGCTCTGGGGAGCTCAGGACCACCCCCTATACCCACCCCCTGCAGAGATCCTGCAGCACTCAGTGTCAAGTTTAAGGAGGACCCGGGGAAGTGAGGGTGCAGAAAGAAATGAAGGATGGAGAGAGGAAAACAAAGAAAGACAGAGAAGGAGGAGGACAGGTTAAGCATCTGGAAAATTACTGCAGGCTCATGGCTTTTGCTGCTTCAAAGCCAGGATGAGTCATCGGCTGGTTGCCTAGGCAACAGCTATCTTCCTCCTGCCGCTGATCAATTTCATCTGCACAAATGTCCCGGGAAACCGTGAGCTGTAAAGATAATATGCCCGAGTCACAGAAAGTCCTGCCAAACGAGGTCTGCATTTCAAGTGTTCTGAGCCAGACCTTATGTATGTTTACCCATCGTCTCTGTAACCCACCCCAGCCCCATTCCAATGTTCACACACACACACACACACACACACACACACACACAGCAATGGGCCAGAGCAGGGGTCAGGGATACAGGCAGGAGGAGATTGTCACCTCTGCCTTATTCTGGCTATGCCAGAATCATAACTGCCCAACCTCACCGTCCCCCCCCTTAAAGACAGAGTAGATATGTGGTCATTCTGTCCTCTTATGTCTCCAAGCAGTTCCCTGGATGATGGAATACAGCCACGGAGGGCAGTCAGGGGCAACTCCGGGGGTCAGAACAGGGAATAGTGGCCACTGTCTCTACCCTGAGTCCTCCAAAGACATCGCTGTCACCTTCTAATACTTTCTTTTTCCTCCCAACACTTGTCACTACACGTGATAGACTAACTACATAATTGCTTTGTCTTACCCACTAGAGCACAGGCTCCTTTAGGGCAGGAAATTTATTTGTCCCGCTCTCCAGTATATCCTCACCTCCCAGCCCAGCTCATCATCCTGCACATACTAGGTGCTCAGTGATAGTTGGTTGGCTGAACAAAGGGATGAGTAAATGAATAGCAATGTTTTCGGACCACCTCACAGAGAAGGCCACCCTGAAAAAAATTACACAATCAATACCGTCAACCGCCTTCTGAAGGGGTTAACGTCCACGGGACTTCTGTACTATCGGCGAGACAACACCTACAATATGACAAGTCAGGAAACCGTCAGTTTCCATGGTTTCCCCCATCCTCCTGCCACCATTTAGGGCGTGAAGAACTGAGGAAAGATCTTACGGGGGAAAAAGGACGCGCGTCTCATATACACGTAGCCATCCCGCAGCACAAAGCTGATAGAGTTTCCAGGCCCGTTCATCTGCTGCCAGTGTCCTCTAGGGAATGACAGTGTGGCAGGCACGCTGGGTGCATTTTTTGTTTGTTTCACCTTCAAAACAACCCAGGTGATACATATTTTATAATTCCCATTTTACAGATGAGGAAACTGAGACAAAAGGAGGTGATAAATAGATAGATGGATAGATACATACATACATACATAGATGATAGATAAATAGATGACTGATAGATAAATAGATGATAGATAGATAGATAGATAATAGAGAGATACAAGATAGATAGATAGATGATAGATAGATAGATAGATAGATAGATAGATAGATAGATAGATGATAGGTAGATGATAGATAATAGATAGATAGATAGATAGATAGATAGATAGATAGATAATAGATGATTGATAGATAATAGATGGACAGATAGATAGATGATTGATAGACAGATAGATAGATAAGCAGCATCAGCATGCGACCCCAGTTCTGAGTTCTTAGCCACAGCCGGTGTCACCTCTGCTTGCCTCACCCCTGCACTTGTCCCTGTTGTTCCTTTGGTGAGATTTCCAACCCCCCTTATCCTTCAAGCAGCCCAGAATGTCAATTTTAGCCTGAAGTGTTTTGCCTCTCGTACTGCGCTAATTTTCCAAGTATCTTCACGTAAATGATGTCCTTTGGGCCTCAAAACAATGCCGGCTGCTAAGCATGGGCTCGCCTCACTGCAGATGGGGAACGTGAGAAACAGAAAGGTGATGTGATTTGCATGACACCGTTCACCCAATCAGAGCTGGGGTTTGCACATCGATGCTCAGACGCCACTGTCTCCCCAGTCCAAGTGCGCTCCGGAAAAGAGCATCCGAGGGCACTCTCGGTGTGATCAGCCCCAGGCCCTGCCCGCACCCTAATTTGGCTCTGGGCCCCCACCATTGCTCAGAGCTGTCCGTGAGAAGCCTCAAGCTGGCTCTCATTGATTCCCCTTGTCAGCTAATTCTAGGCAGAGCCAGCCCTGGGGAACCTCAGGGACCTTCCTTCTGCAATAACAGGAAAGCAACCTGAGATTTCAGAGGAAATCTGAGTATGTGAGAGTCTAAATGTTATGGCTTAATTTGGAAAATGGTGCCAGATATTTGTACTAATTTTATCTTCACTCTTTCCTGGCCCTGATCCCCTCAGCCTCAGTCTGCTCTCCACCCACCCCCTTTCCCCTTCAAAAAAAAATAACCTTGCATCATCCGCCATGCAGTAAAAATGCTTCAAATTATAGCTCTGGGGTCATCCTTCTGAGAAACGAGTTCACAAAATATTCTTACCCGCTCTCTCTCTCTGCAAACACTGCTAGGCCAGGTGGGAATGAGTAATTAGAAGAGCCAGAATTATACATTTGAATCCAAACACTTATAAGATGTCCCTACTGGCCGGCAACCAACAGGCATACAAAAGAAACATGCTAATGATCACCAAAAATGAGGAGTCTCGCTTGCTTTGAGTGGTCTCTATGAACGACTCCACCTGCCCGCCAGAGCCATTCTTTTTCCTCAGCATGGCTTCCTTTCTCTATGATTTGTCTATATGGACGATTTTCCTGTCTGTATGAAAGCCACATTTTCCCTCTGTGTCTGAGCCCGTGTGTTTTGTGCACACATTTGCATGTCTTCGTTGGTGGGAGTTGGACCGAGAGGGGGCCTGCCATGTGCTGGGCACTGGGCCAGGTGCTTCCGGGATGTGACCTCAGCCCCACCTCCAGGGGGCTATAACAGCAATATGATTGCTAGTGGGTTTTTTTCCTTTTACAGGTGAGGAAACTGGGGCTCGAAGAAGTTAAGGAATTCGTCGACCAGCACAAAATAATGTAAAATTAATCCTAGCAGTAGACCCAGAACGGTAACTGGGTATCATCCACGCATTCACACAATACTTTTATTTCAGCACGGGACTACTCTTTCCAGTGAATCTGAACGACCATCGCCGCTGAGAGACCAGGAGGAGAAAACTATATTGAATCTTTAATAACGTTCTTTTCCCCCATTTATGAGATCCACGGAGACATTGGAGTGTTCACCTTAATTTTGTTTGGGCCAAAATTAGTTCTCACAGTGTAACCCCTCAAAAGCATGATGTTATGTGTCAAAATTATTTACAAACCAAGTCAGAGACATTTTAGATCTTCCAAATCCACCTATCCCCTCAACTATGAGGGCAGGATGATAGCTATTTGTTATGTTTCCAGTAATACGTCATTACATTAATTCTAATGATGATGCATGAGGCCGTGTTAGAATATTTAAACGATTTGTCTGTCTTCAGTGATTGAGCTTAAGGAAAAAAAATTCTGATTAATGAAAAAACATAAGTCTAATTCTTAATCAAGCCTTGCCTATGAACATACATCTGAAGAAAAGTGGGCCAGGCCACCAGAAAATCATCCTGCTGATGTCTTCCTTAATTAGTCATATCTGACCCACAACTTGGACAGTACTTCTGTTACACTCATGTGCTGACCGATTAGATGCATCATCACCCCATCCATAGAAAGCATAAGAATGGTTACTGCTGACTTTATAAAGAGCAAAATATTCTCAAGCTACTGAATTTTTCAATATTAACATGGATGAGTAAAATTCTTTCCTTTCTTTAGAGCTATGCGCTTTGCCTTACTCTACGATTGTGGTCAGAAAGTTGAGTATAAATCGTGGTTTTATAACATAAAACATATTTTCCCATTCATTCTTGTGTGTGTGTTCTCATTCATTTATGTGATTAACGTGGGCATTTTCCTGAAGGAAATGAAAGTTTCATTAAATATAAATGGCACAAGTTTCCTATTGTTAAAATTGAGGATCTTAAACATGGTGACCTCAAGAAGATCTGGGAAAGCTCAAACACAGGACAGCAAGTTAGGACAAAAAGAGGCAAAAAAAAAAAAAAAAAAAAAAAACACTGGAAGCTGGGGTCTTGGCTGGGTAGTATCATTGGAGCAAAGGATGTATGGGACCAAGTGACGAGATGAGAGGCTGCAGAGACAAGCAAAAGTCAGACCTTGAAAGGCCTTATCAAGGCGCACATACTGCAAAATCCACTAGCGGGTTTTTAGGCACAGTGACATGGTCAGCTTGGAAACGAACTCTGAGAAAGGTGACTCAATCAGCAGTATGAAGATGCCCTGGAGGACAGACGCCACCGACGGCAGGAAGAATGTTTATAGTAACCCAGCGAGAAGCAATGGAGAACTAATCCAAGGCCGTCCATGAGGATGGAGATGTGGTGGTGGGTCCGGGAGAGTTTAGACAGACGGAAGCCCCAGGAGGTTGTGACTGGGCCTGGGAGTGGGAAAGGACTGTGACTGGGAAAGGAAGGAAGTACAAGTTAGTGAAGGAGCCAGCCTGGAAAGGATCATAAAGAGGCTGCTATATGCCAGGTAAGGAGATAAGAAACACCAGAGCAGGTGCATGTTTGGCCAGGGATTTAAAATAATGAACTTCCAACGTATGTGTACAGCTTGTGGAGCTGTCCCACAGAGCGCTCGGTGGGACTGGAACATCAGAGGGGAAATCGGTGCTCACCCGTGGAAGCCGAAGCTGGCTCTTGGTGAGTTCGCTCACTACGTGGGTACGGAGCGAGGAGAGAAACACGTTTAAGGGGGTGAGTGAAGAGGCTCCCATGAAAAAAGATAAGGCGGGGAAGGCCCAGCAAATAGTGATGACCTTGGATGCCAAAGAGAAAGAGAAGTTCAGGAAGAAAGAAGTCCACACAGTCAAAGACTGCGGAGACTAAAAAGTACTCTTTGTTTTGCAGAGCATGGGTGAGTCCGTTTCAATGCAGTAAGAACAGAAGCCAGAATGTAACAGGTCCAAGAGTTGGAGTAAAGATTGCAAATACAGTCACTGGCATTCTAGGCACGTTATATACCTGCAAAAAGGTTTACAATACTTGTTTTTCATTACAGAAGAATATACCCATATGATATAAAGCTTAGCAGATAAAGAACACAAGCTCACTCGTGATTTCTATATCTCGAAACAAACCACTGCACTTGGTCAATTTTCTCCCAGTCTTCAACCATGTGAATATACTTCACTTCCAACTACTGTCTCTTAAGAAACCTGAAGGTGAAAACCTACAAAAATTCCAACACGTCCCCCAAACGTATCTGTAGCTTGCCTTAAATATTTGTCTTACTTCAAAGCATCTTTGCAAGAGCATGGCCCCAAATAATAGGCCTTGAACTTACAGCTGGGGCCATGTGTTGTTCATAACATACCCAAACTTCAACTTCTTTTCATAGCCTTTAGAAGTCTCACTCCAGCAAAGCCAGCAATCGAGTGTCAAACTCGGAACCTCAGCCAAGTGTCTCCCTGCCCCCAGGGGCTACCCCAGGCTTCACCTGAAACATACAAGGCGTATGGATCAGGTCCCCGGAAACTGGAATGGAAGTGGGCAATCATCCCACATCAGATCATTTACTAGAAGCAACTTCTTTCTTATTCCATACATCATACCAAACATTCTCCAGCTTCTCACGTCGCCCAACGCGTACTTAAGTAACTGGGCTTGCTGGAGTAAGAACGAGAAAGGTTCAAGTTTACCTAAGCCTGACCTCACCTCCAGGCCGGCCTGGCGAATGTTGCAAGAAGGCTGGGCTGTCTCCCACGTAACACCCCGTCTCCTTCTTTGATATTCCTGAAAGCAAAACCTCTTCCGAAATTTGCCCTGACTTCACGGAGACAGGGACAAATGGATAAACGTTTTTCAAGTGTCAGCAGCCAGGCTTTCATATGGAAATTTTACAAGGGAAGAGGTAATGTTGGAAGTGGTGGGAGGGAGGAGTGAAAGTTTAAGACTAAAGATGTCTATGAATTTGTGCCACAGAGGCCGTCCCTGGTGCTAGTAATTCTGGGAGGAAAGCCACATAAATATTTGCATTTTACTGGGAGTTCCCCAGAGCCACAAGTCTTAACCCCAAAGCAGCACAGCTTGAAAAGCAGGAAGAGTCTGGGGATACTTCAACTTTGTGGTGTCCTTCCAATGGTACTCTCTATCTAGTGATCTGTAGCTCAAATTTTTTGGTATCCAGTTAGGGATTATTCCTTTTGCAAAGAGCTTTTACAAGTACAGAGACTCGTGTCGAATGGGCCCCTTGAAGCGTTGGGCACTAGCCCTCTTCTGTCGGTTGATAGGGTCTGGGTGGCCCTGTCTAACCATGGCTGGATAAACCTGGATAAAACTAAATCTTGTAGGCGGTCCTATGTGGAGTCCTTAACTCTACCCCAACCTGTCTTGGGAGTTCCATGATTATCTCTGAGCCTCCGAACGAGGAGAAGCGCTGAAGAGTCAGGGACAAAAAGCAAATCTACCAGGTCCGTGATTATGAGGTAAACAGGGCCAGTCCTGGCCATGACCGCACCTCTCCTCTCCCCTTGTCACCTCCTTCTCTCTCTCCTGCCGGGATGCCCACCACATCCCACGCCCAACACCTGCCCCTCTGTCCCTCGCACTGTTCCCGCTCTGTTGCAGGGCTCGCAAAGATGTATGCTGTGTTTTTTCCTCGACCTTCTGAACTTCCCCGAGCTCCCATGTGCCCAGAGATACAAATATTCACCTGCTAGGACCGCCAGAACAATGAAATAAGGCAATGAGTAAAAGGTATCTATGGCACAAAACAGTTCCCTGAGTTGTTACCCTTATTATTATTCATTTCTGTTACGGTTGTTATCCCTTCCCTTAATGATACTACTTTTCCCTGGGGTATTTGCATTCAATAGGAGACAAAGAGCTTCTAAATCCCAACAAATCGGTTCCTAATGGTGGGGCTTCAAACCAAGAGGAAGAGAGCGGGCAGGGGTCCTTCAGGGCACCCTCAATATCTCCCCGGGAGTATACCCACGGTGGGGGGGGGGCTCCACAGCCCAGCCTCCTGGGATGACTGCGTCTGCTGCCCCACTGAGGGCCCACGTGGCTGTCCTGCTCAGGCACACAGGGCGATCGCCACGCAGCCCGCGGGGACGGGAGCCACAAAACAGATGTTCCCGTGCATCCGCCTTCATCCAGAGAAGTGCTTCCCTTGCGGGCAACTAACTTCGTTTTGCAGGCTTGCCGGAGTCCAGGATAGCCCAAGGTCAAGCTCCCTGGGGCCTCATCTAAAGTTTATAATGAGGCCGGGACTCTGCTGAAGCAAGCCTCAGCATAAAACTGCCTTTCAGCTCGAGGGCAAGGCACCACGACTCAGCATTCTGGTCTACCTCCCCCGGGTCTCTGACTTCTCCCTCCTCCCCCTCATCCGCCGGCTGCTGCCTCAGCCAGGGCTCCTGTCACCTCTCTCTCCCCCAGGTAAACCATAACCAACCAATAATTTACTAAGTGCTTACTCTGTGCCGGGCCATCTAAACAAAAGTTTTTGCATGCAATTTCTCGCCAAGCCTCAACACAAGCCACGAGGTGGAAATTCTTTGTTGGGAAATATTTGGAAAATTTTGGAAAATTTTTGGAAATCTTTGGAAATATTTGTTGTTGGAAATATTGGTTGGGAAATTATTTGTTGGGAAATTATTTGATGGGAAAGTTGAGGATGCTCAGCGAAGGTCACTAACTTGACCAGAACTTCCGCCCTTTCACCCCCACTCTCTGGCTTCCTTCCCCCCTGCCCTCCCCTCACCTACTCCCACTCTCCGCCAGCCCACCCACCATCCGCTTACAAGAATCCCTTCACCATGCCATTCACACACTGGAAATCCTTCGGAGACTCGCCGTTGGGTCCAAATAAGGTCAAGGTCCCCTCAATCGGCATCCTAGACTTTTCCCACCCTCACTCCAAGCCAACCACCCCGTCCCACGATCCGCTCCGTCCCACATGAAGCCGCATGTCACCCGAAAGCAGCTCTCCATCCCTCACACCCACCACCCCTTGCGGAATGCGGCTTCCCCAATCTTCCGCCTGACAAACATCCCTTCGTCCTCGAAGACGCAGCCCAAAATGCCACTTGCCCTGTGAAATCTTCCCAAACTCCCTCTGCTCCTTCACTCTGTCTCTCCCTCTGGGGTCTCCCAGCCCTTCCCACTCTTTCCACTAACGTGCTACTGCATCAGATTGTATGCCATTGCCGGTCGGGGGGTCAGCACCCCAAATGGGCTGGGAGCTCTCCCGGGGCAGGGGGAGTTTTTCATTCTAGTCCCGGAACCTTCCACGGGGCCTGGACCGGGTGGTCGATTGAACATTTCCTGCATGCTGTATGGAGAAATCATTTATTTATTCGTTCGGCCAGTTGGTTTTTAGTCCGTTGTGGGCTAGTCTGCTGTCAGGGAGCTAATCTTCGACTATTGCACAAGGCGCCACACTAGGGACTAGGGAGGCAGAGAGGAAGCAAAGTCAGACCCCCTGGGAGGAGTCCCAGCTTTGGTCTAATGCTTATATAACCGTGGGTTTTTATTACTTTTTTCTTGATTCCCTTCCCAGAAAACAAATTGAGTTGCAGAGCCTGCAAAATACCACCCAATTCCATCCTATTTAATCTGAACACAAGTGCCATCCATTTAACTGCTTACCAAAAAAAAAAAAAAAAACCAAAAACCCTCAATTGTCGGGTCTAAATCACAAGCTCATGCAAATAACCAAGGTTAGATGGCTTCCAGCTCCACTGAGATCCTCAATCCCTCATGGTGTTAGTTCCCCAAGTTCTACACATCCAATTAACTTTTCTGATTACTCACGGATTAATTAACCAAATTGTGCTGACGAGAAAGCATCGCGGCTTAAGGTGGCTGTCTACATAAGTAGACCTTATTCCACCATGATGATAAACACTGGAAGCACCTTCGGGCAAGGATCCCACCTCTGTGACCCCTGCCAAACCAACCGGCACACGGTGGGCGGTGGGCGAGTGGGGGGGGACTCCAGAATTGCAGGTGCAAAGAAGCAGAAGATGACGTCATCTGAAAACCTCATTCTGCACAGGAAAGAAACGAGTCCCGGAGAAGGGCAATGACACGCCCAAGGCTCTTTAAGGCTGAGCTGGGACCAGCACCCAGGTGGCTTAAACTCGTTTGACGATAGTGTCGACCCCACAGCTACCCATTGTTTATTGCCTGGCGTATCTGCTGACCCGGAACCACGGGGCCAAAGGCTGAGGAGCTGATCAGTATTAGTGGCCTGAGGGACATAAATCTGAGGTCAGGGCGACCGAAGCAGCTCAAGTCTGAGGGAGCCCACCCTTGCGAGAAAAATGCAGGGAAGAGATTCTGAATTCTGGACCCCTCTAGGTCTCCAGGCAGTTGCTGACTTGTGAGCCGCAAGCAGAAGCCGCTGGGCAAGAGGCTGAGATACAAGGCAAACGTTTCAGCAGCCTCACAGCACTCTGGAGACACAATGTGGAGTTGGGGACCCACCGAGAGGATGCTGTGGGAAGCGCTCAACGTTGTAGCTGGGACTCCTTGCATTCGCTTCCTGTGGCAACTAATTATCACCAGTGTAATGGCTTTAAACAACCCAAGTTTACGGTCTCAGGGTCCTGGAGGTCAGAAGACTGGCAGGGGTCCCGCTGGGCTCCCATCAAGGTGCCTGGTAGGGCTGCATTCCCGCTGGAGGCCTTCGGGGAGGAGCTGTGCCCTCGCTTTTGCCAGTTTCCAGAAGCTGCTCACATTCCTTGACATGGGGCCCTTTCCCCACCTTCGACACCAGCAACCGCAGGTCGAGTCCCTCTCGTTGAGCATCACTCTGTTCTCCTGCCTCCCTTTTCCACTGTTAAGGGCCCTTGTGATTCTGCTGGGACCACCCAGAAAATCCAGGATAATCTATTTTAAGGTCAGCTGATTAGCAACGTCAACTCCATCTGTCCCTTTCTTTCCCCTTTGCCATGGAAACTAACAGATTCGTGGATTCCCAGCATTAGGATGCGGACGTCTTAGGAGGGGGGCTTTATTCTGCCAACACACCCTAGAAGTAGTGAAACTGAAACACAGTTCTGAATCACCTCAATCCAAACATGATTAAGGCAACATGCCCCCAGGATAACAGCCAGCCAGAGCAAAAATAAATCCTCTCCGGAGAAAAGTCAGCATCCTCCAGAGCTTCCATAACCTCTCCAATAAAATGTCCAGCACTTGTGGGGCACCTGGGTGGCTCAGTCGGTTGAGGGTCCCACTTCGACTCAGGTCATGATCGCGCGCGGTCGTGGGTTCGAGCCCCGCATAGGGCTGTGTGCCGACAGCTCAGAGCCTGGAGCCCGCTCCGGGTTCTGCGCGCCCCCCTCTCTCTCTGTCCCTTCCCCGCTCGCGCTCTGCTTCTCTCTCTCAAAAATAAACATTAAAAAAAAAATTTTTTTAATGTCCAACACTTGAGATCACCAAATATGTCAATATACAGGACCAGATGACCCCTTGGTGTCTTTCTGTTCCCCCACTAGAATGTGAGCCCCCTGAGAACAAGGGCTACGTCCAGTGTGTAATACCCAGGCCTCACCCCAGGCTGTGATGTATAACAGCAGCCCTGCAAATACGTAGTCAGTGACTGGCCAGATGCCCACCACAACTGCACCGCAGTGGAAAACACAGTGGCCCTGGGCAGGGACTTCGGAAGCCAACATGAAACTCTCGGAAATCCTGCCGCACCTGCAAAAAGGCTACAGCTCCCAGGGCCAGCTTCCCACAGGCCAACCTGAATGATAATAACAACAACAGTAACAAGAAGGAACGAAGAAAACCAAGCAGCCGATGCCGCGGGCAGCTCACCACCACCCATCACTGGGACTGAGCAGAGAGCAGACCAGCCGCGCTCGACTCCCACCTGATGTCCTCCGGTGACAGCTGGTCACATCTCCAATCCCCTCCTACCTCTTACTTATTTTGAGAGTCTTCCTTTTTTTTTTTTTTTTTTTTTTAACGTTTATTTATTTTTGAGACAGAGAGAGACAGAGCATGAACGGGGGAGGGGCAGAGAGAGAGGGAGACACAGAATCAGAAGCAGGCTCCAGGCTCCGAGCCGTCAGCCCAGAGCCCGACACAGGGCTCGAACTCACAGACTGTGAGATCATGACCTGAGCCGAAGTCGGACGCTTAACCGACTGAGCCCCCACAGGTGCCCCTATTTTGAAATGTTTCTTAATGTTCCTAGGAGACTTAACCCTTCCAAGATACCTTCCAGGAAAATGGCTGAGAAACAAGAGACGTGGGAGCGTTAAGGCAGAGCTGGGGCACGCAGTGTGAAGCTTGTGCTCCCGGCCGGGAGCCACCAGCCTCTGTGCTGCAGAAAGGCTGGCCGCTGGGGGGGGGGGGGGGGGGGGGGGGGGGGGGGGGGGGGGCGGGGGGAACCGCCTCGTTTCCGTTTGTCTGCAGTGGAGGCACTTTCTTCTATTGTGCAAAGGTTTAACCTGCGCCAGTGTCAGCCCCGAACTGGCAACATTTCAAGAAATACCCTAAATGGGAGAAGGAGCCGTCATTTATTTGAGTATCTATTGTGTGCCAGACACCGTGCTAAGCGCTTGACGTGGGTTGTTTATTCTCTAAAATGCCGCTCTGCCAAGATACTGCAGCGCAGGGAGGTTAATTACTTGAGTCAAGCCTACCCGGGCAGGAAGCAAGCAGAGCCACTGGCCACGGTGACACAAAACGCCTGTGTGGCCACCACAAAAGTCTGCCTTCCCTTCATTCGCGAGTGTGAGCAACTGGGATAGTTGAACTTCTCAGCCACTCAGAAAGCGAGCATGGAAAGAAAAAGAAGGTGTCTTGTTGAAAGCGGGTGGCCAAGCGGCTCTTCCCCCTTTTCTGCCATGCTGGTACCTAATGGTGCCCCCCCCCCCCGCGGCAATATTTCCAGAACCCTCCAGTCCTACAGCAGGACTCCGGGGTAATGGGCCACATGATGCGGTGAGACTTTTCATGCGAAACAGGCGGAGGTGAAGAGTACTGTCAGAGGGCAGACCGGCAGCTTCTTTTCTCTAAAACATGCAGGGTTTGTGCAAAAAGAGGGTTCTCGGTCCCCCACGTGTCCTTCAGATTATTCCTGCCAGTATCACCCACTCCCTGGAGCCGTCTTCACCCACAGACCGCACCCGAGTATTGGATGGTATCTCTCTATGATCAAGTTGCATTTCGGGGACAGTGAGGTTCCTTTTTAGCGCCTCATCAAGAAAAGAGCCCTGAGATCAGCCTGCGTGCCCTTGGCGTTGGGTGATCAGGTTGCCAAGGCAACAGCAGCCGCTTCTGACGTCACTGAGGGAAGGCAGGCTCCGCCCTGAAGGTGGGCCCTCCCCTTCCTGATCGGCTTCGCCCTCCTTTGTCAGACTTCGTTAATTCCCTGAGCTTCTCCGGAGTTCCCAGCGCCACCCGCCCAACCCCACGCAGCTCAGCAAACACAGGAAGAGAAGAAACTGCCTTTATTGGAGTCTTTCTCTCCCTAGTCACCCTCTAGCCAAAATCATCAAAACAAACAAACAAAAAACTGGAGGGAGAAGGGGGAGTGAGGTCCTGAATGGTTCCCAGGCAAATTTGCCTGTGACTCTGCCTGGAGATTTGGGGAAAAAGGAGATGGGCTGCGGAGAGAGACTAGGGAGGGGTCCGCGCCCAGCACATGGAGCAGGAACAGAGGCAAATCAGATCAAAGAAAGGGTGAAGCTCTTCACCCACACCCGTTCCTACCTGAAACATTAATAATGGTCACCTTTGGGTTGAGCCTCTTGCTTAATAAAGTATAAGGACTTCTGCCCACAGGAACAGAAGGGTAACTAGGGGGCAGGAGTGCAAGCTTGTTCCCAGCTCAGTCCCATGGCAGACATAGCCCACTGCCCACCACGGTCCAGGGCTCCTTTTCCATGGTGTAAAAGCTGTGTTTGAGGAACAGCTACCCAGCCAGGGATGTATTTCCAAGGGAATCCTGCCTCTAGGCCCCATGTTCCTGCCAACAGAAGGTGAGCGAAAGTGAGGCGGCTCATTTACAAGTCAAAATGAGGCCGTCTAGGGGGCGCCTGGGTGGCTCAGTGGGTTAAGCATCCCACTCTTGATTTCAGCTCAGGTCATGATCTTCTGGTCCGATTCCCTCTCTCTTTGACCCCTCTCTTGCTCGTGTGCTCTCTCTCTCTCTCTCTGTCTCTCTCAAAAATAAATAAATGGCAAAGGAGAAGGAGAGAAGGAGCCTGGGTCCCTAAATTACCACCCCGCACACAGTCATCAGACTGCTTGGTGAGTCAGAAATAAAAATCTCCTGGGTTAGGCAGCTGGGATTTCAGAGTGTCTCTGCCAGAGCAGCCAGCATGAACTCCTACAGCTTTATCACCAACGGGGTTTAGGCCAATGCGACAAGGCCCTGGCCCCGGGGCTCTCAGGCTCTGAGGGGCCAGCACAACTGCGTCCAGAATGAAAAGCCGCCAAACCAAAGCTAAACACAAAACCTGCTCTAACTGGAGGGAGGACACGTTCCAGCAGAAATCCCTCAATGGGGCTGTTTTTGTCTGCAGGACGCAGGAGGGGTCACTGGGCAAGAAGCAGGAGCGGGCGGTAGGCGGAGGCAGGGGAGACGAGGCCGACGACACCAAGGCCTCTGCTCAGCCCTTGAGCATGGCTGTGTCCTTCGAGCAGCAGCACCACGGGCCCCTGACGTGGATGCCATCAGGGCAACAGCCAGGAGTGGGAGCCGCGGTCAGGACTGCCGTGGACGGGCCAATGCACAGTCCCACCGCCGAAGGTGTGAGTGGGGCCAAAGTGAAGCCGGCCCTTGTCTTACATCCTGGCTCAGAGCTGGGTTCACCTGAGAGGAAGGTACCTGGTTTGTAAATGTGCGCGTAGGTGACGCCCGGGACCCCCCTGGCTCCCGTGGGGGTACCGCACACTAAGGCTGTGGGCCAGTGGTGGCCCCGACCCCTGCGATCCTCGCCCGGCCAGGCCACAAAGTTCCCGCCTCCAAACCAGCGTCAACACTGAGTCACGTTGAAGAAAGCAAAACTCCGAGAACCGAAATGAAATTGGACAGCTGCCCACACGGCTGAAAGAAAAATTCGCTGTCCCCCTCCTCCCTTCCTAGCCTTCTCCCCCCCACCCAGCCCAGAATCTGATCCGGGTGCCAAATCCGCTCCCCCCCCCCCCCCCCCCCCCCCCCCCCCCCGAGGTACGAAACCGACGCGACCTTTTCCGGAGGGTAATTGTGGTCCCTCTATTAAATACTTCCATATTCAAGCCCTTTGACCTCGTGAGTCCACTTCTAGGAACTGAATCCACAGAAATGCACCCCCTCTCGGAAACTGCCAGAGAAATCTCTACAAAGCTGCCAAGATACACATTTTCGCTCCGTTTTGCCTGGGAACTTTTGTCACTCGTTCCCTTGTATGAGAAACATTATGCATCGTTGAGGATTCAGGATGTCGTCTGACCACGTAAAGGAGCCACGACCTGGTATTTTACCATTTGTTTTGAAACTGATCACCACCCGGGAGTCCCTTGAGGGCAGGGGCCGCACCCTAGCCCCTGCTCCTTTTCAGACCTGCCCGCTTGCCCCCTTCAGCACAATATTCTAGACGCAGAGCCGCTGGAGGCCCGCCTCACTCTCGGCTGTGTCCTTATTCCCCACTTCATGCAGGCGCTGCTTTAGGCAGGGAAAACGGAGAGGTTCGGGAGAAGGAAGAAGGAGGAGAGAGCACGGCTGGGCATTTACGTTTTAAGGAGAAATAAGTCAGAGTTTTTAGCGTGTTGTCCCTACCTTGAACCCCCTGCAATTATAGGCAGCCGTTTTCTGGGGAGACGGAGCGGGGCTTTCGTGACCTTCTCAAAGAACTCATGTCCGTGACACTAAAAAAAAAAAAAAAAAAAAAGTGGTTACTAATCCCTGCGTCCGGGAGTTTCGACTCCGAAAAGGGTATGTTGAGACAGCTTCTGAGAAAGCAGGGGAGAAGGCCAGCCAACATCATAAAGAGAGCTACAAGAAGCTCCAACATCAACCGTCCCACTGGTGTGCCGATTTTCCTCTTGCAAGCCCTGAAGACGGTGTTTCAAAGCACTACAGTCCCCGGGCCCCCAAGCTCCTAAACCTACCTCCGAGTTGCTGTCTGTCCTAACGAAGCGTGAAGACATATGTTCTGACTCCTTAAAAAACTAAGAAGGAACAAAAGAATCTCAGAGAGGAACACGCTCAACGTTCCAAACATCACCTACGAGACAAAATACGACAGGGTGTCCCTACCACTGTTGGCCTTGAGAGCGCGATTACTAGTCAAAGATTTTGGGGCAGGCAGTCGAAAGCAGTTGATTTTCTGTGACCGCGCGTTTCATTAATGCTGAGCTCGGCACCCTCTGGGGAGTGAGTGAGGCTTGCGGATCAGATCTAGGTTTCCCAACCCCTCAGGACGCTGGCGGCTCCCCATCTACCACGACCACTATTGTGTGGCCCAAACAGAAATCAACTTAGCCTCAAGTTATTTGCTTTCAAAGAGCTCTGCTGTTCCCCGGTGCCATTACCTTTCAAGGTATCTTGGGTCTTCCTGATGCTTTGTGATCGACCAGAGTTAGATTTTGCAGCAAGAGACGTTCAGACATTTGCCACACTGTGCACGCGTGGTAAATTAACTACCGGGTTCCCGATCGTTTTCCACTACGATGCTTTATGTAAACTGCGGAGCGTCTGGCCTCCCTCCACCCCTTACCCTTCTACCATCTCATTAGCTCCAGTCCTTTCCTTTAACTCGCAGGTTAACAACTAGCTGTGCCTGAGGCCGCCTGGCACGGCGCACAGAGAGATGATCTCACCAACACCATTTACTGGCACTTACCTGCCTGCCTCATCACACTGCCCTGCGTGCTATGAAAAGCAAATAATAAGACGCAGTATTTGGTCTCAAGATACCTACCGATCAAGCAGAGGAAAACCTGTCCTGACAGCAAGAAGCATCCTAGCATGGGACAGCAGAAAGAGAGAGAACCTGGGGGGCCCGGGGGCCTAGTTGAGAAATAACATTTAGTTTCATGTTCGTTCGGTGAGTGACACAAAACAGTCATTGAAGAAGGGCTCCTGGGTGGCTCAGCCTGTTCAGCGACTGACTCCGGCTCAGGTTACGATGTTGCGGTTCGTGAGTTCAAGCCCAGCATCGAGCTCTCTGCTGTCAGGGCAGAGCCTGCTTCGGACCCTCTGTCTCCCTCTCTCTCTGCCCCTCTTCCACTCGGTCTCTCTCTCTCTCTCTCTCTCAAAAATAAACATTAAAAAAACAGTCATTGAAGAATAAGTAGACACACACACACACACACACACACACACACACACACACGATATTTGCACTTTGTAACACATTAAGACTGCTTTTGGGGCGCCTGGGTGGCTCAGTCGGTTAAGCGTCCGACTTCAGCTCAGGTCACGATCTCGCGGTCCACGAGTTCGAGCCCCACGTCGGGCTCCGGGCTGATGGCTCGGAGCCTGGAGCTTGCTTCCGACTCTGTGTCTCCCTCTCTCTCTGCCCCTCCCCCGTTCATGCTGTGTCTCTCTGTCTCAAAAATAAATAAACGTTAAAAAAAAAAAATTAAAAAAAAGAAAAAAAAGACTGCTTTTAAGATCAAGCACCGCTGTGTAGGACTTGGGAACTGGCCAAAGCCTAGGTCACTAGATATGATCATGAACTCTGGGTCAAAAGGCTAGGGTTCTAGCTCCCCATAAGGTCAGGAACACAACAAGGATGCCCACTCTCACCACTGTTATTCAACATAGTGTTGGAAGTCCTAGTCTCAGCAGACAACACAAAGAGATAAAAGGCATCCAAAACGACCACGTCGCTCTTCACAAACATGACACTCTGGGTGGAAAACCCAAAGACTCCACCAAAAACCTGCTAGAACTGATGCATGAATTCAACAAAGTCGCAGAACATAAAATCAATGCCCAGAAATCGGTTGCATTCCTATACAGCAATAATGAGGCAACAGAAAGAGAAGTCAAGGAATTAATCCCCCTTACAACTGCACCAAAAACCATAAGATACCTGGGAATAAACCTAACCCGAGAGGCGAAAAATCTATGCATTGAAAACTGTAGAAAGCTGATAAGAAATTGAAGAAGGCACGCCAAAAAAATGGAAAAATGTTCCATGCTCATAGATTGGAATAACAAATATTGTTAAAATCTCAATACTACCCGTGGGACACCTGGGTGGCTCAGTCAGTTAAGCATCCAACTTTGGCTCCGGTCATCATCTCACAGTTCATGGGTTCGAGCTCCATGTTGGGCTCTGTGCTGACAGCTCAGAGCCTGGAGCCTGCTTCAGATTCTGTCTCTCCCTCTCTCTCTCTGCCCTTCTCCCACTCATGCTCTGTCTCTTAAAAATAAATAAATGATATATTTTTAATGTCAATACTACCCAAAGCAATCTACATATTCAATGTAACCCCTATCAAAACAACACCAACATTCTTCACAGAGCTAGAACAAACAATCCTAAAATTTGTATGGAAACAGAAAAGACCCCGAACAGCCAGAGCAATCCTGAAAAAGAACCCAGATTGAGACACATCACAATCCCAGACTTCAAGATGTATTACAAAGCTGTAATCATCAAGACAGTATGGTACTGGAACTAAAACAGACATATAGATCAATGAAACAGAATAGAGAACCCAGAAATGGACTCAAAAATGTATGGCCAACTTAATCTTTAACAAAGCAGGAAAGAGTATTCAATGGAAAAAAGACAGCCTCTTCAGCAAATGATGTTGGGAAAACTGGACAGCGACATGCAGAAGAATGAACCTGGACCACTTTCTTACACCAGACACAAAAATAAACTCAAAATGGATGAAAGACCTAAACATAAGACAGGAAGCCATCAAAATCCTACAGGGGAAAACAGACAACAATCTCTTTGACCTCGGCCACAGCAACTTCTTACTTGAAATGTCCCTAGAGGCAAGAGAAACAAAAGCAAAAGTGAACTACCCGGACCTCATCAAGATAAAAATCTTCTGCACGGCGAAGGAAACAATCAGCAAAACTAAAGGGCAACCAACGGAATGGGAGAAATTATTTGCAAACTACACATCAGATAAAGGGTTAGTATCCAAAATCTGTAAAGAATTTATCAAGCTCAACACTCAAAAAACAAATAATCCAGTGAAGAAATGGGCAAAAGACACAAATAGACTCTTTTCCAAAGAAGACATCCAGATGGCCAACCAACACATGAGAAAATGCTCAACATCGCTCATCACCAGGCAAATACAAATCGAAACCACAATGAGATACCCCCTCACACCAGTCAGAATGGCTAACATTAACAACTCAGGCAACGACAGATGTTGGCGAGGATGCGGAGAAAGAGGAATCCTTTTGCACTGCTGGTGGGAATGCAAACTGGTGCTGCCATTCTGGAAAACAGTATGGAGGTTCCTCAAAAAATTAAAGATGGAACCACCTTATAACCTGGCAATTGCACTACTAGGTATTTATCCAAGGGATACAGGTGTGCTGTTTCAAAGGGGCACATGCATCGCAATGTTTATAGCAGCGCTATTGACAAGAGCCAAAGTATGGAAAGAGCCCAACTGTCCAACAACAGATGAATGGATAAAGATGTGGTATATATATACATATATATATATGTGTGTGTATATATATATATGTATATATATGTATATATGTATATATATGTATATATGTATATCTATGTATATCTATGTATATCTATGTATAGATATATATACATAGATATACATACATAGATATGTACATAGATATACATAGATATACATACATGTGTATGTATGTATACATATACATATATGTATATATACATATATATACATACATATATACATATATATACATATACATATATACATATATATGTAAACAACCTCTTAAACACAGAGGACAAACTGAAGGTTGCTGGAGGGGTGTTGGGTGGGGGGGAGGATGGGGTGGGTGATGGGCATTAAGGAGGGCACTTGTTGGGATGAGCACTGGGTGTTACAAGTAAGTGATGAATCACTAACTTCTAGTCCTGAAATCATTATTACACCATATGTTAACTAACTTGGATTTAAACTTAAAAAATGAAACCATTAACCTTAAATATATATTGGAAATAAAAGCCAGTGTTTTAAATAAATAAATAAATAAATAAAAATAAAATTAAGTTAAAAAAAAAAAAAGGCTGGGGCTCTGGGTCATACAAGCTCTGAGTTCTTGTCTCCTCTGTTTTCCACCTATAATGGTAGTGATCTTTAAAGTCCTGATATTGGCTCTCTTTCTACTATACCAAACTTTCCTTCCTCGGTAATCTTGGACATTGTAAGAGGCTAAGGGGCCTCCATGGGTACCACGGCAGCTACAGAACTGGATGTACGTAACAGCAGATTGATTACCCAGTGGTATTGACTAGGCTCATAGTCATTACCGATTTGTACAGGTATTTTGACATTTTCTGCTAGATATCAGAACGGTGTCTCGGGAAAGGATGCTTTTTTCTAATTCACATCAAGTTTCCACATGCACTAGCTGACAGGTCTGAGACAGAGAGGTGAGGTGAGCAAGCCAAGCCCCAAGGACCAGGGTCAAGGCCGGACCCCGTGGCTTGAGAAGCCCAGCCTGGGAAGAGACACTTCCCAGGCTGTGCCTTTCACCGAGTTGCGGCTGATGCCCAAACCCTACCCGCTACACCTGACTTCCGCAGAGCTGCTCTACAAGCCCAGCCAGAGATTCTCGGCGACACCTACCCCCAAGCATGGGCCCACCTGCTCATTTCACACTTCTGTCAAAGCCCCCATCAGTGTCCCCTTGCCGGAGTCCGAAAGCCTGAGGTCAGCTTAGAGTCCTTCACGCCTCCCCCCACTGCTGTATTCGTTCGGGGAACACGGCCTTGACCTCCGGCAGCCAAGTGGTCTCTGCACCCGTCTCCTCAGTGCCAGGCCTCCTGCCACCACCCAGTTCACTCACCTCCTCTGCCCTGAACCACAGATACCCTCCTAACTTGGTCTTCAAACCACCCATCTTTCTGCTCCAATGCATCCTGGGTGGTGTTGGTTAATTGTCTACAACGCTGTCCTCAACACATCACTTCTTGCCCCCAAACCTTCACTGACATCATCCTGCTTACTGAGTCAAGTCCACACTGCTCCCAGGCAGGGCAGTACCCCCCCACCCCCATGTAGGCAACACTCAGTAGGATCAAAATCCTCATTGTTTACAGCTAACCCACCAGTGAGGTAGGGGGAAACCATTTCTCCAAGCCTGTTTCCACATCCGTTAAATGGGGATGTTAACAGGACCTACTGTATAGAGCTGTTGTGAATACTAAGCCCAATATATACTAAGCACAATACATATACAAGTGCTTAACCCTCAGTAAATGTGAGTGGTGATGATGGTGATGATGAAGGTGAACACGATCTCCCCCCCCCCCCCCAAAACAATCCCTCAAATGGCTGTGGCTCCACTCTGGCTCACGATTCTTCCTTCTCGTGTTCGCTTCCAACCCAGGTCCCTTAGCTGCCACGCCCAATGAATGCATTTTAGCTCACGTCTGTGTTTCAGTTCCCTTTTAACTTCTCCCAAATTGCCTTCTCTAGCCCTCAGGGAATGGAATCTCCCAACACTCACTGATCAAAGTGAAGTAATGAAGAGTCCAGCCCACTTATCTCAACACCCTGACCTGACACTTGCCCGCTTGTCAAAATCATCCAAATCAAAGTTTTACTAAAGTAGCAGAGGGTCACCTGAGGGGCTCAGACGGTTGAGCATCCAACTGTGGCTCAGGTCACGATCTCGTGGTTTGTGGGTTCGAGCCCCGCGTCGAGCTCTGCGCTGACAGCTCAGAGCCTGGGGCCTGCTTCGGATTCTGTGCCTCCCTCTCTCTCTCTCTCTCTGCCTGTCCCTCATTTGTGCTCTCTCTCTCTCTCTCTGAAAAAATAAACAAACTTAAAAAAATTTTAATAAATAAAGAGTATAAAATGTGAACTTAGACAGATATTAGATAAAAGTCCAGCTCTTCCTGGTTTGAGCTCTGCTCCGATGGGGTCCTGGATGTGAATTAAGTAACAAAAGCCCACATCTGAATAACATGCTTACCAGGCGTCACCGAGTCTGTTTCCTCATCTGTAAAATGGAGATAATGATATCCACTGTGCAGGCTGCTGTAAGAATTAAACGGCACCGTCCGTAAAGGGCCTGCGTAGGGCCCAACTCCAAGCCCAGAAAGGAGACCTTCCTTCTATACTCCTTACCCACTCTAACCAATGTGGCTAAGAATACCTCTTACTGGAGGGTGGGCTCTACTTTCAAACATGTATATGTTTTCCAGAATGCATCACTGTGAGAATCAAATCGAGAGTGATAAGAAGGTGGGGCGCCTGGGTGGCTCAGTTGGTTAAGCGTCTGACTTCCGCTCAGGTCATGATCCCGCGGTTCGTGAGTTCGAGCCCTGCATCGGGCTCTGTGCTAATGGCTCAGAGCCTGGAGCCTGCTTCGGATTCTGTCTCTCTCTCTCTCTCTCTCTCTCTCTCTCTCTGCCCCTCCCTCACTCACACTCTGTCTCTCTCTCTCTCAAAAATAAATAAACCCTTAAAAAAAACATTTATTAAAAAAAGAGTGATAATAAAGCATGACAACTGTATTCGTTGGCTAGAGCTGCTGTAACAAAATATGATGGACTGGGGACTTAAACAGACATTTATTTCTCACAGTTCTGGAAACTGGGAAGTCCAAGGTCAGGGTGCTGGCAGACAGGCTAATTCTGAGGCCTCCTCTCTTGGCTTGCAGGCAGCCGCCTCCTCACCGGGCGCTCACACGTGAGCTTTCCTCAGCGCATGCTCACGGAAAGCGAGCAAGCCCTCTGATGTCTCTTTTACAAGGGCATTCAGCGCAGTCAGACCAGGGCCCCATCTTTACAACCTCGTCTAACCCTAATTACCTCCCCAAAGCCCCTTCACATGCCATCACTTTGGGGGTTAGAGCTTCAACATATTAATCTTGGGGGGGGGGGGGTGCACAACATTCAGTCCCTAACAACATTATTCACCACTGCCCTTATTCATTATTACAATATCACCAGTCTGCCTTCTAAGTCTCCACGGCTATGCAGGGAAGACTTCCAACAGTCCTGTCAGCCACCACACGGCATTGGCCAGTTTGCTTCTCTCCTGCTGCAGACCTGAGGTCTCTGTAATTCCCGAAAGTTCTGCCAAGGCATTCAGTCTCCACAGAGTCCCTAGAAAAGGCCCTCAGCCATAGCCAGAGCCGCTGTTCCCTGTTACTGCTTCCTCTGAGTCCGCTGAGCCCAAAGAAGCTGCCGGAGCCAGGGCCACAGATATGGTCAATGAAGGCCTGCCACCCGTGGCAGCCGCCACGGGCCGCAGTTGTCCCGACCCCAGAAAGCAGCAGAGGCGCCCCTCCCGCCCCCACCTTTGGGCCGACCGTGTCACGGATTCCAGACAAAAAGCTTTCCTCCTCCTTCCCAGGATGCAAGCATGTTTCGCAGGGTCTTCTGTTCATCGCACAGAGCATGGCATGGAACGATGCTCGATAAACGTCATTTCACTGGTGGTGGCATGAACTACAGCGAGTCCTACAGGATGAACGCTGTACTCAAAACCCACCCTATCTCTAGCTCCAAGGCGGTATTGATCAGTGAAGCTTGTGGGCCTCAGTTCTCTCTCTCCCGAGCAAGGTGAGCTGCTTCCTCAAAGCCCGAGCTTCCTTCCAGCACGCTGCAAGATGGGTCACACCCCTTGGCGTGCCAGGAGATATCATTCCCTCAAGGTCTCCAGGGTTGCTGGGCTGGGCCTGGGGGCCAAGAGTCACAGGCCGGACCCCTCCTGTGATCAATAGCTCCCACAGTTAACCCCCGTGTGCCACCTGATCACCACCATTCTCTACGTGCAGGACAGTCCTACTCATTGCCGTCCAGCATAAACTGGAGAAAGTTGGGAAGCACTTCCTCATGCTGAAGGAGCCCCAGCAGGCCTTCCCTCGTTCTGTCACGCGTGCACCCTAGGACAAGCCCAACTCGGGTTCCAGATGCCCTCTCCCAATCTTGCTTGGCCTCTTCATTCTTTCCTTTGATAACCCGACCTCATCCCCTCACTATACCTCCTCCAGCCATCCTTCCTGCTGCGCCGTCACCATCCATGGGACTTCGTGGATCTTCTAGAACAGTAATTTATTCCCTAACAATTATCTGGATGGAATTCCCAAAAACTGAGCCCAAAGAGGAAGAACACCAAGATACCTTTGTATTCGAGGGCAATTTTCTAGTAGAAACCACATCCTATGAACAACTCCGTGTGTACAGATTTGAGACTTTAGATTAATAACACAATTCCCTGACAGGCACCGTCTATGAAAACTCACATACACACATGCGCGCACACACACACACACACACACACACACACAACTCACACAAGAATTAATAGACAATCTGAACAGGCTTATATCTATTAAATAAGTTGAATCAATAACTAATAACCTTCTAAAATAGAAAGTACCAGGCCTATTGAGTTCATTGGTGAATTCTACCAAATATTTAAATTCTCTACAATCTCTTTTAGCAAATAAAGCAGAAGTGTTTCTTTCTAATTAATTTGATGAGGCTGATATTACCCTAATACGGAAGCCAGACAAAGGCATTACAAGAAAACTACAAGCCAATACTTCTCATAAACAAAGATGAAAAATCCTCAACAAAATACTAGCAAAGCAAACCCAACAATGTATAAAAAGAATTATACTGGGGCGCCTGGGTGGCTCAGTCAGTGAAGCATCCAACTCCGGCTCAGGTCATGATCTCAGAGTCCATGACTTCGAGCCCTGTGTTGGGTTCCGTGCTGACAGCTCAGAACTTGAAGTCTGCTTCAGATTCGGTGTCTCCCTCTCTCTCTGCCCCTTTCCTGCCCACACTCTGTCATTCAAAAATAAATAAACATTAAAATAAAATAAAATAAAATAAGATAAAATAAAATAAAATAAAAAGAATTGTATACCATGACCCAGTGGAACTTATTTCAGGTATGCAAGTCTGGTTCAACATTTGAAAATCAGTTAACGTAGCCCATCACATCAACAGGCTAAAAAAGAAGAATGACATGATTATATCAATAGATGCAGAAAAAACATTTGACAAAATCCAACATCCATTCATATGTCATCAGGAAAATGCAAATTAAAATAAGAACGAGGGGAGCCTGGGTGGCTCAGTAGGTTAAGACTCCAACCTCTGATTTCAGTCCAGGTCATGATATGATCTCACAGTTCACGATGTTGGGCTCTGCACTGACAGTGTGGAGCCTGCTTGGGATTCTCTCTCTCCCTCTCTCTCTCTCTCTCTCTGTCTCTGTCTCTGCCACTCCCCTGCACACGTTTTCTCTCTCTCTCTCTCTCTCTCAAACAATAAACTTTAAAAAATAAAATAAAACTTGGACAGAACCAAGGTGCCCTTCGGTAGGCGAATGGATTAACAAACTGTGGTCCATCCAGACGATGGAATGTTACTCAATGATAAAAAGAAATGAGCTATCAAGCCACGAAAAGACATAGAGGAACTATAGGCTATTATTAAGCAAACGAAGCCAACCTGAAAAGGCTATATACTGTATAATTCCAATTACATGATGTTCTGGAAAAGGCAAAACTATAGAGAAGAGACCGTAAAGTACAATGGTTTCCAAGGGCTGGGAGAAAGAAGGACAAATCAATAGAACACAGAAGATTTTGAAGGTGGCAAAAATATTCCATACGATACTATAATGATGGATACATGTCATTACACATTTGTCCAAACCCACAGAATGTACCAGTACCAATGTACCAATACCAAACACTAATGTAAACTATGTCAACCAATACCAAATACTAATGTAAACTATGTCAGTGTAAATTCATCAATTATATAATAAACTCACCACTCTGGTGGAGGAGGTTGATAATGGGGGAGGCTGTGCGTGTGTGGGAGCAGGAGGCACATAGGAAATACCGGTACCTTCTTAATTTTGCTGTGAACCTAAAACTGCTCTAAAAAAAGTGTCTGTAAAAAAATCATGCTGCAGGGGTGCCTGGGTGGTTCAGTCAGTTAAGCACCCAACTTCAGCTCAGGTCATGATCTCATGGTTCACGAGTTCAGTCCCCGCATCAGGCTCTGTGCTGACAGCTCGGAGGCTGGAGCCTGCTTCGGATTCTGTGTCTCACTCTCTCTCTGCCCCTTTCCTGTTCGCACTCTGTCTCTCTCGCTCTCAAAAATATATAAACATTAAAAACTTTTTTTTTTTTTTTTTTGCAGCTGAGGTCAAAGAGGTTGTTGCCTGTTTTATCCTCTAGGGTTTTGATAGTTTCCTGTCTCACATGTAGGTCTTTCATCCATTTTGAGTTTATTTTTGTGTCTGGTATAAGAACCTGGTCTAGTTTCATTCTTCTGCACGTTGCTGTCCAGTTCTCCCCCCACCATTTGCTAAAGAAGGCTGTCTTTTTTCCATTGGATACTCTTTCCTGCTTTGTCAAAGTTTAGTTGGCCATACATCTGTGGGTCCAATTCTGGGTTCTCTATTCCAACGGCCTATGTGTCTGTTTTTGTATCAAAACCGTACTGTCTTGATGATTACAGCTTCGTAGGGGAAGGCTCTGGCACTGGAGGGTATTATGCTAAGTGAAATAAGTCAGAGAAAAGGCAGATATCGTACGTTTTCACTCATGATGTGGGGCTTGAGAAACTTAACAGGAGACCATGGGGGAAGGGAAGGGGGAAAAAGTAGTTACAAACAGAGAGGGAGGGAGGAAAACCATAAAAGCCTCTTAAGTACAGAGAACAACAGAGGGTGAATGGGGGGGGGGCCAGGGGAGAGGGGAAAATGGGTGATGGGCATGGAGGAGGGCACTTGTTGGGATGAGCACTGGGTGTTGTATCGAAGGAATCTACCCCCAAAACCAAGAGCACACTGTATACACTTTATGTTAGCCAATGGGAGAGTAAATTATAGTTAAAATAAACAAAGAAACCATTTTAATAACCTTGTAAGATGTCTTAATCATGCTGTAAAATCAAAATGTTGTTCAGTTGATATTTTTACGCAAATGAACACATTAGTTGGCATCCATGGTCAAGTGCTGCGGCAGTCAATAAAAAGGAGGAGGAAGGCGGTGAACGTGTCCACAGTTGGCCGCACAGTGGTACTCCAGGTATCTCACCTACATTCAAGTTCACTCTCAATCACACTTGTCCCAATTGCAAGTAGGCGACGGTTTCCCTGGACAGCTACGTTACTCCCCTAATTTTAACCTTCCTGAGTCCACTCCCCTCGTTTCTCATTAAACCGTGGCCCTAAGAATCCACGCTACCTATCACAACCATCTTGCGGAAGGAAAGAGGAGGATGCTCCCTCTCACAAGAGAAGAGGGTTGCTTCCTTCGACACAGGCATCTGCTACCTAGGATTCGCCGATATGGAAAAATAGATTTACGCGCCCTCGAAAAGAAACTGAAGGGTATTTCCCGGTAGGCTGTAGGGTTCGATGCCCGATCCTATCCAAAGCAAAAAGCTGAACACAGACCCGAACTCAGATCCCACCATCCACGGATGGAGCTGGCCGGTCAGCCTGTCTCAAGTCTTCCCCCTCCTTGCCTCCCACATCTAGCCGGTCCCCTAGTCTGTTGTTCAAGGATCCCAGCTATGCCTGCGTCCCAACCCCAGAGACCCTCACCTTCCTGAAGTCAGGCAATTGCCTGCAGGGCCCCAGGCCTGTCCTGCCTGCCCCACCCTGCCCTGGCAAACCCACTCTACACGATTCAAAATAACAAGCATTCACTGAGCACCTATTATGTGCCAGGCCCTGAGCATTAGGATACGGCAATGTAGGATTAGATCCAAGGGTCCTCCTTCCAAATCAGGACTCTCTGTTTTCCTGATCCACCAGAATCCCATGGATCTTTATTTCAAAGGTGAAAATGGTAATAATAATGCCTATAAGTTATACAGAATTTAGGATGTGTAAGGCACCATTGCAAGCATTTTGCCTACACTGACTCATCCAATCCCCATACCATCCCTGTGAGGTACCGTTCGTATTTAACAAATGGCAAACTGAGGCAGAGAGATGGCCTAGGGAGGCTACCCGCCAGTAAGTGGCAAAGCAGATGTAGCACAAGCAGCCTGGCTCTGGAGTCAAGGTCTGGACTACCGGGCCAAGAGCTGGTGGGGGCAATAGAAAGGGAAACGACATTCAATGCAATATGTATTAATTTAACACTTACTGGGTGCTCAGACCAAGGAGTCAGAGATGAAGGTAAGTGCCTCCAAGAGGGGGAAGCTTCCTTTCTCCACCTCCCTTTCAAAGACAAGGTCAGCCCCGCACAAACACACGTCCAACACAGATGATATCTTAGCAGACGGAGCCTCCCGCCTCTAAATCCACTCTACCGTATGCCAGATAATGCACATAAAATGCTTTATTGGCGTGCGGGAGTCCTTCATATCCCCCAAGGTCTCCACTAGGTTTTTATTACCTCCATCCTATACATGTGGAAGCTGAGCTCTTGGCCCTTGTATCGAGTTCTTGGGGAACCGTTGGCCAGGCTGCAAGCGCCTTGACACTGAGAATACCTGTCATTTTTCTGCCCCCCCCCCCCCCCCCCCCCCGCTCAGCCCTCCAGCAGGCACTCAGAAAACAGCCGTGACATTGCACTACATCAACAAGCCAGCGGGGTGCTCTGAGCACCCCGACACCTGATAATATCCAGCAGGGATCTTGCCGTCGGTGTCCTCTCCCGCTCGTGTTCACACAATAAAAATTGACCTGAACATCACGTTTTATCAGCGGCCACTACCAGAGCTTTGCATGCGAGGATTGGTTAGAAACCTCACTCTCACCACATCTCCCAGGGAACGGAACCAAAAACACTCCTCCAGGGTGAGGGGGTACACACACAGGCATCGAGGACCCCTGCCGGCCAGGTCTCCTCCCGGGGAGGTGAGCTTTCCGTGTGGGCACCTGGAAATAGAACCCACACGCTCTCTGCTCCTTGTTGCCCTGGAGCCTTGACAGCTGTCAGCTGTTCGGACATAGCCTGACAATAACGAGCCCCTAACGAGCCCCGTAATGCCTCTTCAGGGTCTTGCTAAGTCATCAGATCCCCTGGTGATGCCATCTGCCGCCGGGGGGGAGCACGTCCAGAGATCCTGATCCCCAGGCGGCAGCCTGACAACGGGATTTTAGCCCGGGATTTATGCCAGGCACACAGACCCAACCTGACACTGCAGGGTTTAGAATTCAGAGCCCATACGCCACGAGTCCCCAGGGAGAAAAGCAAATCATTTTCTGAAGACAGTGGGACCTGCTGTTTCCTCTTAGGAACCCATTAATAACATGCTAATAAAAACGAAGTATCATCAAAAGAACATATTTAGATCAACTGTTCCCTTCAGCAGGTTGGAATTTCTGCAACAATCGGGAACAGCTTTGAGCTCTGCATAGCAGCTCCCACGCCAGACACAATCTGTCTGTTGCAAAGGGGATGAGTCAGCCTGGGGGGAGGGGGGGAGGGCAAGGACAACCTCCTACCCCAACCCCGCCCCCCACAGCAGCAGGGCTGCTCAGCTGGGTTTTCTTGTGGGATGAGCTCTTAACCTGCCTAACAGGTCACTTCTCTCTGCTTTAAAAGGAAGGGTGGTATCCCAGAGGCTCCCAAACTTTGAGGGAAGTGGCCTGTCACCGAAGCAACGACCCTCCTTCAGAGCAGGGGTGAAGCCCACCCAGCTCCTCCTCTGTCCCGGTTTCCAAAATGCAAATCTCTATAGATACCTTTGACCCCTCCTTTCTGTCTGTTCCTCGTGTCTTCTATACCCCCAGCTATAAACTGGGCTTTGTGCCACTTCCTGATGGGTGTTGCAGGCGTTTATTCATTCAGGAAGGCATTCATGCAGGCAGGCAGGCATTCGTTAATGCATGCATGCAGGCAGGCATTCATGCACGCATGCATGCAGGCAGGCAGGCATTCATCCATGCAGGCAGGCATTCATGCACGCATGCATGCAGGCAGGCAGGCATTCATCCATGCAGGCAGGCATTCATGCACGCATGCATGCATGCAGGCAGGCATTCATCCATGCATGCAGGCAGGCAGGCATTCGTTCATGCATGCAGGCAGGCAGGCATTCGTTCATGCATGCAGGCAGGCATTCGTTCATGCATGCAGGCAGGCAGGCATTCGTGCGTGCATGCATGCATTCGTGCATGCGTGCATGCAGGCAGGCCTTCCGCAGGGCTGGCTGAGCACCATTACATGCTGCGTCAGGTGTTAGGGGCGTTGGGCTGAAGTTATAGCCCAGCACCACCCTCCTGGATCCCATCCACCCAGCCCTTCCTCTTACCCCTGCTTCCCACGGCAACAAGAGAAGCCTTGCAGGTAAAAAGGCTGGACACCAGCCTGTCCGCCCAGGTTGGTGGGGCTCCTGCTGGCTCCCTGCTGGCTCCCTGCAGGCCGGCTACCCTCCCGAGAGCTGAGCCTGGAGGAGCAGGGCCTGCTTCCTCCCGTCACACCTCTGCAGACACTCGAGGGCCCCCCGGCTCCCCCACTGCGGGGACGTCTCCTAAGGGCCCCTCTTCGCCGGCCTGCCTGGAGAGGCAACTGGGCCTCTGAGCCCCTCCCCCCCCTCCCCGAAGTCCACAGTTTGCCCCCTGGAGGGTGTGCAGACCTGCCTTCCCTCCTCCCCGCCCCCCACCCCTGCTTTCTGTCCACCTGGCTCCCAACAGCGCTTTCCACAGGAGCCTTCGGGGAGGCCCTCAGCTCAGCGACACCGGATTCCGACCTTCACCGTCCTTTCTCCGTTTTCTCCTCTGTCGCCAAACGGTGGGGGGGTGGCAGGGGATGCCACCCCACAGTCTGCCACTCTGACACGTGGATTGTTGTGAGCAGAAGGCAATCGGGACCCAGCTGACTCAGGAAAGGTTGTGTTGTGTTGTGTTGTGTTTTACCCTTCCCTTAACTGCCTAAAAAACATAGATCAAGGGCTTGTGCCAGGAGGAGAGTTCCTACCAGAGATGACTTTTTATATCAGACTGAGCGACGTGACCAACATCTGTTTCCCAGACATTTGCTCTCCCGTCGTCCCGTGAACTGCTTCCTCCCCCCAGCCCCAGACCCCTTCCCCTTCTCCTTAGCTCCCAGTCTCCATTGCCTGGTGTTTTGGAGCTTCCCCAGTCTTTGGGGCTCCCGTATGTATGGAATTAATTGGAATCAATTAAAAGCAGCTCTTGCGTCCGTTTAATCATGAGACCCGCCCACGAACCCACGAGGGAGGGGGGCGGGTGTCCCTCCCCACGACGCCCACAAACGGGCATCCCTTCCAGCACCTGAAGAGGGAACTGTCCCGAGACTCTGTCGTCAGCCCCACGCTGGCAGTGGCTGCCACCACCCCCCCCCCCACCCCGGGCTCAGGGGTGGCACCTGTGGGCTGGCTGGTTCCTGAACTCCCAAGGTTCCCAAACACAGCTCCGCACAGCCCGTCTCCTCGCCCCGCCCAGCTCGTCCCTCACTGCCCCGTGTCGCTTCTCTGCTTCTCTCCCTAAAACCCTCAGAGGAGGCCACAGAGCACCGTGGCTACGATTGTGACCGTGGACACTGGACTGTGTGGTCTCAGTCCTAACCATCCCATCGCTACCCGGGCGACCCTGAGCGGGTGACTTAACTTCCCTGGGCCTTGGTTCCCTCATCTGCAAAAAGGGGATGATCGTAGTGTCTGTCTTCTAAGAGGTGCTGGAAACACTGACACGGGGCTCAGATCCACATCTGGCACAGAGTGCGTGTCCTGAACGTTCTTACCGAATAAAGAACGGCTCCCTGTTGCGCAGCATTTAAACCCCGGGCTCGGGGAGCCTGGGTGGCTCAGTCGGTTAAGCGGCCGACTTCGGCTCAGGTCACGATCTCGCGGTCCGTGAGTTCGAGCCCCGCGTCGGGTTCTGTGCTGATGGCTCAGAGCCTGGAGCCTGTTTCGGATTCTGTGTCTCCCTCTCTCTGACCTAGAAGGTTCTTCCCCACTAGCTCCTGGCCTCCCTGCCCACCCCCGTGCTCCTCCACGCCCCTGTGTTTCATCTCCCTCCTAAGCTTGCTTGCTTTCCACGGGCCTAACAAACCAGCCCTTCTCAGCACATCGCGCAGTGTTTATTGACTAGTAGGTGCTCAATAAATATTCGATGCAAGAACAAATGTCCAAGCTGTACGATAGATCAGTCATCAGTAGCCATATCTCCAACTCCCCAGTCATTCCAGATATAATCGTTTGGGCTCCTCAGCGCCAGGAAGAAGGTTCTTTTCCGAGGATATCCGACTCCCAGACAGCCAAGGGGGACGGTGGCCGGGAAGGGGCACAGGCCGAGCCTGGTTCCCCAAAAGGTGACAAGTGCAGTGTTCCAGAGAGCCCAGGACCCCGAAGCACTGAAGGCAGGGCCCCTGGACACTGGGTGGGATCAGAGGCCTGACTGGCCCGAGGACCCGCTGAACAACCTTCTTGCCTCTCTGGGCCTCAGTGTCTTCACCTTCAAACCGAGGGGCTTGACTCTATGCTAAGGATTCCTCCCACTTAAAAAATCCTTGAGTCTGTCCCAATATCGAACGTGACTTGATTCCCGCCATCTCATTCCTCCACACCAACCATCTTCAGTGGCTCCCCACTGCCCTGAGAATCCAGACTCCGCTTATACTGGTGGCTGGACTGGGTGTTCTCACTCCGGCCTTCCTGTTCCTAACGGCCCGCTCCCCATTCAGGTGAAACTCTTCCCGTCGCCTATTGAACAGGTCCCTTCCCTGTGCCTCCTGTTTCCACCTGAAGAAACTTCCCTCCTCTCTGCAAACCTGACGTCCCCCCTCTCTTCTGAAACCGAGTCAAACCTCTGCTCCTTCACGCAGCTGTCCCCGGGCCTCCCCAACCCATGGCGCCTTGACCTTCCTTGTTGGCCTACCGTTCGGGCCCGTGTACCTGGTGTCGTACCGCGTTATTTATGGCCCCCGACCTTGCCTTCACCGATTCCTACATATTGGTATTTTCTCCTCGTTAGGAGCGCGGGCTTCTCAAGGAAGAGACCCTGTCTTCTCCCTTGCTACACTTTCCTCTTACGCGGCCTCAGTAATCTGTTAGCCAAGAGAACAGTATTTAGGAAACCACTGGCTGAATAAGCAACTTTCTGGCTGAATCACGCGTCTCTCGAGTGTTCAGAGGCTGGAGCTAGATGCCAGTGATCACATAAGGGACCGCAGGCTTATCAACCACAGAGGCAGTTTTCGAAAACCAGATGCCTCCGTGTTGGCTGCCTCGAAGTGACCAGCCCGCCACCAGCCACCTCCCTTGTGTACCAGAGGCTCCTTCCACTAAGAGACCCACACGTTTACGGTCATCTTGCTACCGTCTCACTGGCCCCCCTATATCCTTGGCCCCATCACCGGCGTCACCCGAAAAATCAAAGCTGAGAAGCAACACAAGAGAGGAAGAGTCTCTCCAGCTGCCCCACCGCCCCGCGGCCCCCTGCCCAATGTCAGTCGGGCTCTGGCCTTGCGGACCCAGCCTACTTTTCGTGACTAATTTTTGCCTAAAATGGACCCCCCTGACTGCGTGTTTTCTTCTTTTGAACAAGAATGCCGGGAATCCTCACCCAGCGGCATCGGCCTGAAGGATCCAGGTCTGAAGGCTGCTCTTCTCCCGAGTCTTCCAAAAACAGAAGCATCTCGAACTCACCTCCTCGCTTCCCTCCCTTCCTCTGTGCAAGCTTCGCACCTTGTGTGCACGAATGACCAGGGGCCAGGGGCCACCGAGCCCTTCAGGCCTTCGCCTGGCTTCCGTGGAGAACCAGGAACAGAAGGCCGGTGGCCCCGCTCCCTGATCCCGCCACAGCCACAGCCGTTCCCAGACTTGGCCTCTGGGGACAGAGTGGCTCGCCGTGCTGAGGGACAGTGTCCAGACAGACAGAGCGGCAGGAGCCAGGAAAGGTGGCGGGAAGGGGCCGTGGCAGGAGGAGTGGCAGAAAGCCAAAACCCACAGACGGCAGTGAACGGTCAATGCAGGTAACGGGACCCATCCAGAAACCTGTCTCTACCTCTCCAGTTCTCACTTCCAGCCCGGGGTTTTCTCGGTTGCAAGATAAGGTCGGGAAGGAAAAAACACAGACAGCGGCACTTCCTTTTCCCCCAAACACCAGATGGTGCCAGATACAGAGTTCTTTCCGCCGAAGTCGGTTACTGACAGGGAGCTGGGCTCCCGCAAAGCGCCCCCTGCAGGCCCGTGCAGAGGAACGGTGCTCTGTTCTTGCCCAAGTGGGTTTCACCGAAAAGGCATTTCAGAATTATTTTTGTAAAGGGTGGCTGGGTTCCCAAACCACCTGCAAAAGCTTACTTCCACCCGAAACGTAGCTGAAACAGTGAGCGCTCGCAAAAAGGAAAACCATTTAGTGGAGGAGGTGGCGGGTGAGCGGGAGATAAGAAATGAAAGCGAAGAAATGATTCTAAATAACCAGTAAAATTGGGTTGAGAGTTCCTTGAGGGCATGAGCCCTTCCTCAGTCACAGCTCACAGCCCGTCACTGCACGGTTTTGCTCACCACGCCCAAGGCACCTGGTGCTCCCTGCCTCCTGACCCACCGGAGCCAACCTCGTTGGCGCCCGCTCGTTTGCAATGTCTGCTTCTCCAGCTGCCCAGCGAGCTCAAGCACCAGAGCTTCGGCTTCTGTTATTTACACCCGAAGGAGTCCCACCCGGCGCCCAACTTGGGGGAGTCCGTCGGTCCTCAGCTGCTCGCCTTGCCCTGCGATGACCCTTGTGCCTTCATCAGGCCGCTTCCCGACTCAGTGGCAGCAGAGGACCTTGAAGATCTGCCATCCCCGCCCCCCAAGCAGAGACGCTCTGTGCCCCGCCCCCAAACCAAGGGCCAGGAGTCCCTCCTGCGGGATCTCCGGTGCCCGGGGCCACCACCTCCCGTGACAGCCTTTCTGCTCCTGAAGAGCTCGGATTCGGGGCAAGTTCCCACGTACAACAAGATGACATCTGGCTGCTGGAAACTTCCACCCATTAAACCGATTCCCTCAGCCAGTTTTCAAAGCGTCGTAGGACTGAAAGCAAACAGAGTTCCTGCTTTTATACATTCTGGCGTGGTGACAACGAACAGGAACAGAGAGCAGCCACCAAGAACACAGGCAGGGCTGCTTCTAAGCTCTTTGCAGGGAGCCAGCCACTTACCGCTTATACCTTCCCTGTGAGGAGTACGATGGCTGGCCCCCCCATTTTATGCAGGAGGGGGTGGGGTCGGGAGAGGTTACCAAACATGCCTGAAGTGACACACCCGGAAAGGAAGAGAACCAGGGTCTGAACCCTGCAGTCGGAGGCCACAGCCCAGCATCCTTGGCAAAGTCACGCTGCGACACAACAACTGCCCCGAAACAAATGGATCTGTTGTTCAGATGCTGACCTGCAGAGCAGAGGGCAATGATTGACGGTCCCAATCGCGCGCTCCGGGGGGAGGGCCCCGGCGGGAGCAGAGCTGCTGAGGACCCAGAGGGTGGAGGAGGGTTTGGTGGGAGAGGGGGCGATGGGAGCACGGGTATAAGGAATGGTTCTGGCCCGTGATGCTACCTGGAGCTCTGTCTACAAGTAACTCTCATGTCCTCTTACCCTTCCCTGCGCCTCCTTCACACACCCCTACGTTTTTTGTGTTTTGTTTGCTCGGGAGCCTGCTAACCCCCTGGGTGCCTGCTCTGCCCAGGCCCGCTGGCTCCGCACGACTTCCCCGATGGCGATGGCGGCTGTGCAGCCGCAGCCAGGCTGGGCGGGGCCAGACAGAGGGGCAGCGGCAGGTTCGTGCCCTCACTGCACCCAGACACGTGCACCTCTGAATTGTCACCATCGAGTCGGCTGCTCTATCGGATGACTCCCAGATCTTTTCCCAGAAACAGCCCTCATTCTATATTTGGACAGTTGCTTTTTTTAAATCTGCAAAGTTCTAACTTCCTCATGTTAGTTTCAGCCTGCTATTCCAGGCCACTGAAATTATTTTCAAATCTCTGTCCTGCCATCACTGTTACTAGGTTCTTCTGAGCTTTGTCTCATCTGCTGGATTATAAAATGTTTCTTTCTTCAGTTGAAGCATAAATAAAATTGTTGAGCGAGACAAAGCCAAGGTCAAGGACAAAGTCCTCTGCCTCAACCAGAGATCATTCCCCAGGCTGATAAAGGATACTGTTTATACCAACAAGTCTGGGACATCTGACAATAGCATCCAGTCAAATATTATACACTCTCCTCCCTCGAGATCACACAGAGCACATTTTCCTAAATGCCAGGCAGGAATGCCACATGCTGTATCCCCAGCTTTCCTTAAACTTGCAAACTAATTGCCCTGTTTTAAAAAATAGAATGATGTTCATTTCTTATATTTTTTCCCTGTAGGAAGTGATCCCTGCATCCATTTCAAAATACTCAGAATCCCTTTAAGAAATGGTTTTTAATGTGATCTCTATCAATACCTTGCTTATCTTCCTGATTTCTCAGGGTTATCTGCAAAAGCTCTGAAGTCATCCCTACGTTCTTCTTCAGGAGAGCTCACCACCGCCTTGCCAGGAGGAGAGTGGCCTGGCTCTCGTTAATTGACCATTCTTTCTTATGGAGAAAAGGAAACTTGCATCAGAACCTTTTTAAAACACATTGGGGGGTAAATGTAATAAAAGAATCCCAAGAGAAGATTAATTTTTTTTTTTTTAATATTGAGCAGCTTCTGTATAGAGTGAGAATTTCCGGACCCAAACAAGATTCCAAAAGCCTTTTCTATGCTCAGCAACGTCTAGAAGTCTGCCCTAAGACCCCTTCCAAACACGCTTTTCCCTAGGTATGGAGTATAGCATCCTCCCCTGTTCTTTCAAATTTCCTCAGGTGCTGCAGGCGGCACCCTGAGTGGGAGGGCCGTGGAGGAAGTCTGCACCCCAAGGTGCCAGACCTGGTTCCTCCCTAGCTTGGTGCTGGTCTGTTTTGAGTCACTGTGCAAGTTCACGCCACCCGTCCTCAAACCCACCACCAGCCCACCCTTCCCTTTATACGGCCTGCCTTCAAGGAAACTGTCGGAGGTGTCAAAGCAAGGGGTTGATAGGAATCTAAGTCAACGTGTGAGCATTTCCCCTCGAGGGGGATAAAAAGAAGACACAGACCACAGTGAAGAAAATAAAAGCAGAGATACCTGATTAAGATCTCCCTGCCATTATGTATGCATGGCCTCAGACCAGGCGACTGAAGGGCAATCAGTTCTGCTTTTTTCCGGCCATTTTGGACTTTTGTGGGAAATGAAATGATACCTTTGGAAAAAAGAGTAAAAAATGATCATTCTTAATGCTAATGGGCACACGGCAAAACTAGTATACTTATTTATGGCCTGTCCCAAGCTAACTTGGCCCGATCACTTTGCACTGTCAATGCAAAGCAAGGATCAACAAGAAACTCACACTCCAAGGAAGTTACCCTGAAGAAACCAAGAGAAGAAAACTACATACGTAGGCCCAAAACTGTTCGATGCTGCATAAAAATGTCGGCGCAGTCCCAGGTATATCTTACGCACTCAAAACTATCTTTTGAAAAGCTAAGTAGGTCCAACAGTCTGATGATGATTTAATAACTTTGGTCAACAAGATGGACAAGAACATGAACAAGATGAAATAGTACACAGAAACGAAAGTCATAGTAGAAAGTCTATAAAAATAAAGGGACGGGGCTCCTGAGTGGTTCAACCAGTTAAGCATCCAACGCTTGATTTCAGCTCAGGTCATGGGGTTGAGCCCCGCATCAGGCTCCAGGCTGAGTGCGGAGCCTGCTTGGGAAAAAAAAAAAAAAAAAAAAAAAAAAATATATATATATATATATATATATATATATGGATGATTGCACAGCATAAAATTAAATAAATATGCTACACTTCAAACTAACATCCAAATTGATTGCAATTAAATAGATATATGTGTCAAGAGGATAATATGAGAAATAGAAATAGTTATGCAAAGTGAGAGAATTGAAAGCAATTTTCATAATTTTATTAACTTTTACTCTGTTGCATTTTCTTCACCACTTCAGAAGTGCTTTCGGCAGAAAGAAAAATGCACCGCCTGTGAAGGCGAGAGACTATAAAGATCTTAAACAGTTATTTTAGAAGTCATCGTGGACGCTCTTGGAGGGTTAAAATGCCTGTCCAAAGGTGGGGGCTGCCCTGTGGGAGACACGGTTGGCATCCCTTAGACAGAACTGCCCAAACTGGATTCCTCCTTCTTGAAACGTACTTGACTTCATGGCTCAATAAAATGGAGGTCGAATATCTACTTTGCCCCCCCCCCCCCCCCCCCGGATTCTCATACTGTTTCTGAAAATACAATCACTCTCTTTCTGACATTGTCACCTAATCTTCCGGGGCTGGTTTTGGAAGTGGCCAGCAGGGCTTTTTCCCTTCGGAAAGGTCACAAAAAAGAGTGGCCCCCATGCAGCCCCAATTTTCAAGTTGGTGTTTAATCGATCTTAACACACCTCACAACATTGTCATTATGAATGTGTATCCAGGACCTAATGAGGTTAAATTTGGAACAGATGAAACCGCCCAAACAAGGCTTTGGACTTCAGTGTCCAAGGAATTGGATTTCGAGAGAGGTTTTGATCCCCCCCCAAGAGCTTACACCTTTGACCTAACCTTTCCAGACACTTGCTCTCGCCTGGGTTTCCAGCTTCGCCAAGAGGGGAGGGGGCATGCGCACAACGGTGCTTCCCCACTCCCCCCCCCCCCGCCCCGCCCCGGAGTTCAGCGGGGCTCTCCAGGTCTATGCAGCTCCTGCTGGTGCACGATCGCCTGCTGAGTTTCTTGGCAGAAGGACACCTGGCCCCAAAAGTCATTCTGAGGCGGCAGCTTTAAACGGGGTGACGGTCACCATTGGGACTGGTTGTGTGCTGGGACCCCCAGCTTACCAGTCCTCAGGGCTCCCAGGTGTCTGTTTGCAAAAGATGTCCCTGCAGCCTGCCAAGCAGTGTAGATTCCTCCAGCTTTCCCTGAAGGGACAATATGTGCATTGGTGTCACTTAGGGCTTGGAGTGTGATAGATGCCAGATGCCCCCAGTAGCCCACTCCTGCGACCCCGCCTCTCCCAAGAGCTGCTGTCTTCTGGGTCCCTGGCTCCCCTGACTTGAGTGTCAGCTCGCACCTGCACAGCAGGCACCCCCTTGTCTGCCCAGGGCTTCCGGGGCTGTCCAGGCCTGTGGAGCTTAGGCTGGTCCCGAACCGCCTGCAGAGGATCCGGGTGGAAGGAGGCTCTCCACCGCACAGATCTCTTTGAGGCGGCAGCTGCCTTTGGACTTGATACATGGCAGAACCTGGGGCTTCTCCAGCACTGGGGCAGCCCTGAGTCACGGGAAGACACTCAGGCCAGCCCTCCCAGCACCCGCCCCCCACCCTGCGTTGCAGTTGAGATTCCTCCAGGGAATTGCCTTCGGGGAAAATGTTCACTATTGGGTAGGTTATGGCTTACACTTAGACGGCATGTTCCTCTGAAAGACAGCTCCTGTGACCAGGCCTCCCTTGAACCTTGCCCTGTGCCCTATCCCCGGTTCCCCTGAACTACGTGGACATGAGCAGTAGGCACCCCTCAGCAGGCCTTGGGCAGCCGGAGCGCTCCAGGCCTGAGGAGTTGGGACCCACCCTCAACCACCTGCACAGCCTCAGTCGTGGAGGCAGCCGCCAGCCCACAGATGTCATTGAGGCGTCAGCTGCAAATTCACAAGTCAGACCCCATCTGAACTTGGTGCCTGATGAGCACCCGACCTTCTCCAGAAACCAGGGCTCCCAGCTGTCTTTGACTGAAGACTCACCTGCACTGCCCTGGGAAGACGGTCGCATTCCCTCCAGCTCTGCCTTCGGGGTGAGTATGCCCATTGGGTAGGGTGGGGCTTGGGATTATGGGGCTGCCTTATTCACCCAAGAGGCTCCTGCCCCTTGCCATGTTCTAGACCCCTGTCCTTCGCTGAACTGCTGGGCGTATGCATGGACGATATACACCCCCCCTCCCAGCAGGTTATGCTGTGTAGTTCAGGGTAGGCATAGATCTTGAATAGAACAGTGCCCTACTGTATACCAATGCCCTACTGTATCTATCTGAGCCTCAGTTTCCCAATTAAGACGTGGATAGTAGTCTTTGCAAAGGTCAAGTGAGATAAAAAGTCCTTGACATCTCTTTGCAAGTGACAAAGCGGCCATGGCCATATTTTTGCATGTTATAGTTTATACGTGGATTTGCTTGATGGTCTTCTTGTCTGCCTCCCCATTTGCATGCCCTCTGGCAAACAGAAATCTGAGACACAGCACAGTAATTCTGGAGACGCAGGGAAAATGCCAGTTATGAGCAAACCTAGCATTCATACGCAAATTTACCAAGAACCGCTTTACTCTGTCAGCAAAGACCTGAAGCAGTTTCGGTGAGGTCACACGTGAAAACAGAATTGTAGAGTTTGAATGTATGGGATCCCAACTCTCCTTCGCTAAGCAAAGAAGGCTTTCTGAGGAAGGAGGGATTTCAGGTAGCATGTAAATATCAGAAAGATGAGGCCTAAAACGCACACTATGTGGGTGAAGTGGTCCACTGACCGGGACGGGACAGCAAGTAGATAGATCTCATCGATCACCCAGGCTCTTAAGAGAACGCAAGGGGCACGTGGGCCACGTTATGTCTCGTTGAGGTCGCAGGGAGACTTTGAAAGGTGAGGACGTCAACACCGCCGCCCAGATGGGTGCCTCATCCTCTGTAAACGTACAGCTCTCCACTGCCCTTGAAACTGTAGGCTGCTTAGGTGACGAAAAATGAGAGAAAGAGTAATCTGACAGGAGCTCTCCCTCTCTCTCTCGGGATTCTCGCTTCCTCTCCCTGCCCTTTCGCAGCTTCCAGGCCCACCCTGGAGCCACGTAAATAGCTTTGGGGCAAGCCGAAACACTGGTCTTCAGCAAGAAGATTGCTTTTCCAAGCACAGCAGGCCCAGCTGAAACGGGCTGGCTTCTTCAAAGAACTCTGCGGGCCCTCTAAAAATACCCTGCTGAAGCAAGAGCAGGGGTGGGTGTGGGGTGCAGGGATGATGGGGGCGGGTTCACTAAATTCTAAGAACCGTTTCGTCTTTGGGAGACGGGACTCGGGTGTTTCGGGCCCTAGCAAAGTGCTTGTTTTCACCGCCCCCTCGGTCCCCCATTTGTCCCTCTCCTTGCTCTGAGATGCAGCTGGGACAGGGCTGTGTCATGCGATGGGCCCAATGGTCTACTCTCCGAAGGCTCTGCCTTAAAAGCGGGTGGATTCTTCCTCCCGAGCTAATCCCTGTCGGTTAGAAAGAAACCCCGTGTTAACATCAGTCTGGGATCCACGCATTGATCTACACGAGGCCCCATGACGCGAGGTCACCATGACGGACGTCACCAAAGCATGCAGAACTACCTCCTCTGCGGCCAGTAAACTTTCACGAGACTTTCACATTTTAGGTGCCAAACTGCCAGGAGAACGGGCCTCAGAGAATATCCACACCCAATATCAAATGATCGGCTCCAAAGCATAGACCAAAATTGCATTGTATCGTCCTCGGAGGGGTTTCATAAACGATGGCCCGTTGCGGTGGGGGCGGCGGGGGGGGTTTGTTTGCCCATCCTATTCAGAAGGCATTTTTGTCCTGACGACTGTTCAGTTATCTCTATTGCTGTCTTTACAGCTGCTCGTCTTGCTTGGGTGGGTCCTTCTCTGAAAGGAAAATCTGCGGCCCCACTTTTTTTCAAGTTCTGCCGCAGAAGACTGCAGACGCTGTGTGGCCGGCGCTTTGCTGCCACCTAGTGTCGAGCCTCGGGGTTGCAGCGGTAAAGAGGTAGAGGCGTCCGGAGCATGCGCTCTGCGGACCTTCACAGTCGGTGGTCCGCCGGTGGTCCGCAGGCTTCCAGATCCAGTGCTGCACGGACACGGGGGTGCAGAGTTCTGGGTTATACGGCTGATTTCAGGAGGTCGACCATGCATACCCAGAGGCAGAAAACCCAAGCCTGCCCCCACCCCCCGCCCCACCTCCAGCCACCCATCCCGCCCCTCGTCCTCACCAGGGCGAGGCCGGTGGTGTGGCCAGCACTCTCCCATTCCCCGCAGACCTTTCCAGTTTGCCCTCGGTGATTTCTCCCGCCCACCTGAATCCCACGCGCTAGGATTGAATCCCCTGAGACCCCCCTCCCCTCCTCTGGGCGCCTCAAGCCCCTACAGAAAGTTCTGAGCACTAAAACCAAGGGAGAGAAAGCGATCTTAGTGGAATCCGTGCGCGGAAACCTCCAGGAGACGCCAGCCATCAAGGTGATGAGCCTGCTTTCCTAAGGGCTGGACAGCACCCTGTGACTCAACTACAGACATTCAAGGAAAAAAAGCTAAAAGCCAGCTTTACTAAAAATGTCTGCTGGCTGTTTGGGGTCCATCTGCAAATCCAAAGCCCCAGTAGCTCCTGGTGTGTATTCTGTACGGGAACACAACAGGGAACACTCACACAACACTTGCTCAAACCTTTAATAGTAATGCTATGAACTCGGGGCGCCTGGGGAGGGGGGTGCTCAGTAGGTTAAGCCTCCACCTGGAACTCGGCTCAGGTTCTGATCTCACGGTAGTGAGGGATAGCCCCACATCGGGCTCAGTGCTGCTGGTGTGGAGCCTGCTTGGGATTCTCTCTCTCTCCCTCTCTCTACCCCTCCTGTGTGTGCTCATTCACTCTCTCTCTCTCTCTCAAAATAAATAAAATAAGCTTAAAAAAAAATAATGCTATGAACTTCACTTACTCAGAAGGATCAGGGTCAGGGAGGTTTAATTCAAATTTTTCGTTATCTGAGAGCTAAGGCAAACATTGTCTCTGATCCAGGAAAGTGGCTTCTGGTAGTTACAACTCTCACAGTCTGTGTCCTGTGAATATTTCTGCTAATACATAGGAAGAAGATTCGGAGACGTGCTGATAAATTCCATATTGCACAGGCTGGGAAGACTGAGAATGCATTCTGTGACAGAATTTCCTTCGAGAATAATTCAACAGACTTCTTTTTTTTTTTAATTTTTTTTTAACGTTTATTTATTTTTGAGACAGAGAGAGGCAGAGCGTGAACAGGGGAGGGGCAGAGAGAGAGGGAGACACAGAATCTGAAACAGGCTCCAGGCTCTGAGCTGTCAGCACAGAGCCCGACGCGGGGCTCGAACTCACGGACTGTGACATCATGACCTGAGCCGAAGTCGGACGCTCAACCGACTGAGCCACCCAGGCGCCCCAAGTGGGTGTTTTAAAGGGAGCCTGAGGGAATGCGGTCGGGGGGGGGGGGGGCGGAGGGGGAGCAGGGGCCCTGCAGAGTCCGGGAAGTGAAAAATTACAAAAAAGGTGGGAGGGGAAGTGGGTGCGGGTGACACGCACCTGGGCTTGCTAACCGGCGCTTACTAAAGTTAGGCTCCTACCTCTCAAGGCTGGGAGACGGAGACCCTGCCTTCAAGTGTTACTGGAGCAAACGGGAAATTCTTCTGGCAGCCTTGGGTCTTCTAGCACTCTGTCTCCTGCCCCATCTGTCGGCTTCTCTCCCAGCTGCCCGGAGTCCTCGGCCTCTCCCGCTGCACGGGAGAGAGGGCAACATGGAGGACAGAGGGTGGAAGGTGGCCCCTCCTCGGCAACCTCGGCCATGGCCATCTCTCGTGCACTGGAAGGCCAGCTGAAACTGAACTGGAATCTGACGACGATTTCCAGATTCCTGGGAGAGAGCAAAGAGCGTGGGTCAGGAGGGACCGTGGAGGCGAAGGGGCGGGTGTGACAATACAGGGCACGGCTGTCAAGGTTCTCAGCTCCCCTGGGAGGGAAGGAGCCAAAGGGGTGTGTGATTCACCCACACTCAGTGAAGAGTGTGATTTCGGGGCGATGTCACCAGTAAACGGAGTGGGTTTACACCAAGCCCCCGGCGGGACTGTCAGGACCAAGGACACCTCCCGATGCCTTCCGGGGCCCACACGCCCCTCAGGTTCCTATTTCCTAGAACTTATTTGTGGGGTTCTAACAACCCCTCCTTAGAGCTGCGGCCCGGAGTGAGGGCCGGTATGCGGTCTGCCCCTCGGAGACCCCCAGCGTGCCTCTTTTCTCCCCAGCCGACACTGATTTCACCCGAGGACACCGTCGTCTGCCCCGCACCCGTGTCCTCGCCTGTCTCTCCTGCCTACTGTTTCTCATGTAGATGGGGAGGCCCCGGTTCTTTTGGTCTTTCCAAGCCAAATACATTTTTTTCTCAGAAACACTAACTTTTACGAGTTGTAAGAGGCTATTTTGGATCGCAAAAGCGGATCTATGTCAGGCGTGGGGGGCAGGGGTAAGTGACGGGTGCCAACAAGGAAGGTTCAGGTAGTTACCTCGGGGGCAGTGGAGAATCTCACTTTTATTCTGCTTCGTGTTAGAGATAATCTAGAAATAAGGGGGCCGTGATGTACATGACCTCACCCTCGAGTTTGTTGGCCCCAGTGTCCTTTCCTCAGAGACCAGAGATAAACAGGAATCCCAAAGACTTTTTAAAAAGGGGGGGGGGGGATTGGTGAGCGACAGAGGGGGACGCCACTAGGTGGTATTACCATAGGCAACTTGTGACATTCCCATAGGGCATGGCTGAATGTGAGAACATTCAGCATTAACGTTAATTGAAGGTAACTCTGCCCTCCTCTTTCTCGCACGCTCAGGAATGAAACGCATGAAATAGTCGAGCCCAATTTCAACGTATCAGTCACCCCAGACTCACATAGCCATTGTCCCCTCCTTCTCCAACCGCCAGCTCTCGCTATATTCCGCTCAGACCCTGCTGCCTCAGGACCCATTTGTGGGATCTTTGCCTAGGCGTCAGTCTTCAATCTGCCCATGTAGATCCCACTTGGGAGCAGGGGGGCAGGGCAGTCTTTTCTCCAGAACGCTGGAATGCCATATATCAAGTGGACCCTTTGCCCCATGCTCAGAGGCCTCCGTTCTTCAGGCAAAGGAACAGCTGATGTGCCTAGCCCAGTGCCTGGCAGCTGAGGAAAATTGGGACCATCCCAGGTCCCCTTGGCCCTGAGGCTGAAGCAACTGCCTGGTGACACAAAGCTCAGTGGCAGGCAGAGAATCTGGGGAAAGCGTCTGGTTCTCCACCAGAGGGTTCTCATACCAAGAAGTGCCTTTCCAGCTGGACCCATAGGCCCCCGGTGTTGAAACTTTCTATGTGCAGGGCGTGCTGACGGGCCACTTGAAACACAAAGAGACGTGATCCCTCCGTATCAGGAGGTTGCAAAATAGCCGAGGAGACAGGGTGTGCTCATTGGAAGGGAAATAGCCACCGAAGGTAGTAAATATCACAACGGAAAACATGTCCGCTGGTCGCAGATCACTTCGCGTGGGTTATCTGCTTGGGTTCCTGCTCCAGTAAATCCTTGAAGGGTTGCTCAGTGACAGCATTGGCCCAAATCTCGCCCCCTTTCTAACTCCTGTACCCCCTCCGCCCCAGTGGAAGCTCAATCCCCTTCTCAGAGATCCCTTGAGGACTCCAGTCTGTCCTCGGCCAAGGCTTTGCTCTTGGGAACTACTCTTATCTTCCCCAGAGGCTAGAAGGTGTGACCTACATGATGGCTGCTATTCAGGGTTAGACGTCCATCTAGCGGCTAGAGAAATAGGGCTGGACCTTACCTGAGACGCACAGTCAGCCTCTGCAGGGAGGAAGGCTTCCTGATCTGCCCCAAAAGTCATCACTCTGGCCTCATGCTCGCCACGTTGTGCCTGCCTCCGCTGCAGGGTTGACACGCCGTGTCCACGCAGGAGGGAATCGGGTTCTCTTCAGCTCGTTGTCCCCAGCACCTGCGCCTGGCAGAGCCAGTGCCCAGGGGGCTTTTACTGCCTCATCCTGCATTTGGTTGAACTGAGAGGTATCAAAGCCGATGTGAGTTTAACAAGTCACATGTATGTCACCTTTGTTTTTAGTGACTGGTGTCTACTTTAGAATTCGATGCAGCTTACCTGAAGAGGTTTCTTCTTTTGTGGACCACTGCTGCCAGGTCACCTGTTTGGTCCGTCTTCCGCTCGGATGCCCCTTATTGGCACAGGGTCAACGCTCGATAAGCCCGTGACGTGCCAGAGGGCAACGTGCCTGCCACCCCACGGCACGAGAGGATCAAGAGCAAAGACCCTCCACATTATCATGACCCTATTCCAGGATACTGTTTCCCAGGATGATGAAGTCACAAATTACGTTAGTGACTGCTTCAGAAACGCCCTAACGATCCATGCATCTGAATAATACCTGACTCAAAATGGTCCCCCAGACCCCCAAATCCTATAAACATCCATCCTGGATTTTTCTCTTCTAAGACTATTAAGATTCTATCAAGGTGGAAGGGACTCCTTTACTGCAATTAGTAATAAATTCAGTGTTGCTTTGTCAGCAGGCGACCTTGGTGGTCTTTTTGAAGGTTGGCATACTGCGTTGTATTGAACTGAACCCTGTTCCAGGCCTGGCCCTAAAGCTCTCCTCAGTTCAAGATCAAAAAGCCCCAATCCTTTGTGCGGTGCATTGGAATTAAGGTGCATTGGAAGGGCCACTAGACAATGAATGGACAGATAACGTTCTTTCCAGTAACACAGGGCATTTGTAATGGGTGGGAGGTAAATTATCAAGATTGCACTGTGGATAGATTCTAGTTGCTACAAGAGAGAAGGCCAGATGTCTCTAGGAGGGCCCATCACGGTTGTAATTTGGATACTCTTGCCCAGACCAGAACAGCCTGACAAGAAGAAAGCCACCCATCTCCATGATGGGGTTTATATATTGTTATTTATTTATTTGTTTGTTTGAGAGAGAGAGAGAGCGTGCACACGAGCGGGGCAGAGAGGGACAGAGAGAGAGAGAAAATTCCAAACAGGCTCCACACTCAGCACAGAACCCAACACGGGGCCCAATCCCACGACCCTGGGATCGTGACCAGAGCCAAAATCAAGAGTTGGACGCTCAACCAACTGAGGCACCCAGGTGCCCATCCATGATAGGGTTTAAGGGTCTGCAGACAGAAATAACCACAGACTACCTCTGAGCACCTGAATCGCCACAGTGTAAGCCTTGTTCCTTTTCACTTCCAGGACTTTGTCCTTTAAGTGGAGTTATCATCCCGTCATCATTTCAGCCATTTGCTTTGTTGCCATGCAGTTTAGAGCAAAGCTCTTCTTGGAACAGAGGAAAAATGATCCCAAGAGCCAGCGAGGAAGCCCCAGCTACAAAATGTCAAGGAGCTGGCCATTCCTTGTTCTTAAGTCTCTTGATGTGGAGCATACTCACTGCAGTTGAATGAGACAAAAATGACCCAGATTTGTCACTTGTCTCTGTGTCCACACCCCTTGTGGAAACAAATGGCTTCTTCTGACCAGGAAGCCACATCGGAAGGTCGCATTGAGTGCAAACTACAGTCTTGTCGTATAAAACTACTGAGATTCAGGGTTTTACCTGTTGTAGCATCTAGAGTCCTTACAAAGACCGTACCTATCTAGGTAGTAAGGAAAATGAGATATGTTTAAAATTAACCAGTTTTGTGGCACAAAAACAGACACTCAGATCAATGGAACAGAATAGAGAACCCAGAAATGGACCCACAAACGTCTGGCCAACTAATCGTTGACAAAGCAGGAAAGAATATCCAATGGAAAAAAGACAGTCTCTTCGGCAAGTGGTGCTGGGAAAACTGGACAGCGATGTGCAGAAAAATGAACTTGGACCATTTTCTTACACCATACACAAAAATAAAGTCAAAATGGATGAAAGACCCAAATGTAAGACAGGAAGCCATCAAAATCCTCGAGGAGAAAGCAGGCAAAAACCTCTTTGACCTTGGCCACAGCAACTTCTTACTCAACATGTCTCCGGAGGCAAGGGAAACAAAAGCAAAAATGAACTATTGGGACCTCATCAAAATAAAAAGCTTCTGCACAGCGAAGGAAACAATCAGCAAAACTAAAAGGCAATCGATGGAATGGGAGAAGATATTTGCAAATGACGTATCAGATAAAGGCTTAGTATCCAAAATCTGTAAAGAGCTTATCAAACTCAACACCCCAAAAAACAAATAATCCAGTGAAGAAATGAGCAAAAGACAAGAATAGACACTTCTCCAAAGACATCCAGATGGCCAACCGACACATGAAAAAATGCTCAACATCACTCATCATCAAGGAAATACAAGTCAAAACCACAATGAGATACCCCCTCATACCTGTCAGAATGGCTAACATTAACAATTCAGGCAACAACAGATGTTGGCAAGGATGTGGAGAAAGAGGAACCCTTTTGCACTGCTGGTGGGAATGCAAACTGGTGCAGCCACTCTGGAAAATAGCATGGAGGGTCCTCAAGCAATTAAAAATAGAACTACCCTACGACCCAGCAATTGCACAAGTAGGTATTTACCCAAGGGATACAGGTGTGCTGTCTCAAAAGGGCACAAGCACCCCAATTTTTATAGCAGCTCTATCAACAATAGCCAAAGTATGAAAAGAGCTCAAATGTCCATTGATGGATGAATGGATAAAGAAGATGTGGTGTATGTATACACTGGAGTATTACTCGGCAATCGAAAAGAATGAAATCTTGCCATTTGCAACTACGTGAATGGAACTAGAGGGTATTATGCTAAGCGAAATTAATCAGAGAAAGACAAGTATCATATGACTTCACTCATATGAGGACTTTAAGACACAGAACAGATGGACATAAGGGAAGGGAAGCAAAAATAATATAAAAACAGGGAGGGGGACGAAACAGAAGAGACTCTTAAATATAGAGAACAAACAGAGGGTTGCTGGAGGGGTTGTGGGAGGGGGGACGGGCTAAATGAGTCAGGGGCATTAAGGAATCTACTCCTGAAATCACTGTTGCACTTTATGCTAACTAATTTGGATGTAACATTAAACATTTTTTAAAAATTAACCAGTTTTGTTTTGTTTTTTTTAATCAGACATGGGGATCACACAAACAATACGGGGTAGGAAGCTAATGAGGGAAAGATCTGTTTGATCATCAGATGGATTTTGTGCTGAACATTTTGTTAATGTTTATTTAATTTTGAGAGAGAGAGACAGAGCAGGAGTTGAGGAGGGGCAGAGAGAGAGAGAGAGAGGGAGACACAGAATCCGAAGCAGGCTCCAGGCTCCGAGCGGTCAGCACAGAGCCCGATGGGGGCTTGAACCCACGAACCACAAGATCATGACCTGAGCCGAAGCTGGATGTTCAACCGACTGAACCACCCAGGCGCCCCTCGATTCTGGAATATTTTAAACAGCAGGCGAAGGAATGTGACCTTTATATTTACGTCGGTGACTGTGGGCCCTTGAAGATTTCTGAGCAGTGAGGGGACACAATCCAAATTAAAGACGGAACCACCAGCCTTGCAGGATGCCGGGAAGGCAGAAAGCCAAATCCGTGGCCACAGCCCAGGAACGTGCTAGCAAGTGTCTGAAGGAGAGCAGCGTTTCCAGACAATTCTCCGTGGAGCCATCACATCTTACTTTGCAAAATAGTGTGAAAATGTGCTATAAACTCCAGAGCATCCAAAGCACGGTACAAATATCAGTTATGATTCTCATTACCATTCACATCATTAAACGTAAAGGAACGGGCTGGAGTTCCAGTAAGCCAATGTTTGCCGCTTAATCAAGCAACCCACAGAATAGCTGGATCGCAGGGAGGGGGCAGAAGGTTAAATGATGCTAGAGTGAGGTAGGGGGGTGGGGGGGAGGGCTAAGGCTTAAAACAGCCCCAGGCTCCCCATCGGCATGGAAAATTCGGAGTCATCCCTGTGAGAACCAATGGGGAACATTTGCTGAGGGGAGGAGGAGATGTACAGATATTCTGGGAAAATTGTTGAAAAGATTCTGCCGTAAATAATGGTTACTAAACATAACATTGTATTTTAGTTGGGGGAGGGGGCACTTGGGTGGCTCAGCTGGTTGAGCACCTGACTTTGGCTCAGGTCATGATCTCGTGGTTCGTGGGTTCGAGTTCCCCTTCGGGCTCACTGCTGTCAGCATGGAGCCCGCTTCAGATCCTCTGTCCCTCTCTCCCTCTCTCTCTCTCTCTCTCTGCCCCTCCCCTGCTCGTGCTCTCTCCCTCTCAAGACTAAACTAACATTTAAATTTATTTTATTTTTTTTAGTGTTTACTTCTTTATTTTGAGAGAGAGAGGGAGAGAGAGCAGGGGAGGGGCAGAGAGAGAGGGAGACGGACAATAGCTCAGCACGGAGCCCGACACAGGGCTCGATCCCCACACCCTGAGGTCGTGACCCGAGCTGAAATCAGGAGTCAGACACTCGACCGACTCAGCCACCCAGGCGCCTCTAAAATTGTATCTGAAACACACTCTGTCCGTGGTTTATTTCTCCTAACTGCATTTGTCCCCAGGGGGACAGGCTTCGTCGGTTACATCCACAAACTGCATCACCGAAACACTGATCAGCAGCTCTGGCGAAATGGGAACACAGAGAGCTCAGCCAGGACCGAGGGGGGCAGCTCTCAACCCCCAAACCTCGCTCACTATTGGAGGCCACAGCCTTTTTAAAGGACCCCCCAATGTCCACCCGAGATACACTGCAAGGAGGAAGTATGGAATTTGGATTTTCTTTAGAATGTGGCTAGAACAGGAATGGAAGCATCACCCCGCAGAGGCACGGGGTGGGGGGTGGGCTTTTTTACCCTGCTGCCTTCTAAGCGCATTGCACTGAAATATTTACGCTTGCTGCTTTGCGAATCTAGAGGATCATATAAATGCTAAACCGACAACATTATTAATTTATTGGATATCTACAGGCCTATATCTCCAGGAACGTCAGGGAGTCTTTAAACAACAAATCATGTTTTTAAAAAAACACCAAGATGAGATGTGATGAAGTCAGCAGGAATGAATGGGTACTGAATAAAGGACAGAAGCAGGAGGTCAAAATAGAAGAAAGAGAGTTCGTGTCCCTTCAGAAACACTCGGGGAGCATCTACCAGAGAACGGGTGTCTGCGTTTGTTGTTAAAATACAAAGTGGAGACACAGGGGCCGTTCTGGGGGAGCTCCATCCAGTGAGGGAGAAGGATGCCTAAAAAAAATAAATAAATAAAACAGAGGCAGTTATAGGAACCCTGACCTTCAGAAGGCAACGTTGTCCACAAAAGGCTGAACTTGGGAAAGTCCAACTGGCATAGAAAGAATTATGTGGAAGATTATCCACCCTTGTCTGGGCTCTGAGTGGGAGAAAAGTTCCCCCGTGATAGTCTAAAACTTTGAATTGAGACGTTGGATTTAGCGTCAGTCTAAAACCTTGGATCTGAGGCTCTGGACTTCGCGTTGGGTCACAATTTAGGAGCGAGCAAACGCCAAGTGGAAAAGGTAACATTAAACTGGGACTGGACAGGGGCACCCCGGTGGCTCGGTTGGGTAAGCATCCGACTCTTGATTTGTGAGACTGAGCCCCACCTCGGACTCCACGCTGAGAGCGCAGAGTGTGCTTAGGGTTCTCTCTCTGCCTCGCTCTCTGCCCCTCCCCGCTGCTTGCGTGCTCTCTCTCTCTTTTTTCTCTCTCTCTCCCAAGATCAATAAACATTTATAAAACAAACAAACAAACAAACAAACCGGGACTAGACTGCTGTGGCAGAGGGGTTTTTCCAACAATGGCCCCAAGAACGGTTCCCGGGGCCACATTCGCTTCTCCCTCCTCGATTATCCAAAGGCAGAGCCCGCATTCCCTCCGAATTAAATCTGGGTTGGTTGGGATGGGGACAGAAGTGATGCTGGGCCCTCCAAGGCCAGGTCATAAAAGACAAGACAGTATTTTTTTTTTAAGCAGACTTTATTTAGGAGAGCAGTTTCAGGGTTCACAGAAAACTCCAGGAAGGTGCAGACCCGTCCCATACCCCCCTGCCCTCACACACGCACAGCCTCCCCCCGCCATTACCCATGTCTCCCCCCCAGAGTCGTCACCATCGATGACCACACCGCCTGCCTCCCGAGCACCCAAACTCCACGTTCTGTGGGTCGGACAAACGAATAACGTGCAACTGTCACTAGACTACCCTGCACACACCATATGCCCTGAAAACACCACAAAGGCGCTAGTCACCGCCCTAGCAATCCTCCGTGCTCGCCCTATCCATCCCTCGCTCCCCCTCCCCACCCCAATCCCTGGCCACCCTGCTGCTTTCCCCGTAACCCCTGCCCTCTTCACCAGCTTCCTTCCCGATTCTCCTCTGGGGGTTCCCTCGCGTCCGGCCTCCCCGCCACGAGCCCGGACGCAGACGTTGCTCACGGGTCAAAGCAGTCAAAAGCACAAACACGCAAGTGAGACCTGCGTCACGAATGCCAGGCCGCAGCCCCAGTAGGGCTGCAGCGTCAGACGCCAAGAACCCAAGATGGCAATGCGACGATCAGGAAGGGCGCATAAAGGGAGCCTCTGTGAAGTGACTCAGGGGCGCCTGGGTGGCTCAGTCGGTTACATGTGCAACCAGCGGCAGCTCCGCTCATGGGTTCGGGCCCCGCGTCAGGCTCTGTGCTGAGGCTCAGAGCCCGGAGCCCGCTTCCGACTCTGTGTCTACCCCCCCCTCTCTCTCTCTCTCCCCCTCCCCCCGCTTGCACTCTGTGTGTGTCTCTCTCTCTCACACGAAAATAAACACTAAAAAACTTTTAACGTGATTTAAGTTTTTTGAAAATAAGCAGCCATTGGAAAAACTAGGACTAGATTTTGCTGCTCGTGTCTGTTTTCAAATAGAGGAATCTGCACAGTAACTCACGTAACCAACACCGCTGATCAAACAGTGTGGTGGGGTTGGTTTTTGTTTTGGGGGGCGGAGAGTTGGTAGGAATATTTTAGAGCAGTTCCTTTCGTCTTCACAACTAGCTAGTGGTCATTTCATGCAAATTTCTAATTTTAGAGCAGTTCCTTTCCTCTTCACAACTAGCTAGTGGTCATTTCATGCACATTTCTGGAACTGTCAGTTTTTGGAAAACTCCCGATCAAGTTTCTTTTACGTCTGAGCCCTTGCACATACAACTGCTCTTTCTGGTACTGCTACAGGTTTGTGCCTTAGAAACACAAAAACTCTAATCCATCTTCCGTAACTTCCGTCACAAGAGAAAGAACCGTGGTGCATTGATGCTTATTTTTTATGTTCCGCTGAGTATATTCCTGGCAGGAGACAATTTCCATTTGGACTAGGTGTCACTGATCGCCACGTTCTCCTACTGACAGATCCTTACACGGGACGGCTGGATGAAATTTCCACAGAGCACCTTCTCTGTCTGGGTCTGCACATCTCAGTCTTGTTTCTCTTCCATGACCCAAACTCTACGCCCGGCGCCGTAGGACGTGTTTGTATCACAGTGTAGTCCCCGGCACTAAATTTCCATGTCACGAACAGTAGGAGTCTGGCCGGATGCCATGTGCCTCACGGGGCGGGGGTCCAGCAATAATAGGGAAGTGACTGAGAACCCCATACACATATTTCCCTAACTCCACACTAAATGGGTTTCCAGCTCAGTTTCCCTTTAGTCAGATGCCAAAAATGCCCGACACCGCTCGCCACAAAGAGAGACGTTACGGAAGGGAGTGAAAAGAAAAACCGGCATTAACCAAGATGCATCAAAATCTCTTACAATTGCAAATTTTACAAAAGTATATGAGCATATTGTTGTGCCCTCTCCCAGGGCACGGGAGGAGGCTTATACAAACAAGGGGGCCCGTGGCTAAGTCTCACTAGCTTTACCGTAGATCCAGGCTTATCAACAAAGAAACACCGTCCAGAACCTGTAAAGAAAGGTTGAACTACTCGTAAGAATTACGGACGTAAGAAATGAAACCGCTCTTCATAGAAGAGGCAGCCCAGACGGCCATGATGCTCTGCCAAGATATTCAACCTCAACAAACATGAAAATTAAGACAACCCGATGAAATGTTACGCCATGCAAACTGGATCATGTTAATAGCTCAGTAATGCAGGATGTTGGCAACGTTGGAGACTTATATATGGCTGCTGGACTGTAAATTGATACGACTTGACCATACCGACCAAAGTTGAATCGCACAACATCCCTAAGTTTCTGGGGAGTCCCCAGAGCAGACCCCCACACACCTGCGCACAAGAGACATGCACAAGGATGTTCACTGCAGCACTGTTTGTGACATAAAGCAAGAGGAGACTAACTGTCTATGCACAGGAGTGACAAATCGTCTAAGATTTGTTCATAAAATTGAAAACGATCCAACCAAGGATAATGAAACCACTACAATGAATTAACGGGTTAATTTTTCAGTTTTAGAAATACGGATATAATATTTGTCAAGTAGGCTTCATTCCCAGTGGAGCCCAACACGGGGCTTGAACTCATGACCCTGAGACCAAGACCTGAGCTGAAATCAGCTGTGGGATGCTTAACTGACTGAGCCACCCAGGGGCCCCATTATGGATATAATTTTCAATCATTTAATTTAAATCGTATAATTTTGAATCATCTCAATCAAATCACATCAATGTCAAATGACTTATAGAGGTTAATATCACTTACCCACAATTTAAGAGACATAAAACAGTTGTTTGTATTAGCTATGGATTCATATATACTAGGAAACTTACCAGAACGTACATGGGAATGATGTACATCTGTAGCAGGATTCTCTCACAGGCTTTTTAATTTCCAGGAAGCAACTTGATTCATGCCGGCCCTGCTCGATTGGGTTCGCACCCAAAGAACTGAGCCCCGAACGTCACGTGGCACAGTTTTTTCTACATTTGCTATTTCTTTGTCTCCCATATACGGCAACACACACAGACATGCAGTCCGATTAAGTAGCCTCGGTTTACGAGGTCATGAGAGATGTTGTCACGGAGGCGCATAGCCAGGTTACCTTGAAGTTTTCTCTCCCTTTGATTTCTCTCTCCTTAGGGAGGAGACGGTAACCACACACCCACTTCAAGACTGTGGCTACTGTCCAAAACTGTGAAGGATCTCAGATTTTGCCCTCCTTCCATTCGAGCAACGTAGCCCGCCAGGGCCAGGGTCACGGATGCTGGAAAGAGACACGGGATTCCTGGGTCAGAGACAAAGGACTTCAACCCTCAAGGCAGAGCAGGCGGCGGGCACTTCACGTTTGCATCGGTTCCCCCTGCTTCCCAAGGTCCGCGGGGGTGATGCTAAGTGGCCCAGGTGGGGGCCAGGGTTCTGATTATAGCTGAGGAACCCCCAAACCTGTATGATTTTTATCTGTACACAGACTAACACACACACACACATGATCCATACGTGATCTACCGGTTCTGCCTCTCCAGTGGAACGCCGACTGGTACGGAGGCCATCTGACTCTGTCAAATCTGCTGCTACAGGACTTGGTCTTATACAGATGAGGAAACTGAAGTCCGCTGATGTGAGTTGCTCAGTGCCGGTGCCAGAGCTGGGATGGAAATTCACGTCCCTCTCTCTGTGCCCATTGCTCTCAGTGCTCTTTCCTCTGTGCTGTTTACGCCAACATTCCCCAGAGGCGAAACTGTATTGGTCTTCGAGATCTTCGCTGCAGAGAATCTTTACTCCTTACAGCGTGAAACTTAAAACTCTCCGGGGTGCCTGGCGGACCCGGTCGGCAGAGGGTGTGACGCATGATCTCGGGGTGGTGAGTTCGAGCCCCACCCTGGGTGGAGCGATTACTTAAAAATAAAATCTTTTTAAAAAATATTCTGCACAAGAAATCAGTTGCATTCTTATACACTAACAATGAAGCAACAGAAAGACAAATGAAGAAACTGATCCCATTCACAATTGCACCAAGAAGCATAAAATACCTAGGAATAAATCTAACCAAAGATGTAAAAGATCTGTATGCTGAAAACTATAGAAAGCTTATGCAGGTAATTGAAGAAGATATAAAGAAATGGAAAGACATTCCCTGCTCATGGATTGGAAGAATAAATATTGTCAAAATGTCAATACTACCCAAAGCTATCTACACATTCAATGCAATCCCAATCAAAATTGCACCAGCATTCTTCTCGAAACTAGAACAAGCAATCCTAAAATTCATATGGAACCACAAAAGGCCCCGAATAGCCAAAGTAATTTTGAAGAAGAAGACCAAAGCAGGAGGCATCACAATCCCAGACTTTAGCCTCTACTACAAAGCTGTCATCATCAAGACAGCATGGTATTGGCATAAAAACAGACACATAGACCAATGGAATAGAATAGAAACCCCAGAACTAGACCCACAAACGTATGGCCAACTCATCTTTGACAAAGCAGGAAAGAACATCCAATGGAAAAAAGACAGTCTCTTTAACAAATGGTGCTGGGAGAACTGGACAGCAACATGCAGAAGGTTGAAACTAGACCACTTTCTCACACCATTCACAAAAATAAACTCAAAATGGATAAAGGACCTGAATGTGAGACAGGAAACCATCAAAACCTTAGAGGAGAAAGCAGGAAAAGACCTCTCTGACCTCAGCCGTAGCAATCTCTTACTCGGCACATCCCCAAAGGCAAGGGAATTAAAAGCAAAAGTGAATTACTGGGACCTTATGAAGATAAAAAGCTTCTGCACAGCAAAGGAAACAACCAAAAAACTAAAAGGCAACCAACGGAATGGGAAAAGATATTTGCAAATGACACATCGGACAAAGGGCTAGTATCCAAAATCTATAAAGAGCTCATCAAACTCCACACCCGAAAAACAAATAACCCAGTGAAGAAATGGGCAGAAAACATGAATAGACACTTCTCTAAAGAAGACATCCGGATGGCCAACAGGCACATGAAAAGATGTTCAACGTCGCTCCTTATCAGGGAAATACAAATCAAAACCACACTCAGATACCACCTCACGCCAGTCAGAGTGGCCAAAATGAAGAAATCAGAAGACTATAGATGCTGGAGAGGATGTGGAGAAACAGGAACCCTCTTGCACTGTTGGTGGGAATGCAAATTGGTGCAGCCGCTCTGGAAAGCAGTGTGGAGGTTCCTCAGAAAATTAAAAATAGACCTACCCTATGACCCAGCAATAGCACTGCTAGGAATTCATCCAAGGGATACAGGAGTACTGATGCATAGGGGCACCTGTACCCCAATGTTTATAGCAGCACTCTCAACAATAGCCAAATTATGGAAAGAGCCTAAATGTCCATCAACTGATGAATGGATAAAGAAATTGTGGTTTATATACACAATGGAATACTGCGTGGCAATGAGAAAAAATGAAATATGGCCTTTTGTAGCAACATGGATGGAACTGGAGAGTGTGATGCTAAGTGAAATAAGCCATACAGAGAAAGACAGATACCATATGGTTTCACTCTTATGTGGATCCTGAGAAACATAACAGAAACCCATGGGGGAGGGGAAGGAAAAAAAAAAAAAAGAGGTTAGAGTGGGAGAGAGCCAAAGCATAAGAGACTGTTAAAAACTGAGAACAAACTGAGGGTTGATGGGGGGTGGGAGGGAGGGCAGGGTGGGTGATGGGTATTGAGGAGGGCACCTTTTGGGATGAGCACTGGGTGTTGTATGGAAACCAATTTGACAGTAAATTTCATATATTAAAAAAAAAAAAAAATATTCTGCACAGATGCAAACACTTGCCTGTCCATGCAAGCTCCGCTGAGCCTCGGCGACAAAAATGGCCAATTCTCTTGTCCCTAGTCCAATTCCAGATGCTTGGTGGGTCCTCACGCGGTGATTTACAAGTTAGAAGTGGGTTACTTGCTCATTTATCGCCCTGTCCCTGGTCCTCTCTGTCGTCACCACCAACTGCAGAGGAAGGGGGCACAGTGGCCCCAGGTAAAAATGATTGCTACACGCCCTCCACACCTGCTGATTCTCCCCTCATTCTGTGCTTTCTTATTGTCTTTGGCTGCCGCCCATAGCCAAGTGTGATGCAGTCATCAATAGTCACTTCACCTCGATCTGATGTCCTCCTCTCTGGAACTCGCTTAATTACTAGCTAAGTGACCTGATAATTTGTACGGCCGGCAGTATTGTAAGCAAGAAAAAATTAACTAGATATTCACCACAGATAATCTTGACATAATAGAAGAGGGTTTGTTTGGTTTTTTTGGTCTCAACCCAAAAGAATCACAAATTGGGGCAGGGTGGGGGGGGGGGAGGACTAGAGTAGGTCAGGCTCCAGGAGATACATTTTTAGGGGGTTCTTTTTCATTGGCTTTCAAATCCTCTCACTTGTTATGACCGACTCCATTCATGGGTGATGCTAAACCAGTGTTTTTTTCATCAGAAAAGTGAATGGACTACAAGAGATGCATTCTAAAACCCCTGTGACAAAACCACCCTTCGGCCACCAGCAGTGTGCAGGGGCTAAATTTACTTTGCCATGGTGTGGTCGTCATTGGGGGAGAGGGAGAGAGTAAGGATCTGTGAAAAGAAGGTACACACTCTCCCTGCCAGTGATCCAGAGAGAAGGTGGGAAACCGCAGAAGAAACATGCCAGCGTTCTTCTGGGCATCAGTCTTGGTTTGGAGATGAATGAATTTCACTGTCTGCTAAGAGTATTTTGACTAGTGAGCGAAAAGATAATCTTCCAGAATGGAGGGCTGGGTGGGAGCTCGACAGAGAACTACAGACACAGAATTCAGACGCAAAGCAGTCCTTCCCATCGGATTCCATGTATATGAAGGTCAAGAACAGGTTAAACTAATGGTCAGAAGAGTGTTCCTCTTGGAGGTGAGTATCGCCTTGGAAAAGGGCAGCCTTCTGGGCTGCTGAAAACATTCTATACCTTGATCTTGTCGAGAGTTCTGTAAGTAGTTACATTTGTAAGCATTCATCAAGCCATATGCTTAAGGTTTATTTACTTCCTGAATGTTACATCCCAATACAAATTTTAAAACATCTTAAATAGATTCCAAAAAACATGAACGTTATTGAATTCTTGGTAGAAGAAAAACTTGGTAGTTTTCTAAATGTATGTAACCTGTTATGTTTAGTTTCCCCCTATAAGCACTAAGCTTCTAGAAAAAAGAAAAAGACCTTCCAGCCTGGTTTGTGGGTCACTGTGGAATGGTCATGTGTCCTCACCTGAGCCAGCCATAGAGCCCAGCACAGTAGAGGCTGCGGTGATTTGAAAGATTGGTGAGAAATCTAGAAGCTGGAAACTCGAACTGCCCCTCCTCATGGAACATTCTCTCTCCATTGCCAACCCAAGGGGATCTGGGTTCGATTCTGCTAGGGAGAACAACAGTTTCCCTTCCCGGTCCCTTCTGTACTTTGGTGCTCGTGATCCAAGATCCTAACAGCAGCCCAAGAGCCAGGATGTGTATGCTATCACCAGGGAGACGAGCTGAGAGCCGTGGGACCTTGACCGTGCCCAAACTAGGAGCCACCCCCAGCATGGAGACAGCCTCCACGAGCCAACCAGAGAGAGAGGTTGGTCCATCTGGAGCGTGCCTTGCGCTTAGCACAGAATCTTGCCAGTAGAGACCCGCAGAGACCGTATGTTGGATCCTCCCGTGGGAAAGCCTTTACCTAAAGGGATGATCTCCCTTTACTAGGTTAGACCAGCCGCGCGCGCTAACAAAGCTTTCTACTCGCCACGGTTTGTAACCATTGGCCTTAAGAGGTGTTTCCAATTCCATTTTGTTCACGATAAATGTCAAGGTTCAGCTCCATTTCCTCCACCTTGAAGGCGTTTTTGGTGCCTTTGTATAGGCCAAACACCCAGGCCTAACGTGGCCTCTAACACCGTGAAACTTGGAATTAACGAGCCTCTGCGTGACCGTGTTGGGCCGGCGTAAATGGGACACCCGCAGTGAGTGACAGAAACCCCCAAACCAACCAACTCAGCAGGAATGGAATGTGGGCCCCTGCCCCCCCGCCCACTGAACGCCTGCCGAGTGGGAGGAGGGGAGGCAGTCCCCCCAAGAGTGTGGGGAGGGGGGTGCAATTCTTGTCCCAGAAGGCCGGGGTGCCGGGCAGACAAACATGTCTCTATAACGAGGCTTGAAAAGATTTAATACCCTCAGACCACAGAGGCTCTTCCCTGCACCTTTTCTGGCACCGCATATCCGCCCTCCTACCCCCCCCCCCCGGACCTCTGCTCCAGGAAGCACGTGCTTGCTCAGTCTACCAACCCCACCAACCGGCCAGGAACCATCAAGGGGCTCAGGAAGGTGGGAAGGGGGTAAAGCGAATAAGAGGGAGGGCGCTGAGACACATGCCAGAGCAATGCCCCAGGTGCCATTCTCCAGCTTTGACACCCAGTCCCTAAGCCAGAATCCGGCTCCTGCGCAAATGCCCTATTTCAACCCGCTCGTACTCACCCAAATCGAGTCCAGTCTTGGGGGAAAGTGGCAAACACCCACTGCCTCAAATATCTGTTATCGAGATTTGTTTTAACGGCATAGTTTTTACACTCTCCTCATATCAGCACCTCCCCTCCCCTCCGCTCAGTCCCAGGAGGTGCCCCCGGAGCGACAGAAAGCCCCTGGAAGCATCTGGAAGGCCTGGCATAGGTATGGTGTGGCGGGCAGAGGCCTTTGGTGGCGAGGCCGGCTCACCGGGAGCGGGGAGGGCTGCGGAAGCCACACGGACCAAATAAAGACCCCACGAGGGGAGACACCTTCAACAGAGCAGGCTCCAGGGAGAGTTACAAATCTCTCCTGCCTGCCTGCCTAAAAGAATTGTATTAACTCTTTATTCCGGTGCGATTTACGTTTCTCTTCAACTCAGTGTGACAGGCTTCAATCTCTGAAGCGACATCACTGTTGTCTTATAACAAGCTGCACGAGCAAGGAGGTGCTGTAAAAGCTCCTGGGTGGCTCAGTCGGTTTCGCATCCGACTTCAGCTCAGGTCATATCTCATGGTTCACGAGTTCAAGCCCTGCGTCGGGCTCTGTGCTGACAGCTCAGAGCCTGGAGCCTGCTTCAGATTCTGTGTGTTCCTCTCTCTCTGCCTTACCCCCGCTCTCACTCTCTCTCTTTGTCTCTCTCTCTCTTTCTCTCAAAAATAATAAACATTTTAAAATATTTATTTTTCAAAAAAGCTCCAAAGTTAGTCTAGGACGTCAGAGACTCCATCAGTCATTAAATGACTTAGGCAATCAAGGGCTGTTCTCCCAGGCAGAAATTAGCCCCGAACTATCTGGAGAAAACACCAGAAAGCATATTGTTCTGGCTGCATGGCCCACACCATGCAAATAGAGACCCTCAATGCAGAACCAGCTGTCATTTCGTGTGTTTAAAAAGCATCACAGGTTTGGAGCGCCTGGGTGGACCAATCGGCTAATTGTCTGACCTCAGCTCGGGTCACGTTCTCGGGGTTGTGTGAGTTCGAGCCCCGCGTCGGGCTCTGTGCTGACCGCTCAGAGCCCGGAGTCTGCTTCAGAATCTGTGTCTCCTTCTCTCTCTGCCCCTCCCCCGCTCACGCTTTGTCTCACTCTGTTTCTCAAAAATAAATCAATGTAAAAAAAAAAAATTTTAAAAAGGAAAAAAAAAGAAACTCTTATCTGAAGCCAGGTTCCTGTAGTACCTATCCCTCGATTTCTCTGGTCTGGGCAAGTAGGTTCCAAACTTGGCTCTGTAGGATCTGTTTTGAAAGGCAGATTCCTGGACTCCAGCCCTAACGATGCTGATCCGGTTGGTACGGAATGTGCCCAGGAATGTGTGGTTTGTTTTTTTTTTTTTAATGTTTATTTATTTATTTTTGAGACAGAGAGAGACAGAGCACGAGCAGGGGAGGAGCAGAGAGAGAGGGAGACACAGAATCCAAAACGGGCTCCAGGCTCGAGCCGTCAGCCCAGAGCCTGACGAGGGGCTCGAGCCCATGGGCCGCGAGATCGTGACCTGAGCCGAAGCCGGACGCTCAACCGACCGAACCACCCAGGCGCCCCTGGAATGCGTGTTTCTGACAGGTGCCCCTGGTGATCCCGGCACGGGGGGCTCCAAGGACCCGTATTTGGAAGCAACGGCTCTGCCCACACCTTCTCCGGCTCCTCAGTCACTGCCCGTGGGCTGTGCCTCAGACGAGGAGCCCTGGGTAACACAGCGTGTTCCTGGGCTCCCCACGCTGACACGCTACCCCGACCCGGACACGTGTCTCCGAGCTCTGCCGTCCCGCGAGCTCCACGGCTGTCCTCCTAGCACGCACGCACTGCACGCCAAGTTGCATTCGGCCAGTGTTTATTGGGCACCTACTATAGGCAAGGCACCGGGTGCTGTGGGGTACAAAGACGAGAAGGCTAGTCCTCACCCTCAAGGGGTTCACAGTCTAGGGGGAGAGAGACACATTCACAGGTGACAAAAACACAAGGCAGGATGGGGCGAGCTCCACAAAACGGAGGCAAAAACCGGCGGGGCAGGATCACACGTGCCCAGGCACCTCAGGGGTATGATGTGGGCAGTGACGCCTCAGCCGGCCCCCGGGGGGGAGGGGCGGGAGTCCCAGAGGCGGGACGGAACCGAGAAGGACAGCTGAGGTGCCAAGAAGGCACAGAGGTGGCAAAGTCCACGGAACGTTGAGACAACAGGCAGAACGTCGACCTCGACGGAAACGTAGGACGCTAATGGGGTCACGCAGGGAAGCTGGAGGCTCGACGGTCGACGGTGTCCTTCCGGCCAGGAGGTAGGACTTCGTGCTATAGGCAACGGGGAGCCATGGAGGGTTTCTGAGCAAGGGAAGGTCACAGTCTCATCTCCTCCATCCCAGGCACGGAGCTGTGAGTAAACCGTGACTAGCTCTCTGCGTGTTCACGTCACTCGGTGGCCTTACGCCCTCCCTTGGCCTCAGAGCAGAAGCCCGGTGGCCACAGATGCTTCGCAGGGCGGCACGAGGCTGGAAAGCCTCAGGCCAGGTGAGCTCAGACAGAACAGGAAGTGCGGCCTTCTGGAACCATTTGGAAGTGAGGGGCAGGGCCGAGGGAGGTGCTCAGTGAGGTTTGGTTACCTAAGCGGGTCGCAGATGAGCTGCAGAGAAAAACGGGAGCGTAAAGAGACACCAGGGAGCCTCATCAGACTAAATCATCTCCCGTAAGCCACCCACCCCCCCCCCAGCTCACTGGGCGAGGCGACCCCGCAGTCTAACTTCCTGGGATCCGCAGGTGGGGTTTCTAAAAGCTCTACGCATAGAAGGTTCTCCGCCGACACCCTCCCTAGGATCCTGCCTAACCATCCAGTGAAGAGGGAGAATGGCGCCCTCCCCCACCCGGGCCACCCCAGCCCGAGAAGGGATGCGAGGCCACTGCCGTCCAGGTGGACACGGCGATGCTGGTCAGCGAAGGCTCCCCCAGAACCTCCACGCCGGCTGAAGCGGGTGCCTGGGCAGAGAGGGGCGAAGTCACGGCCGGGCCCCCCAGGAGAAACGTCCCCGGGGAGCTGGCGTGCACGTCTGGGCCCGGCCCGGCGGGGCCCCCGCCGCTGTTACTGATGGTCCACAGGCACGGGTAGGGGCTGCAGAGACAGAGACACAGACGCTTGCTGAGGGCCCCGGCCTCAGGACAGAGCACCCGGCCACGGCTTTCCTTCCAGCTCTGACCCAGAGGGCCCAACCTGTGAGTGAGACCCCTCCCTGGAAGAGAGGGGACGTGACAGACACAACGATTGGGACACCCAGGGTCGGAAAACCCGGGTTCGCGTCCCGGTCTCCCGCTTACTGCCCCCGAGACCCTGGTCCAGGCAATACCTCTGAGCCTCGGCTTCCTCACCTTCAAGATCTGGAGTGATGATGATGTGCACGTTACAGACGCTATCACAAGGATTAGACAACAACGAGGATACGAGGCCTCGCACGGGGTGCTCACCCAACGGTGGGCGTTATAATGAACTCCTCCATTGCTGGCTCCCAAACCCAACTGCTTGCTGGAACCACTTAGCAAGTTCTGACGCCTGGGTCCAGCCGCCAGAGAGCCTCGGGTTTTTACCAGTCTGGCGTGCCACTTGGGGATCAGGACTTTTTAAAGCTTTCCGGTCGACAGTAACGCGCAACAAATTTTGCGCCCGAACATAGATGAAATGACTACGGTCGGTCGGGACAGGCCGGGTAAATGCCAGCGCCCTAAGCCTTCAGCCATCGAGATGTCCTGACATTTTAGAGTCTCTGTTATCGCCTGATACTGAGCTACGGGAGAACGGGCTCGTTGCGCAGTGACGGCACTGGACGCATTTGCTGTTCTCCAGCAAAATCGCGACGGGAGTCGGTAACAGGTTAAAGATGCTGCTGGGGGTGGGGGGCGCCTGGGTGGCTCCGTCGGTTAAGCGTCTGACTTCAGCTCAGGTCACGATCTCGCGGTCCGTGAGTTCGAGCCCCGCGTCGGGCTCAGGGCTGATGGCTCAGAGCCTGGAGCCTGCTTCCAATTCTGTGTCTCCCTCTCTCTCTGCCCCTCCCCCGTTTGTGCTCTGTCTCTCTCTGTCCCAAAAATAAATAAACGTTAAAAAAAAAATTTTTTTTTAAAAAAGATGCTGCTGGGGAAACCAGAAACAGAAACGCCAGCCTGCACTCCATGCCATGGTCCAGATACTATAGACCTGTCTGGGCCACACGAAACCTGCAAAAGCCCATGCTCTGGCTGTGTGCTTGTTGTCTGTCTGTTTGTTAGCTCGCTCGGCCTGCTGTGATTTGGGGTCTGACCTCTAGAAGAGGTCTCTTCTACGGCATCGCCCGCGGCAGGGCCCCTGCCTGATGCCCCGTGGGCCAGTGGGAGAACCAAGCACTTGGTGACACCACCTACTGGATGACCTTCAGGACGTCTTTAACGTGTCTGAGCTACGGTTTCTCCAACAGTAAGACAGGGACTTTAACGGCAGCCTCGTGGATGTCGCTGAATACCGTAAACAACTAACAAAATATCTAGGACAGAACCTGCCACGTGATCGTTTACCATCTTCAAGGACTCGCTTGCTCACTTCGTGCCACCACAACCCGAACCCGTGCTTTTCCTTTAGGTAATCCAGCCGCGTACCGACCGATAGGAACAAAACGCGAGCCATAACTGCCAGGCTTCGTTTGCTAGCAGCCACACGTTTTAAAAAAGACAAAAGAAGGAAAAAATGCACTTATTGGTAATAATATCTTATGGAACCAAAAACGTGCAAAAAATTATTTCAACATGCATTCAAGGTAAAAAAAAAAAAAAAAAAAAAAGAAGAGTTGAGATGTTTAATTCTTTGTTTCCTGCCCAGTCTTCAGACTTCTGTGTACTCACAGTACACGTCCATAGGGACCTGCTGCATTTCAAGGGTTCAGTCTCCGCAGGCGACCGCTGGCTGCTGCATGGGGTAGCCCAGCGCCAGACCCTGATCGCCACGGCCACATCAGTATCAAAACCATCAAGATCCTAGCAACCCCGGCAACACCCACGCAAGCTTGTTAAATGCAGAATCTCGGGCTCCAACCCAGACCTGTTCATCAGACTGTGCATTTTTTTAGAGTTCTTACTTATGTTGAGAGAGAGACTCGGTGAGCAGGGGAGGGGCAGAGAGAGGGGGAGATAGAGAGCATCCCAAGCCGGCTCCGCGCTGTCAACACAGAGCCCGATGTGGGGCTCAGTCTCACTCACCGTGAGATCATGACCTGAGCCGAAATCAAGAGTCAGACGCTTAACCAACTGAGCCGCCCAGGCACCCAGATCGTGCATTTTAACAGCATCCCAGGTGATTTTTTTTTTAATGTTTACTTATTTTTGAGAGAGAGAGAGAGAGAGAGAGACACAGAGTGCAAGCGGGAAAGGGTCAGAGAGAGAGGGAGACACAGAATCCAAAGCAGGCTCCAGGCTCTGAACTGTCAGCACAGAGCCCGACGCGGGGCTCGAACCCACAAACCAGGAGACCACGACCCGAGCAGAAGTCAGACACTTAACCGACCGAGCCCCCGCCTCCCAGGTGATACTAACACCCATCTAAGTGTGAGCAGCCCTGCTGTAGACCAAAGCACTACGTCCCCCTAACATTTTCTAGACCAGCAAATCACAAGTTACCAGACATCTCCCAAGACCCCCCTTTTCATTTTGGGTCCCTTCTAGGACCTTCTCAAAACTCTGCACACAGAACTGAACGCAGCAGCGGACATTTACGTGGAACGCTGCCGCTTACAACGCATCTTAATGCGTGTTCTCCTTGTGAGCTCACCGTAACCTACCGAGCCGCTCATATCATTTCCGTCTTAGCGATAAGAAAGCGGACGCTCGGTGAGGCTCAGGAAACCGCCTGGAGCCACAAAGCCCATACCAGGTAGAACCAGGACTGAAGCCAGTGTCCGTCAAACTCCAAGGTCCCTCCCTGTCCCTTTCCCCACACCGATCTCCAGAAGTTCGAACGACATGCAGGTCTCCGGTGCGTGAGTTCCGCCTCGGGTCCGGCATGCTACATTCTGCCCTGTTACCTGGGTTGCGGGCCAGGCACCCACCGTCCGTTCCCCTGTTCGGATGGGTGGCTTAGGAGAGCACCGACAACTCAGGGTCTCGGCATACAGTTGAGCAGGTGCTCTCCCACTCCCTTCTCTCTGAAAGTGAAAAGCCCATCCTGTTTTCATGTTCCCTTCCTAGTGGCTTAGGAGTCAGGACAATGGCTTAGGCCAAGGCACCCGAGGAAGAAGAATGACCTTGAGTCTCCAGTGCTAATGTCAAGACCTCGAGACCACCAATGAGCACGTTGCTGGCGTTGGTCTTACCTAGGCCCTGGATTGATCGGCCCGCTGGTGTGGGGTACAGACAGGATGCTGGTGTGGGGTGTGGAAGATAAGGAAGTCCAGCTGTCGGCTCCGGAGAAGACTTGCAGGTTATTGCTGGAGCTTTCTATCAAATTCACTTTGGGGAAATAACAACAGTTCAGTTGATGGGGTGTGTACAACACGCAACGATGGCGGCCAATGATATTATTCGAGGGCGAAACGTGACCGTGGCTCATGCCACAGGGGCCAGTAGTTTGTTAGTGCTTTCCGAGGGAAACGGCAAAGAAGGAAGCCCTCAGGAATACAGAACGTCAACCACATGGCACGTTCCGGTCCTATCTTACTCTGCACAACAGCGACCTGTCCTCTCCCCTTTGCCCATGGGGCTCAGAGAGGAGAGGTGATCCGCGCTTCGTGACACAGACCCGTCTGACTCATCACCACCCTCACGCCCCCTGAAGAACGGATCGTGTCAGCATCCCCTCAACACAGGCCGAAGGGCCCGCCAGTGCCCCAGACGAGATTTCTAAGGACCCACACCTTATTCTTCTCAGCAACCCCAAGTACATTTAAACACCTCAAGAACAGTGTCTTCTACGTCTTTGGCTCTCCATGGGCACGTCTTCTACGTGCATAAATAAGAGAGAGGAGGGAGGCAGGCCGAGGAGAGCGAGGAAGAACATTCCAGTGCGCACACCTGGCTGACCCAGTCGCTCCTCGTCAGGATGGGGCACCTGCAACTTCTTCAGCCCCAGCTCTGTTTCCTCCACCTTTCCCTCCACGCTCTGTTCCAAATCCGTTCCCCGGACACCCTGGGTCCCCTCCCCCCACCCCGGGCCTTTGCTCACCCCACTCCTACCTCAGGGCCCTTCGCCTCTCCTGGGCCCCCTGCCTTCCGCCTTCCGCCTCTGCTCACCCCCACCTCTGTCCGCTTCTATTCACCCTGCGAATCTCAACTTAAGGGTTAACCCCTCCGGGGCAGTTACGGCTGCTCGTTTCCCTCCGTTCCCACAGCACCTGGGCTTAGGTGTGTTCTAGAATGTCTCTCAGACTGTAACGTGCAGGAGAATCACCTAGGGATCTCATTAAAATGTAGACTCGTCCAGAAGGAGAGCCCGAGAGTCTACCTTTCTAACGAGTTCCCAGGTGATGCTGTAGGTCCGAGGGCCACACGAGAGCTCTCACTGCCTGGTGTTACGATTCGGTATTCATGTATCCGCATGGGCCCGAGTTTCCTCAGGGAAGAAACTATCCCTTCATCACCTTCCCATCCACTGTCTGGACGAGGGCCTGGCGTGTAGCAGGGGCTCAGAAGCTGTGTTTTACGTGCTGACCGTGGGAAAGGACCGGGAAGCAGAGCGAGAACGCTGCCCACTTTCTCGTGTCATTAAGCTACATTCTATGCCTTCCCGGAAGCAGCTCTCAAGGCTGCTGGGAGTGGCACACGAAGGGACACAGAGACAGGCAGCCGGTGACCCAGAAAGCCCTCTGCAGACAGAGCTCAGGGTGGGATCTTAACCCTCTCCTCCGACTCCCATGCCATGAATCTCACTTATTTCTTTAGACAACAACAAAAAAAAATGTTTAATGTTTCCTCATCTTTATTTTGAATCAGAGAGACAGACAGAGAGAGAGAGAGAGAGAGAATCCCCAGCAGCCTCTGCACCATCACCGCAGACCTCGAGCTCATGAATCGTGAGATCAGGACCTGAGCCAACATCAGGAACAACCCAGAGTCTGGGTCTTTAGGAAGACCCAGAGGTCTTCCTAAAAGCTCCCCAGTTCTGGGCCCCGCGTCCCCCGGACGTAATACAAGTGAGGAAAAGAGCCCCGCGGAGGCGGTGAGCGGAGGCCCTTCACCCCCATGAGAAACCAGGAGACCGAGCGTCTTACGAAACAATTATAAAACACGAATAATGTTATAACTACATAACCAACTATTAGTATACAAAATAAAACATTAAAATGACAGGGCGCCCGGGTGGCCCAGTTGGTTAAGCGTCCGACTCCGGCTCGGGTCACGATCTCACGGGTCGCGGGTTTGAGCCCCGCGTCGGGCTCTGGGCTGCCAGCTCGGAGCCTGGAGCCTGCTTCGGACTCTGTGTCCCGCTCCCTCCCTTCCCCTCCCCTGCTCACGCTCTCTCTCTCTCTCTCTCTCTCTCTCTCAAAAATAAAGAAACATGAAAAGTTTTTTAAAAAGCCATCACAATGATATTACCCAATACTATTACCTATATTCGGATGCTTCTTTTTACTACCCACTGTGTACCCATTTCTCGGCACCACCGCCCCCCTTACCCACACCCCCAAGGGCCTAATTCGCAAAATCACACACCTGAGGGAGAATGGTTTCTATGCATGTAGGCAGAAGGATAGGGAGCCTGCCGGTGACCGCGGAGGCCAGGATAGTGCTCATAGCCATGGTGGGTGTGGGTTGCGGACAGAGGCAAGGGTGTCGCATACTGGTAACTGGCGTTTCCTGCTGCACACGCTCCGTCAGGATTGGAAAAGATCCAGCCTCCCACTAGAATAGACAAGAGGAAGACACAGAGACCGACTCTGAACTCCCACACCAAAAGGCAGCTGACCAGCCAATGCACATACTGCGTCTCTGTGTGAACGACGCTGAACATCCGCCCGGGGTAGCGACGGGGACCGCGGCCGCCGCCACCCCCCTTCCACAGCAGCACCGAAGCTGGCTTCTTTGGGGAAGGATGACAGTTCCTATCAAAGTTGGGAAAGCCTCTGGAGGAACGCTGGGCCCGAGCGGCATAAAAGACCGTTTGAATGAAAAGTTACAGAAATGCAAAAGTGAAGTTGCTTCTGACTTCACTGAATTAAATTAAAAGTCAGTCTGAGAAGCAATAACCTGTTGATGTTAGACGCATATGTAATGTCCAGCTGGGGGGGGAATGTTTCATGTGGTTACACAGGCGTGAAGGCCTCTTTCTGCCCAGCGGGAAAGGTGTCTGTGGTTCTCATTCCAAGCAAGACGAGCCAGGATGGCTCACAGAAACTTGGTTTTGAATGGAAAACAAAAAACATGAAAGAAAGAAAAGGCATCGGAAGAAAGAAAGAAAGAAAGAGAGAGGAAGGAAGGAAGGAAGGAAGGAAGGAGAAAGAAAAAGAAAGAAAGAAAGAAAGAAAGAAAGAAAGAAAGAAAGAAAGGAAGAAGAAAGGAAGGAAGGAAGGAAGAAAAAAGAGAGAAAGAAAGAAAGAAAGAAAGAAAGAAAGAAGTGAGGAAGGAAGGAAGGAAGGAAGGAAGAAAAAAGAGAAAGAAAGAAAGAAAGAAAGAAAGAAAAGAAAGAAGGGAGAAAGAAAGAAAGAAAGAAAGAAAGAAAGAAAGAAAGAAAGAAAAAAGAAAGAAGGAAGGAAGGAAGGGAAAGAAAGAAAGAAAAGAAAGAAAGAAAGAAAGAAAGAAAGAAAGAAAGAAAGAAAGGAGGGAGAAAGGAAGGAAGGAAGGAAGGAAGGAAGGAAAAAGAGAGAGAAAGAAAGAAAGAAAGAAAGAAAGAAAGAAAGAAAGAAAAGAAAGGGAGAAAGAAAGAAAGAGGAAGGAAGGAAGGAAGGAAGGGAAAGAAAGAAAGAAAGAGAAAGAAAAGAAAGAAGGGAGAAAGAAAGAAAGAAAGAAAGAAAAAAAGAAAGAAAGAAAAGAAAGAAAGAAGGAAGGAAGGAAGGAAGAGAAAGAAAGAAAGAAAAGAAAGAAGGGAGAAAGAAAGAAAGAAAGAAAGAAAGAAAGAAAGAAAGAAAGAAAAAAGAAAGAAAGAAAAGAAAGAAAGAAGGAAGGAAGGAAGGAAGAGAAAGAAAGAAAGAAAGAAAGAAAGAAAGAAAGAAAGAAAAGAAAGAAGGGAGAAAGAAAGAAAGAGAGAAAGAAAAGAAAGAAAGGGAGGGAGGGAGGAAGGAAGGAAGGAAGAAAGGAAGGAAGGAGGGAAGGAAAGAAGGAAGGAAGAAAAAAGAGAGAAAGAAAGAAAGAAAAGAAAGAAGGGAGAAAGAAAGGAAGGAAGGAAGGAAGGAAGGAAGAGAAAGAAAGAAAGAAAGAAAGAAAGAAAGAAAGAAAGAAAGAAAAGAAAAAAGAAAAGTTTGTCTGATGCAGGTGTCCAGTGGGCAAAACCAGGCATGTGGTCACCCTGAACTGGACTCCTGCCCCCTTGGTTTGCCACATTAAGGGACACACCTGAAGAAGCTCGCTGAGAAGACCGTAACGTGTGAGCTTGGAAAAGATGCGGTTCACAAGCGGGTACTATACACAAGGCCTGGTATTCCAGCTCCCTTTAAAAAGTGTTTTTCTGGGGCGCCTGGGTGGCGCAGTCGGTTAAGCGTCCGACTTCAGCCAGGTCACGATCTCGCGGTCTGTGAGTTCGAGCCCCGCGTCAGGCTCTGGGCTGATGGCTCAGAGCCTGGAGCCTGTTTCCGATTCTGTGTCTCCCTCTCTCTGCCCCTCCCCCGTTCATGCTCTGTCTGTCTCTCTCTGTCCCCCCCAAAAAAAATAAATAAAAAACGTTGAAAAAAAAAATTAAAAAAAAAAAAAAAAGTGTTTTTCTGAGAGCTCCTCCCTTCGATGCACGATATTGCTGCTCCACAGTGAGCATGTGCAGAGGCGCAGGGGACCGAGCGAGTAGAGGGCCCCCCACCCCCAGCTGGACCCGAGCAAACCCCCACAATTCACATTAGAGCGTCTCCGACACCAGGGTTAACTTTCTGCTCTGACATCACTCACCTGGGATTCTGCTGCAGCTTTAGGGGGCTTCCTCCCCTCCTCCCATGCCATCCAGACATGGGGAGGCCAGTGCCCTGTTAGGGTCGCCCAGCCCCCACACAGTCCCCAGCGTCATATCACTCACCTCACCCTATGGCTTTCCTGTCAGCCTCCCCAGTCTCCCCCACGTATGCAAGGGAAACGCTGCAGTGGTGACCAACACAAAAATGGGCAAACACTAAGAACAGGGGCAATTCAGGCCAGACTGACAAGGGTGTGGGGTGCAGAGTGGAGACGGAGGAGACAGTCCTGAGCCTCTGGGAGGTGAAAACTTGAGTCTGAGAAATCCATCACCCCCTGCCTATCTCCTGCCTGAGTTTCAGTCCAGTCCCCCAGGAACACCAGTTCTCTCTGGGAATTCTGGAAAGGGCATACACATGTCTTGAGTGGAAGAAACAACCTGTGGAGTCTTGAAAGAAGCTTTGGAACACAACAGGTAGGGTCCGAGTGCAGTCTGGGTGGGGTGGCTCCAGTGTTCCCCCCCCCCCGACCCCAGGCATGTCCCACCCACTGTCCACCCAACTCACAGTGAGAATAGGCCACGTGCTGGCTCTCAGAGACAGCTTCCGGAATGTCTTTTAGGTGATTCCTGAAAGAGAGGAAAGTACACCATGGCCATCTGGCGTATTCTACAAGTCCTGCGGAAAGTCTACCCCATATTCTCTCTGCAAAGCACTCTATATCTTTTATCTCGAATCTCTCCCTCCCCTTCTTCCTCCAGGATACTTTATCTAATGTGCAATTCCTCTTTGAATTTCAAGTTCATGTGACTCCAGCTTGCCATATTTATAGCTATCCCTGTTTAGTCTGATCTCACTGATTTGGGGTCACTGCTCCCGCCTGGCGAAATTCAAGCAATAGCAACAGCTAGGATTTGCGTAGGACTTCGGGGCACAAACGCATCTGTGATATGCTAGAACCACCGATAATCCCGGGGGGGAAATATTCCTATGTCAATTTTACAGATTTTAAAAGTGGACCTCAGGGGCGCCTGGGTGGCTCAGTCAGTTAAGCGTCCGACTTCGGCTCAGGTCACGATCTCGCGGTCCGTGAGTTCGAGCCCCGCGTCGGGCTCTGGGCTGACGGCTCAGAGCCTGGAGCCTGCTTCCGATTCTGTGTCTCCCTCTCTCTCTCTGCCCCTCCCCCGTTCATGCTCTGTCTCTCTCTGTCTCAAAAATAAATAGACGTTAAAAAAAAAATTTTTTTTAAAGTGGACATCAGCGAGGTTAAGTGACTTATGTAAGGTCACACAGCCAGGAAACGGCAAAGCTAGGACTCCAAGTCAGGACCGCATATTCAAAGTTCTGTTATCTCACACATCAGATTTTTTTTTATTTTTTTAGGCCTTTGGTTATCTGAAATTACATTAAATCCAATATTGACAGGACGGACAAAGCCCTTTGATAGAAATCAATGATAAGCACTATTTTTTTTTTCTTTTTTTCCCTAGAATGGAAAGGAAAAACGCAAAGGTGTACAGCCACTGGCCTAAAGTGACCATTCACGATCCCAGAAGTCTCTGAACGTTCTTCTCTCAAAAGCTCTCTCCTTTATGAGCTACCTGTATGAATCACTCACCTCTCCTAGGCTCCATGCAGTTTAAAAAAAAAAAAAAAAATTGAAACCATACTACTCAGAGATAATCGGAGGCGGGGAGGAGTGAATTATTAAAAATCTGAATCACGTAATTATGTTTTCTTAAACGTGCCTGTGCTACTTTCGAGAGCTGGTAGTAAAACAGAGCTGACAAAACATTGCCAGTTATGAGGTTCCCCTGGAGCCCTGCTTAAGGGACAGATAATTAGGAACTTTGTTGAATTGCGATCATTTTGTTGAAGATCGAATTGAATGTTGCAAACCTCTTTCTATCAGAGGGAGTGTGTGTCCTTTCAAGATCATCCTGTCATCAATCTCACATTTGCAGAAGCCAACCCGCAAGGTTTCGCTGCAATTTCTCTACTCACCTCTCCTTGGCATCCAAGAAGGCTTTGGCAAAAGGGTTGTACTTGATTTTGAGAGCTGTTATCTTGCGTTTACAAAGACAAGAAGCGTTAGTGAAAGCGGAACACGTTACGAGCAGGCAGAACCCTGTATCTCCACCTGTGAATTTCTGTCCAATCGGAAGGATTCCCCCTCTCTTCCCTTTTCTCCCTGTCCGCGTATCTTTGCTTCCTTCTGCACGAAATTACTAGTACACCGTTCCTGACAAAGGATGCTATATTGTGGCTGCAGCGAAAAAGGCAAACGCAGCAAAAGCAAGCAAGGGAAGGACAAAATTAGAAAGGAGCAAAGCCTGATATGCTAAGCCTGCCATGTCTTCTTTTATTTATTCGTCCTTTTTTTTTTATTGAACACCCCCCCCCCAAAACATCCCCATGTCAGTTTTCTAGTCCCTGGGAACACAGTCGGAGTGATTCCCCCTCACCCAGAGAGTACGGCCCAATGTCACTCCATAAGTCTTCGGGGATCACTTACTCCTTGGGCCACGTTCATGTTCACACAACCTCAGATTCTCACTCCCACCCGCCTTCGCGCCAACCCGCTGGCCTTCGCGGGCGTCCTTTTTCTTCAGCGCCCCCAGACGTACATACACGTGTATATGACGCGTGTGTGCTCTCGTGACCTCAGTGTAAGTGATTTGAGGGCAGTGCACACATCTGTGATGCCCATCACAGTAGTCCCAGCAGGTACTAAGACTCAACAAATATTTTGCTGAATGAACAAGCGTTGGAAAGAATGTTCGCTGCAGCAAGGGCCTGGGGGCAGGAAGAAAAGTGAAATAAAAGCACGCCTCTTTCTGGCCCCGGGAATGCGGAAGAAATCAGAAGAGGGAGGAAAGCCACAGAGCCTGATGCGAGTGACCTGGTCTTTCTCCTGGCCTAAACCCGGGGGGAGGGGGGGAGTGGGGAGAGAAGGGGGGGTGTTCGGGTGCATTGGGAGACCTAGCATGCAGCCCCAGGTGCAATGCACCCTCTCAGGGTGCATCTACACCCATTTGGCTGGAAAGTGTTGGAAGTAGAGGGAGGCTCTAAGGTGGGGTTTCCTGGGCTTGATTCCCAGGGGGGAAATCAAGGTGGAAACACAGCATGAGGCTGGGGAGCTTGCCGGACGGGTGGCCTTAGCCAGGCTGGTGGTCCAGAGGGGACTCTCTAGCACCCACCCAGCAGGCAGCCTGACTAAGGGAGCAGGTGGGAGTAAGTGGGCAGGGGCATCGCCGTGGAGACCGAAGGGGCTAGGGCTTAGTCCCCAACACCTCCTCCCCACTCTCTAGAGTCGCAAAAGCCATACCCTCCCCTCAAAGACCCAGACTCCACCATAGGGAGAGAAGCAGGGCAGGGAAGGCCGTCTAGAACACAAGCCTGTTTTAGCCTACGGTCAGCACCACCTGAGGGCCTGTTTAAATGATCTAATATTTAACTGATCTAATCTGTAACTGCTTGGAGGCACTCGGCCAAGAGGCCAGACGACTTACAGAAACGAAATTACGTTTTCTCTGCACGTCTGTGATGGGAGTTAGACCTACAATTCAATTTCACCTCGAGGCACTAAGGCAGCCGTTTCCAAATCCGAACGCTCATCATCAGAATCCTTTAGGGAGACTTTAAAAACTACAGATTCGGGGCATCATCCCTGGAGATTCTGACTCCATTGGCTGGGCGGGGGTCGGGGAGGGGGGAGCTCCAAATCTTTTAAAGCTTCCAAATAAAGATCTACAGCTTAAAGCAGCAATAAGATACTTTGGGGTTGTTCTGTTTTGTTTTGTTTCACCTAGCAGATTATCAAAACTGAAAAGGGCTGATCGTCACCCGTGTCGGGAACCGTGGGAGGGTTGCAGAGGCGTGGGCTCTCTGGGGGAGGTAACTTGGTGATGTCCCACGATTCTCAACCCACCCCCTCCTTGACAGAGAATTCCATTTCTAGATGTTCATCCATGCAAGCAAACAGCGGGGGCGGAGGTACTGGCATATTCTTTGCAGCATCACGGGTCAGAGCAAATAAAACACCTGTAAACAACCTAATAGCCACCCTGGGGAGCTGATTGCCCGAAAGACCGTATATCCCCCGCAGGCACTTCAGAAAAAGAGATATGCCTGAACTTAATCACATAGAAAGATATCCATAATATGCGGCTAAATGGGAAATAAAAAGAAATTTTCAGACCAACATTGTACTTCATTAGCCAACTTATGTAAGTCTATATTCTCATATATATTTATATATACAGAGAATACGTGTCGGGGGAAGACACACACTTTAAGCTGTTATTTGTGGCGGCCTTGGGGAGTTGGATTCAAAAGGCAGGAGGGAAAGAATACATTTTTACCTTTTGTTTGTAATTTTCACTGAACGTAGTTCTGCACTATTATTGTGGGAAGTTTCTGTAATGAACCTGTATTACTTAAAAAAAGTGTTCGTTTTTTTTAAGTTTAGTCAGAAAGGATCTAACCCGCCCCCAGCCCCTCCGATGACACACAGACCTGGAAAGCCCTAGAAGGTGCACACGGACCCAAATGTCCTGTGCCCAAACTAATCCACAGAGGCCAGGTTCTGCCTCCTCGGCTCAAAGCGCCAGCGGCTCCCGTGGGGCAGGAAAGACCTCAGTGTGCTCAGCACGAGCCAACAGGACAGTGAGCCTAACCCAAGCCGGAGGCGGGCGTGCAGGGATCAGCTCTCACAGACCCGCTCCTGGAGCAGGAGACCACCCGGCTCTGAGCACCAGCTCTGGGCCGAGCGCACGCCGGGCCCGGAACACAAAGACTCCTGGGTCTGTTGGTTTTAACGCAGTGCACAACCGTGCACCAGGAGAGCAAGGGTGGCAGGCCTTTGGCCAACAGGCAAGAGGGAGTGGAGAGTGGCTTCCTCCTGCTTAACTTCATCTCCGCTGGGGTGTTCCGGACTCTAGCTCTGCTAGATTCACCGGTGAATCCCAGAAACCCACCTCTCACCCACGCTTGGTCCCCATCCCCCACCCTCTTCCAGGGGACAGCCGCCCAGGCACGCGCCTGTGCACACTCACCTCCTCGTTCTGATAGGCGGTCACGGCTATGAACTGGGTTTCTGGGAAGGAGCAGTTCATCACCATTCGATGGGCACCTCCGACGCGCACTATGTGAACCTGAGGTTCGTATTTATGCAGAGAATTCAACATTATCTGTTGAGGTGGGAGAGGAAGAGAAGGAGAAGCCATGCAGAGCCTGGTGTAGCACAGGCAATAGTGACCCCTTTGGTTGGTCCCAGGCTGGGCACCCAAGCCCGGTCAGGGCCACACGTTTCGAATCCGGGTCACCGGAGCTGCCACCACACGATTCCCTTGTCTGAGAACTGAATGGCGGGGGGGGGGGGGGGGGGGGGGGGGGGGGGGGGGGGGAGGGGGGGGGGGGGAGGGGGGGGGGGGGGGGGTGTTATTCAGAAGCTCCCAGGGAGCATGAAATGAGAGCTTATGCTAGGATTGCCAGAAAGTTCTAAAGCGTTCGGTTCTCTGCCAACATCATGCCTTCCTTTTCTCTCTCTCTCGCTCTCTCTGGCTCTCTCCCTATTTTCAGAACAACAGTGTGGATTTCGATCCATTAAAACATACTGTTTTTCTCCACATGAGGAATCCTGACATCTCAAAATGCTGACGTGGCTGCCTGTTGCGAGCGACTAGCTAAAGAGTAAGGATGTCTGACGTCTGACGGTTACCTAGCACCCACTCTGCGATTCACACAGAAGCCTTCTTAAAAGTCTTAAGTCGTGGGGGCGCCTGGGCGGCTCAGTCGGTTAACCTTCTGACTCACGTTTTTTGGGCTCGGGTCATGATCTCAGGGTTCGTGAGTTCGAGCCCCACTGCGCTGACAGTGCAGAGCCTGTGTGAGATTCTTTCTTCCTTTCTCTCTCTCTCTCTGCCTCTCTCTCAAAATAAACAAAGTTAAAAGAAAAAGAAAGAAAACGTCTTCGGTTGTGACATGTGGGAGGCAAGAACAGGTCGCTTTTCAGTTTCCTGTTTTAATAAAGAACTGAAACCTTCTGACTATTGCCCAGGCTTGGGTGGGTCACCTCCTCCTCCTAAACCGTCAACTCCCGGGTCCCGGCTGGTTAAACATGGGGATCAGAGGAGGCCACAGAGATGGGGGGCTGAGAGGCCGACAACAGGAAATAGGGGCGAGGGCCTCGCCTCCCAGCTCCGGCTCTGAACAGCCTACAGAGTTCCCCCACGCTGCCCCCCCCCAAACGGTCTACATTTTATAACATAAATCACAACCTTACACATTACGCTAGTATCCGCTAAACAAAGGAGGAAAAAGCCCCAAATTCGTGTTTACTCTGATTGGAGACCTTAAATAAAACCTTCCTTCTTTAAGGTGTGTTTGTTGTTCTGAAAACCCAAAGCGGATTCAATATTCTATTGACAATTATCATCATGCCCGAGCCGAGGTAGCAATTATTTCATTTGGGAGCCGCTTTTTATTAAGGCATTTGTCTATTGCCAACATGCCACTTATACCAAAACAGAGGAGAGAGAACAACAAAACCCCGGTACCCACAGCCATCTCCTTCTCCGGGGGGCTGGGTAAAAAGCCCCACACAAGACAAAACTCTGAAAGGGCCCTCGATGATTAAGTAAACTACCGCGCTCTCTCCCTCTCTCTTAACATCAGGAAGTCCATTAAAAACTGAAAGCACCAATTAAGAGCTGTTTATTCCTGTTCACATTTGGACTCCAGGGAATAATTGGCTTCCATGGGAGAAGAGGCCAGTGAGGACCCCTCTAATTGCCTAAATGCACCCTTGATATTTCTTGATTGGTGGTGTGGGGCGGTCGGGGGGCCAGGCGATCAGGCGACCCGATCTTACCTGCCCTCCTCCATTGAGCTTGTTTGTCAGTTTCACTTTGCTGAAGGAGATGGGAGCTTTCATCCAGTGGGCCCCAAAGTTGGGGGAGTCCGGGTGGATGTAGACGCAGCTGTGGCTGGAGACCTCTGGCTTGCCCGCGGGCACCCATTCCCCGTTGACATACTTCCAGCGGTGACTGTCCGTTGGGACGAAGTCCAGCAGGAGGGAGTACATGGCATTGGGGTCCAGGCCCGTGACACTGATCTTTAGGACGGGGAACATCCGTCTAAAAGAAGAGGCAGAAACTGAGTCACAGGGGGGATGGTGGCGGGTTCGGGCCACCCTTCGCCTGGTCCGGCCGTCTCTCCACTGCGCGGAGACCTTCCGTGGAGAGCCTCGGGGTACAGCGAGTGACCCAGGACAGCAGCCCCCCCATTCCAGAGCCTCTTTTTTTACAAATGCATTTTAGACTGGGGTTTTAGGGGCGCGCCTGGGGAGCTCAGTCAGTTAAGTGTCAGACTCTCGATTTTGGCTCAGGTTACGTGATATCGAACCCTGTGCTGGGCTTTATGCTAACAACGGGGAGCCTACTTGGGATTCTCTCTCTCCCTCTCTCTCTGCCCCTCCCCCCGTGCATTCTCGCTCTCAAAATAAATAGAGTTAAATATGTCTATATCTATAGAGATATATGGGTTTTACTGAAAACCACTGTGCTCCATTTTAAAGTCTGAAAACCATTAATCTAGTCATTTGACAGAGGACCCTGAAGCCCAAAGCCTATCGTCACATGCCACGTTCTCACGGAGTCCTTTCTTCAAAGACTTCCTCCGGGCACACATCAGTTCTTCCATTAAGGCCACAAACCAGTCCTTCCCCTGTCACAGAGAACACTAGCTCTGAATGACAGCAATAGCGTTGAACGGCGAAAACGTGGTTTCATGGTAAAAATAAGTGAGGGAACGCTTGGCTCTACAGAGCTAGACCAGTTCCTTCCCTGCGTGACTTCTCAGAGCCTTTAATCTACGAATGTGCACGATAAACCTCCGAGCAGATGAGGACTGTGCACACACGGAACTTATAGGACAGTGGAACCATCCTTTCACTGAGCATTTTGTGCGAATTTGTGTTCAAGGGATGTACTCGGAGACGCACCGATCTGGAGTCCTCAGGCCTTCTTCCACCTTCTAGAACGGTGCCAGCAAATGTGCTCTCACATGCGTGGAGAGGCTACCTCGCTTGGCTGCTCCCTCTCTCTGGTTTGTTTTCCCTTCACCGAATGTCCTAAGGCGCTCTAATCTATCCTCAAAAGACCTGGTTTCCGGACATGCCCCCTCCACCACCTGATGGCCCCGGACGTCATCGTATTGTGAACACGTCTTTTGAAATCCGAATCTCCACATTGAGAAGCTAATAACCGAGAGTCTGGACACTTGCGACCCAAGGCGGTCCCCCGACCCAGCAGCACCAGGATCACCTGGAAACTCATCAGAAACGCGGAACCTCCGACCTCACTCCAGACCCACTTTTCCCAAAGCCCCGGGTGCGTCACAGGAACATTAAAGCTGAAGCGGTACTTAGCTTCAAAGCCTCTTTGGCTTTGAAGACAACAACGAAGGAGGGGCGCCTGGCTGGCCCAGTCATTTAAGCGTCTGACTCTTAATTTCGGCCCAGGTCATGATCTCACGGTTCGTGAGTTCGAGCCCCGCGCCGGGCCCTGCTTGGGATTCTCTCTCCCTCTCTCTTTGCCCCTCCCCCAGTCTCTCTCTCTCTCTCTCGAAATAAATAAACTTGAAAAGAAAAGAAAAGCAAAGGGACCTGACAGGCAGATGACAAGGGACGGACCCAAGCCGTGCAGGCTCCCTGTCTCTCCTGAGCTGAAATTACGAGGGCTTCCTGAGCAATCTGGACATAGACCAGAATTATCTTCCCTCGGCATTTCCTTTCCTGGCTCCTCTTTCAACTTGGTCTTCCAGCTGGCGGTGGTGGGGTGTGCTTTCAGACCCCTGCCTCAGAGACCAGTTCCCGTCTCCTCGCGGCGGAACACAGAGCCTGGTTCGTGTCTCTGGCCCGGGACTCGGTAAGGATTCGGCAGTCCCTCCGAGAGGCCGGACGGAAGAGCGATCTTGGTTCCGTCCCCCGCCCTTCCTGAAGTTGTTCTCCAAGCACACTCACCCCAGCCTTGTCCACGGGGGGCAAGAACTCCACGAGCTAATTCACCAAAGTGCTCATTCTAAGGCCTGGCGCCCAGTGAGTGCTTTGCAAGCGTCGGATGTTCTGTCATTACGTCCAAGCCCTTCAGCTGGCCCAGCTCTGCTTCTGTTCCAGAATCCTGCCCCGGGGCAGTGACTTGGGAAGTTGGAAACGCGGGACACCAGCTCCACCTCCCTTCTGCCTGGCTGACAGGTGCCAGTTCCCTCCGCCTTTCTCTCTGGAGAGAAGAAGTCTGGGCAGAACAGAGGAGTGACTGCTGATGGCTTTGGGTTCCTTTTTAGGGAATGTTCTGGAATTAGATAGCGGTGATGGCTGACTATTTTAAAAACTATTGAATTGTATACTCTACAAAGGATGAATTCGATAGCATAGGAATTCTTTCTCCAAAACAAAAAAAAAACAAAAAAAAAAAAGAGCAAACTAATAACTTACACCACCACAGTTTTTTTTCTCCAGCAGGATCACAGTTATTTGCCCAGAGACCCTGGCCTTGGCATCACGAGTGGGAAATGCTAAAGGTTTCCTCCTTCCCCCGGCTCCCAGCAGAACTGTCTCTCCCTTCCCTCTGTCTTGGTGGGCACAAGGAGACAAAATCTAAATAGGAGGTTACGACAAGTATGTGAGTTAAAAGAAGTTTCTAGGAAAAAATGCATCAGATGATGCACCTCGAATCCAGATCCTGCCTGAACACGGCATGACTCACCTGTCTTCTCCTCTCCATTAATGATGAGACTTTCATGATAAGGAAAATGAGGATTCTCCCCGCGGGAGGCTCCCTGTGTCATCTAAATTCTTCCATTTGTGCATTCTTTTTCTTTTTTTTTTTAATGTTTTATTTATATTTTTGAGAGAGAGACAGAGCATGAGGGGAGGAGGGGCAGAGAGAGGGGGAGACAGAATCCGAAGCAGGCTCCAGGTTCTGAGCTGTCAGCACAGAGCCCAACACGGGGCACGAACCGACGAACTGTGATATCATGACCTGAGCCGAAGTGGGCTGCTTCACCGACTGAGCCATCCGGGCGCCCCCTCTTTTGCTTTTTCTCCGACAGAAGGATTTCATCTATTCTCTTCTCTCATATCAGACTGAACTATTCCCTTTCGCAATATATTTTAATGTTTTCCGTTATTTTAATAATCCTGGCCACGTATAGAAAACGAAGCCCCGGGGCACCTGGGTGGCTCAGTTGGTTAAGCGTCTAACTCTTGGTTTCAACTCAGGCCACGATCTCGTGGTTTGTGAGTTTGAGCCCCGTGTCAGGCTCTGTGCTGCTGGTACAGAGCCTGCTTGGGATTCTGTCTGTCTCCCTCTCTCTCTGCCCCTCCTGTGCTCACGGTTTCTCTCTCTCTCAAAATAAATGAACTAAGAAAGAAAGAAAGAAAGAAAGAAAGAAAGAAAGAAAGAAAGAAAGAAAGAAAGAAAGAAAGAAAGAGAAAGAAAGAAGAAGAAAGAAAGAAAGAAGGAAGAAAGAAAGAAAGAAAGAAAGAAAGAAAGAAAGAAAGAAAGAAAAAGCAGAAACCTCCTGAAAACACAAATGTCATTTGCAAAGAATCACAAAAGCGGGCATCAGAAATGATCGTAGGGGTCAGATTGGGTCACTTTGACAGCCAGGAGCCTGGCTTGTTTCCACGACGTACACAGAGAAGAGATGGTCTGGTTCCTGGTCCTTTGCTTTCTCTGAAATGCTGAAGTTTGGGTTTGGGTTTTTTAAGAAAACTCAGGAATTAAGTGTGGATCACTGTCGTTTCACACACAAAGTTAGAAAGCACCGGAAGTTTTCTCAGTAAGGATACGCGGTACATGTGAAAGCAATAAAAAGAAAAGAAAGCTCACGTAACACATCTTCTCACACTAAAGTGCGAGGAAGGACACGGCTGCTCCAGCACGTGGCCGGGCTGTTCTCTCCATGGTGTGATCGTATAACTCTGCCTTAAGATTTACGAGATGACTTAACGTAAGACAGTTTTGCCAGCGACAGCAGCTAAACACGGAATTTTACGGCACCCGGGACTTAACGTATGTGCGTCTCACTCACGTCTCATTTTGCCCCACGGAAGTAAATGTTGCCATGCCCATTTCACAGATTGTGCACTTGGGGTTCAGGAGGTACATGTCCGTGCTCCTCTGACTCTGCCCCACTGCCTCCTCCTCTGGTACGTTCACCACACCTTTTCTCTCTCCTTTTCTTTTCTTAAATTGAAGTATAGTTTACGCCCATAACACCAGTTTCAGGTGCACAACATAGTGTCGTTCCTTTAATATTTTTTTTAATGTTTTCTTTAGTTTTTGAGAGAGAGACAGAGGGTGAGCAGGGGAGGGGCAGAGAGAGAGAGGGAGACACAGAATCTGAAGCAGGCTCCAGGCTCCCAGCTGTTAGCACAGAGCCCGACCCGGGGCTCGAACCCACGCACCGCGAGATCATGACCTGAGCTGAAGTCGGACGCTTAACTGACTGAGCCACCCAGGAGCCCAGGATGAACTGCACTTCTAATCTGGTTGATTTTCCTCCTTCTGTTTCCAAGGTATGGCTCACCACAGAGGAGCCCCAGAGTTGGTGAGGAGCTGAGAAATATGTAAGTCGGTCCCTAATTCGGGAGTTGGGGGGGGGGAAGGAGAGAGACAGAAAGAAGGGGGAAGACAGGGAGAAAGACAGAGGGAAGGAGGGAGAGGGAGAGAGGGAGGGAGGGAGAGAGAGACAGAGAGAGAGAGGAATAGAGAAGCAAATGCAGCAGGGTGAAAAAAGCATTCCCCAGAACCATGCTTGAGGGACCACAGGTGGTTGGGCCTTGCCCGTGAACTCTGCTTTGCTAGGAGGTCGGTTCCTCCCTCTGTCTTCTCCTAACGGATCTTGAGAGCCAGTGCTGCGAAGGAGGCTACGAGGAGTGACGTTGGCAGGAAGACAGGGGGCAGCTGTTGGAGGTGGGGAACAGCAGAGATGGTTAAAGGTAATATTCACCTTCCGCTCTCACCGCAGAACTATAATATTCGTCAACTACCCGTCAGGATGTGTGTGTGTGTGCACGCGCGTGTGCACGCGTGTGTCGAGGCTTGTGCGACGGTAAGCAGCCTTAAGAGTAGCAGAAGGAACCCGGTTAGCAGAAGGCAGCTGGCAGCAATACCCACGATCCCCATGAATCCTAACTGTGAACTCTGGGGGGAAACGGTGTGTGAGCTACGGGGCAGGGAAAAGCATTTGCCTGATGCACAGCCTCCGTTTCCCCCCCTCTCGCACGGTCAGCTCGCTGCCCTTAATCACTGGCAAATTCAACTTAATGATTCCCCACGCTTGTTTGTTTGTTTATAACACATGGGCACACCAATTACATCTGAAATGCTTCCAATTTCTGAAAACGTGTGCAAGGCAAATCGAATCAGAACTGAGTCGAAATTATTTAACTGCGTGGAAATACATGGGAAATACGGCCTTTTCCACTCAGGTGAAGACGGTATAGTAAAGACAACAAGAGGCACAGGCGATTTCATATATTTGCCTCGGAAGCCTGGAATAAGGGTGTTGTTGTTGTTGTTGTTGTTGTTGTTGTTTTCTCCGACCTAAAATTGAAGTTCCTGGCTCCAAGGATTGAGATGAAAGAGAATACTCGTCAAGCTGCACACCCTACAGATGATTCAAATGAGCTCTAGGGGGATGTTATAATTGTTGCTGTTGTAGCTGAAAGACGACTGAAGAGGGAAAACTAAAAGTTGTATTTGGAAAGGGGGAAGGGGGAAAGGGAGGAGGGGAAGAAAAGGAAGGACAGGGAGTGAGGCAGGAGAGACGGAGGGAGGAATGAAACCCATCAGGGTCCCGGTTTCTGGGGATAATCCAGGGGGAAGTCCTTTCTTTACTACCTCTGATCAATGTCAGAGAGAAGCCTCCTCTGTGTGTGTGTGTGTGTGTGTGTGTGTGTACACACACACACACACACACACACACATATATATATATACTGAATTCTTTCATCAGCCCACCCTATGTTATTTCAAAACTTGCTATTAACACAGAACAAGGAGACATCAAGTGGACAGGAGCTATCTGATTACCCTCATTGAAGCTTCTAGACCCCCAAAAGTCTGCCCACAGGGGCAGGCGGGTTATGTGAATGGAAAGGGCTACAGCTGGGTGTTAAATACCAGAAACAGTCTTCCGCACAGAGAAGGGCCACGGGGGCATGCGCCCCGGGCTCAGGAGTTGGTCTGGAAGCAGGGATGAAGCATCTGGAGATAGCGGGTCTGCAGGTAGAGGCCGGGGGTACAGAGGAGATACGCAGGGACAGACGGTTAAGGGAAGACAAGGGGACAGGAACAAGAACGATCTTTTGGTATCGAGAACGTTAAGATGTGGCTAACAATCTAACCTGTGAAAATACGAGATAGGGAGTAATTCCAGGCCACGCTCACTCACCATCCACCGCGTCAATTTCTTAGACATGTGTCTTCCCTTCTTTATCTGAAGTATAAGGGGAACGGTCTCCTCCTGGAAGAATCTCGATCCTAAGGGGTTCAGAGACCTTTAAGAGAACCTGAGAAATGACTCAGTTCACTGGAGGAAGGGAAATGACAGCAGGACCTCCACAGATAAGACTAACCGAGTTGGCTGACATGAGACTTTTCTACAAAGGCTATTTTTTCACATATCTAACATTAAAGGACTTTAAACTTGGGAAGATTTTCCAATTTTACATATGCAGAAAAAGTATTTAGGTGAACAGAGGCACGTGGAAGCCATTCCCAAATTGTAAAATTACGGGGCACCCGCGTGGCAGTGTCATAATTCTCCCAGGTAGACAAGGACTGGTTCAATGTCAGTACTGTGCATTTCATTCAAAAATAGGAAAGCAAGACATCGGGGACGGAGGCATTTTGCACGAGGGCAGAAGCCTGCCAGAGGTCCTGCTGGCCCCAACTCTTCTCTCTTACCAGCATTTCTCCGAAGGGCCACAATTGGAGCTCTGCTGAAACTGAGCATACCGAAAATGCTTTCTGACTTTTGTACTTGTTGACCTTGTGAACCAAGGGTTCTGTGAGCATCGTCTGACTCTCGGGAGCCAGTCTGGCCAAGCTGGGAGCAGAGAGATTTTCTTTCAAAATATTTGCATCTCCTCTGCTTAAGCGAAACCTCCCACTATTACCCTGACAGCCACTTAGCAGGGCTGGATTTAATAGAATCCAAGAAATGCCACCGGAGATCGGTTTCTGTTAATCTCTCATTTGTGGCGATGGGAAAAAAGCGGGTCTCTTCTCTTTTCTCAGACAGTATGTTATGGCTTCAGCAACTATTCCTGCGATGGTTCTCCCGTCACCACAAACATACACAATCTCAAAGGAACCCTCACCACAAACACACACGACGAAGCAGACGTCGCGACAGGCAGTGAGATGAAATTTGCCCTTTGGCTCCCGATCTTCAGCTAAGTCCACAATTCCCTGGCAAGTTTGCTACCCTTAAGAGGAAGCATCCGGCTTCCAAATAAAGTTGACTTTCACCTTATCCAAACGGCGGTGGAGCTCAGGTCGGCTCCAAGATACGCAGTCAGTCAAAACATAATATCACCTCCCGACTAACTTGCCTAAGGCCCCCACTTATGGTAATTTCCCAGGATTTCTCCATGGAGAATGCATGCAAGGTGACTTCATTCTCTGCTCTGACCTCGGGAAATTAATCAAGCTGGCTGGGGGAAAGCCGTCTGAGATTGTTCTTCTCGTGAGCATTTTAATCCGACTCGGCTGCCTCTGAGTGAAGAGCGGCAGCCTCTTCCATTTTCGGGGGATCTCACCTCCCTCGCCAAGCCCCCCCGCAGCCCAGGCCGGGCCGCAGATCCACTCACCTGCCATTCTTGGTCACGATCATTTCGTTAGTGACTTCCTTGAATCTCTGCCAGAGAGGCGCGTCCTCCAGGATGATCTGAAGCTGCTTCTCCGTAGGGTCACCTTTTTCCCTCCCTGCCTGAAGCTCACTTTCTACCACATTGAGCAGCCGAGAAACAGTGCCATCACTGGTCTTCTGGGCGCCCAGCTTGCTCATGGCCATAGGCCCCTCTCAAACTTGGCCGCGGAGCGTCGTGACCTACCTCGAGCCTGCTTCCAGCTCCTTCCTCCTCTCACCTGCCTGCTTTTCCAACCCAGCCCGGCAATGCCTGGGGAGCTGGGGAGAAGATGCTTTGGCTCTCGCCTAAGCTCCTAGCATGACACCCCTTAAAGTCTCCAAATTATACCACCAACCTGTTAAGCTTCAGTGGGGAGGGGGAGGGGGAGGGCGGGGAGAGGTAGGAAGAAAAAGCCCTCTCTTAATTACTCATTGGATCAGGTGGGAGAGAGCCTGGCTTTCCCATTGGCTGCTGTGCATAGAATAGACATTTAAGAAGAGTACTCCATCCAAATTATCAGGCTTTTATCTTGTTGTACCTGAAGAGGTCTAATCACTGTTTTGAGGACCATTTTCCCATTAATTAAAACTGTTCCAGGCCCAGACTGCGACAATCAGGCAAATCATGTTTGTGTATAAATCGTGGCATGTGGTACCTATAGGAAAAGAGCTCCTGGGGAGAATCGCCAAACTTGAGGCCAAAGCAGGCTGTCCTGCCACAGTCAGGAACCCAAATCCCTCCGATATCTACCAGCCCCGGATGGAACGGCAAACACGAAAGGCCAAAGGCACCACGCCAGGGAATATGGCAGCCGTACCCAAGAGTGAGTGAAGATGTTCTGTGTGCCACCCACTCAACGGTCAGAGATCCAGAGAAAGGGGAAAGAGCCAGGGCCCCCTTCCTCCCGGCACACCCCCTACTGCTCCTCTCCCTCCTCCGGGACCCCTGTGCACACACAGGACCCCAGCACCTCCCGCAATCAGATCTCCAAACCTCGTCCTTCCTCCCTAGAAGTCAAAGCCCCAGTTTTGTTGAGTCCAGCCCCCGCCAGAGGGAGGAAAAAAAAACTCACTCAGCATCGTATTACCCTCTCCAAGGAAGCACCGCCCTCAGTGAGTGAAAATAAGCTGTTGACATTACTAGGCAGAGCAACTTGGACCCAGAAGGATCCAGAAGGATCCAGAAGGGCTCCACAAGGGCTCTCGGGCTTTCCTCTTAGACGGCCCGTGACCTATCTGGCATTCTGGGGTGAAGCCCCATTTTCCCTGGGAAGATACTGCCGTAGATGCTTCATTTACCCATGACACACAGTACAAGCCGGGGAGGCGGGGGCAAGGACAGAGCTGGCCAGCGGTAGATCCCCGGGGGTTAGGAGTTTCTCTCTCATTAGAACCCAAAGAGGATTAAAGGGAAAATACAAGCAAAAAAAGAGAAGAGAAAGTCAGGGTAAGGATGATACTCAAAACGCACTCAGTGCCTAGCAAGTGCCAAATACTGGTGACACGTCACATCCAGCGACAAATGAGGCCGAGTAGCCTGCGCCTTCGTGGAATTAACAACCTGATGCGGAAAATGAAAAATGCTCAGCGGTGACGAGTCTATGCAGACTGCGTAACGGGTGGGGTAGTGGCACCCAGCAAGGCGGGGAAGATCCTAACTAGAGAGGGTTGTGTGGAAAACCTCGGAGGAGCAGACAGTCTTGCCGAAACCGACGAGATGCCAAGGACACAGTCGGGGAAGAGTCGGGGAAGAGTTCCGGGCAGAGGAACCCCAAGCGGTTCCTGGCACGGGTGGGCCAGTCGAAGAACTGTGGGAGGCGGGGCCGGAAGGGGGCTGCAGAGAGAGTAGAGGAAGATTTGCTCCGAGGGGGGCCTCGTAAACTATGGCAAAGAACCGGATGGTATCCCACGTGAGACAGGAAACCCGCGGACAGAATGAAGCAGGAAGGCAGCATGATTTGCTTTGTACTTTTCAAAGTCTGATTTGTACCGAACAGACTAGTCAAAGGCAAGGGTTGAAGTAAAGAGATTAGGAAGCTGTTACGGTGGTTCAGGCAAGAGGCGGTGGTGGGTCAGCCTGAGTGGCGGCAGTGGCCGCAAAGATGTGAACGGACTCCAGATACATCTTAGAAGCAGATATGACAGGGGCGCCTGGGTGGCTCAGTCAGTTAAGCGTCCGACTTCGGCTCAGGTCACGATCTCACGGTCCGTGGGTTTGAGCCCCGCGTTGGGCTCTGTGCTGATGGCTTGGAGCCCGGAGCCTGCTTCGGATTCTGTGTCTCCCTCTCTCTCTGTTCCTCCCCTGCTCTCTCTCTCTCTCTCTCTCAAAAATAAATAAAGATTAAAAAAAAAAAGGAGCAGATATGACAGAACTCTAGGGACTCCGTGAGGGGCAGAGGGGGAGTGAGGAACTATGTACGTGATGAATAATTAGTAGACGGCACGGCCGTGTGCTGAGATGGGGAAGGCTGGGGGCAGAGGTACAGCTTTGGATAGTGGAATCAAAATGTCGTTTTTCTGCGCAACACTGAGATGACTGATAGACGCATTAATGGCCCTCCCAAAGATGTCCGTGCCCTACACCCTGGCACCTGTGAGTATGATCTCACGGGGTAAAAAGGGATTCTGATGCTCGACGTCATATGACATCAGGGAACGGCAGATGAAACCAACAATGAGATACCACTCGACACCTGTTAGAATGGCCCAAATCCCAAACACTAACGGCACCAAATGCCGCCGAGGATGTGAAATGACAGGAGCTCTCATTCGTTGCCGGCGGGAATCCAAAATGGCACGGCCACTTGGGAAGACAGTCCGGTGGTTTCTCACAAAACTAAACACCGTAGGGTCTGGCAATCTCTTTCCTTGGTATTTACCCAAAGTTGTTGAAAATTTATGTCCACACAAAAAACATGCACACAGATTTTTAGCAGCTTTATTCATAATGGCCCAAAGTTGGAAGCAACCCAGATGTCCTTTAGCGGGTGAATGGATACATAGACCGTGGTCCATCCAGACCGTGGGATCCTACTCACCACCAAAAAGAGATGGCCTGTCAACGATGAAAAGACACGGGAGAATGAACCAAAGTGCATTTTGCGCAGTGAAAGACGCCCATTTGAAAAGGCTACCTACTGTACGATTCCAACCATAGGACGTCTTAGAAATGGCAAAACTATGCAAAAGCGAAAAGGTCGATGGTTGCCAGGGGTTGGGGAGAAAGAGGAAGAGGGGTGAACAGGACTTTTAGGGCAGTGAAAACACTCTGTAAATTACCGTAATGACAGATACCTGTCATTACACATTTGTCCAAACCCACAGAATGTACAACAGTAAGAAGGAGTCCTCATGAAAAGTATGGAATTGGGGCGCCTGGGTGGCTCGGTCGGTTGGGCGTCCGACTTCGGCTCAGGTCACGATCTCACGGTCCGTGGGTTCGAGCCCCGCGTCGGGCTCTGGGCTGACGGCTCAGAGCCTGGAGCCTGCTTCCGATTCTGTGTCTCCCTCTCTCTCTGCTCCTCCCCTGTTCATGCTCTGTCTCTCTCCGTCTCAAAGATAAATAAACGTTCAAAAAAAAAAAAATTAAAAAAAAAAAGAAAAGTATGGAATTGGGGTAATGATGGTGTATCGATGCAGTCCATCGACTGTAACCAATTTAGCATTCTGGTGCTGGATGTTGAAGGCAGGGGAGGCTGCAGGGGGGAGACGGAGGGGCAGAAGGCGTATGGGAAATCTGTATACTTTCAGCTCAATATTACTGTAAACTTAAAACTGCTCTAAAAACTAAAACCTATTAAGGGAAGGGGGTGGGGAGCCCTCTAGATGTGACTAAATTAAAGATCCGGAGATGGGGAGAATATCCAGAATTACGGAGGGAGCTCAGTGTAATCGCAAAGGTCTTTATAGGAAGGAGCAAACGGATCCGGAAGCCAACAGAGAAGGTAAAATGGACGGAAGCAGAGGTCAGAGAGGAGAAAAGATGCTATATTCCGCTGGCTTTGAAAATGGAGCAGGGAGTCCCAAGCCAAGGAATCTAAGCAGCCTCCAGGGGATACAAAGGCAAGGAAATGGATTCCGCCCCTAGAGCTTCCAGAAGGAGCATCTGCCATCATCCGGATTTTAGCCCAGTGAAACTGATTGGACTTTGGACCTCCAGAACTAGAAGATAAATTTGTGCTGTTTTCAAGAAACTGAGTTTGTGGCATTGTGTTACAGCAACAATAAGAGACTAACACGAAGACCTTAAGACACGCCTCCAAGTAGAGATTTCCAAAAGGCACTGCTTAGAATCGTGGCACAAGTGTGGCTCTGAGCTTCCTAGCAGCCAATGCAAAAAAAGGGGGGGGGGGATGCAATCCGGCATACATTACACCGTGTTCCTAAAATAAAAACGACCCATTTGCCCATGAGAAAATGTTCCCACGAATCTAAAGAATCCTAAGGAAAACAGAGGGCAATACAGTCAACGATGTTTCCCCCAAAGAGTCCATAACACCAGTGAGAAGAGGACTCTTGTTTTCAAGGAATTTAACAAGCTACGAGGGAGAAAGAGACATATGCTCTGGGAACTCTACTACAGAGTGTGCAAGGTGTTTTGGAAGGACCAAAAAAGGGAGAAAAGTAGGAAATAATAATAGTGTTCTTTTCTTGTCAGTTATATCCCAAACCATGTGCTCCTGAAAACTAGGTTAGCTCATGAGTTTCTTCAACCAGCAGGCCCCTGAGAGGATGGCCCTTAGGGAACAGCACACGCAGTGGCCATGGGGCAGCCCCAAGACAGGGTCCCCAAGCAATAAAAAATGGTTTACGCTCTCTTGGCTTTATGTCTGGCCTCTTTCCAGCCTATGCCACCTCTGAAATCTGTATTATATTAGGCATTTTTTTTTAATGTTTTTATTTTTGAGACAGAGAGAGACAGAGCATGAGCAGGGGAGGGGCAGAGAGAGAGGGAGACACAGAATCCGAAGCAGGCTCCAGGCTCTGAGCTGTCATCACAGAGCCTGGTGTGGGGCTCGAACTCATGAGCCATGAGATCATGACCTGAGCTGAAGTCAGACGCTTAATGGACTGAGCCACCCAGGCACCCCAATTTTTTAATTTTTTTTTTTTTTAGTTTTTTTTTTTTTTTAATTTTTTTAATGTTTATTTATTTGTGAGAGAGAAGGAAAGAGAGTGAGAGCACACATGGGGGAGGGGCAGAGAGAGAGGGAGACACAGAATCCGAAGCAGCCTCCAGGCTCTGAGCCATCAGCACAGGGCCCAACGCAGGGCTCGAACTCACAGACTGTGAGATCATGACCTGAGCTGAAGTCGGACGCTTAACCGACCGAGCCACCCAGGTGCCCCGATATATTAGACATTTTAGATGGAACCACACGGAACCACATGAAACGGCTGATACTCAACATACGTTTTACCTGGAAACAACGGCAATTTCATATGGCTCAATCTAATTCTTGGATTTAAGCTAATATAAAATGCCTTGACTATATACTAATACCATCTATACAATAATACCATTTTACTTGGATAATTGTTTTCTAGTTACTAAGTATCTTATCAAAGATGACTTTGAGAAGTATAAGGGAGAAAATAAAAACTTTCCATCATCTCAACACCCAGAGACGCCTGTTAACAAGTCTGCCGTAGATACTTTTTACTTACAAATACATGCACGCTTTCTCCTTTAAAAAATGGGATTTGAAAACCGCGTGGCAGATTGAACACATGCATTCGTTCATATCTGCTCCCCACCAAGCCCCTCTAAAATGGCACTAAGGAAATACACAGTGTAAACCCACAGGGTTGAAAAGTACAGAAGAGGAAATGGGGGCAGATAAGAGCGGTCAACAAATGCTGGAAACTGACGAAACAAATGGATGCTGGAAACTGACGAAACAAATGGATGCCCCCCCCCACCCCCCCCCCCCCCCCACCCCCCCCCACCCCCCCCCCCCCCCCCCCCCCCCCCCCCCCCCCGCCCCGGCTGATGTAGCAGATCAGAGAAAAGTGGAGATCCAGGCTTTCCAGGCAGAAGCCAGTAAGAAGCAAGCCAGTGTGTGCCCGGCAACTCCGAAATACCTCAGGGATCGGATGCATCGCATACCTGTGACACCCAGGGGGGTGGGTGCTTCTGGCTAGGACCAAACAGGAGGAGGTCTTGAAACTTTATATAAGAGCACCGGGTGTTGTATGGAAACCGATTTGACAATAAATTTCATATTAAAAAAAAAGAAAGAAAAGAAAAGAAAAATAATAAATAAGTAAATAAATGAATAGTGCTATACTGAGGTCTGTTTTTGAAATACTGATTAATGGCAGGGTGACAAATGGACAGAGACAGGGAGGCTAGCCAGGAGCCCGTTACAGGAGTTCAGGGGAGGGATGGCAAGGTCATGAGCCAGTCAATGGCAGTAAGTCATGTGAGGAAAGCGGGGACACTGGCACATTAGCAGATAAAGTCCACATAACTCTGGCATCAATTAGATGTGGGGATTAAGAGAGAGGAAGGAGTTAGGAAGCCTCAACAACTTTGAGTCTTGAGTGACCGGTCAACGCCAATACCATGAGCGGCCATAAGGAACACAGGAGAATCGGGGTTGAAAAGACAATGTTGGGAAATGTTTGAGTTGACTCTTGGACAACCCACTGGAAATGTTGGAGGGAATTGAAAATAGGAGGCTCAGCAGCGCCTAGGTGGCTGAGTCGGTTAAGCGTCCGACTTCGGCTCCGGTCGTCATCTCGTGGTTTGTGAGTTCAAGCCCTGCACTGGGCTCTGTGCCATCAGCTCAGAGCCCGGAGCTTGCTTGGGATTCTGTGTGTTCCTCTCTCTGCCCCTCCCCCTGCTCGCGCTCTGCCTCTCTCTCTCTCTCTCTCAAAAATAAATAAACGTTTAAAGAAAAGAAAAAGAAACTTTGTATAAGAAACAAGTTAACCTTTAGATCCACCCCCCCCCCCCCCCCCCCCAGCCCTCCTCCAGCCAGGCAATTCTCCTTCCCCTATTGCAACAGAAAACAAGAGACTTGACTTTCAGGAGAGAGAGGGTTTTGAGAGGATTTGTACTCAGAGACAGCAGTCACTGATGGGGACAGGGGTGAGGGCCATACTGAAAACAGAGGATTAAGACACGCTCCTTGCATAATAGATTTGATGAGTCCTCAGTGAGACGACACATCCCCAATCACCACTGACCGTAATCAAATAGGGGAAGCCAACATTTGTAAAGCCCTGCCCATGTGCACTGGCATTCCATAGGGATTGATGTGCCTCGCCCTTAAATACAACCACACAGATCGTCGGGTTTCAGGCACAGAAGTCAGACCAAAGGGGGAAAAAAGGAATTAAAAAAGGAATTCTGAAGACACAGAGACAATTTTGCAATCTCATCGAAGACTTGGGGAGTCTTTTTCCAACGTCATTCAGGTCGTTGTCAGAATTCTGTTCCTTCGGCTCAGTCCGTGAACTTCTGACTCTGGCTCAGGTCATGACCTCACGGCTCATGCGTTTTGAGGGTTTGAAGTCAAATGTTACGTGGTTCTTCCTAGATGTGGGGAATGCTGCACTTTCCACAAAGTGGCAAACCCCCCCCCCGCCCTTCCCCCCATACACCACAAAGACACGCTACACAACCAAAAAAAGTCAACACAATTAAAAATATACATACCATTCCGATCTATGAAGAAGCTCTGCCTGGTGACTGAAAATTACAAGGGAGAGAAGGAACTGAGATGTCACGCAAACCCCAAGCACCGAACATCCTGGCCGCTTGCTCCCCCCGTGGAGACCAGAACCACGGCGGTCAGCTCAGCCACACATCGGGTCGCATCCGCAAATCCACTAGATCAACTGAGGCTCCGCCTTTTCACCAAAGCTTCCCCACGGGCAGGAGTGGGATACAGGTGCTGCCCACGCCCCTCGTGAGGGAGCACTACGTAACTACCCCACCGATGAGCCCAACTCCTCTTCACCTCGCATTTGACGTGTAACGAGGAAATCCGCTATGTAAGCAAACCCATCGAGAATTCTAGAACAAAGCAAAGACCTTGCGCTGTAGAAATCCCCGGCCCGTAAGAATCTTGTGTAGATGTGGACGTTCACTTACGGGCCTACTTCCAAGAGGGCTGGGTGCTCAGTGTGTGCTCGGCAGGCACCACGTCCGACCTCAGGGAGCTCAGGGTGCGAGGAGACCGACAAGTTACCTGCCGTGGAAGTTCGGCAGGAAGGTCACTGGAGGAGGCCCAGGAAAGGGAGAGCCAGGGACACCTGCACAGAGCAGGGGACACCTAAGCTGAGTCTTGGAAGTCTTGCCTTGGGCTTGGGAGGAGCTGCGTTCCAGGAAGAGAGAACGAATAGTCCACTAAAGAGGCCAGAGGAAGCAAAACACCGAGCATGTAAATAACATCAAGGAGTTGAGCCTGTGGAACGTTAGACTAGACAGGACAGGGCAGCCGGGCTTTGGATGTTCAGTGCTTCCCACGAGTCAACAATTTTAGGTGGCACGAGGGCTAACGCTGCTTATCGTAACAGAGAAGTGTAACCAAGCATGTGAAACCCATGCCTTTAAGGACACGATTTCTTGGGACCAAAAAAAGTAAAACTAGGGGCACCTGGGTGGCATCCAACTTCAGCTCAGGGCATGACCTCATGGTTCGTGAGTTCGAGCCCTGGATCGGGGCCTCTGCTGTCGGCCCGGAGCCCACTTCAGATCTTCTATAACCTTCTCTCTCTGCCTCTCCCTCCCTTACTTTCTCTCTCTCTCTCTCAAGAATACTTTTTTTAAGTAAAACTAGAAAAGAGATGTAGCTTACATTAAAATGTTAATAAGGCAATGGCGAAGGTAGACCTTGAACCTCACAAAGGCAGGGAGATGACTAGCGTTTAGCAAAGTTGCCATGTGTGATGAGTCCTGGGGCAAGCAAGCGGACAAGCCGATGGGAGCACCATTTTCGGGAGAGTGCTATTTAGGAGGCGTGGAAGCTGGGAGGGAAAGCAACGGGAGGCAGACAGGCAGGGAACAGCTGCAGCTCGCGAGGGGTGAGGGAGAGCCACGAGGGGCATCGGGGAAGGAGGACACGGCAGGGGTGAGAGCTATTTAGAGGGCAGGGTCCACGGAAGTGGCAGTCCCTGGCGTGGCTGTCAAGGGAGAAGGCACATGCGGTGATGGTCAAGCATCTGGCAGGACGGCCCGGCAGGTGGCTGGACCGCTCTCCAGGACGGAACAGAGAAGAACCGGGAGGAGCTGGCTCCATGTTCCCCATGGGCAGGGGCATTAAGGCCCAAGAAGAGTCAGCAGTGCACAAGCCGGCTGTGAGCACACCCTGGGACACCACCCGAACATCGGGAGCTGGTAGCCGGGCCGGGTAGATACCCGGTTCGGTGACCTCTGGCCTCGCACGCTGCTGAAGGGATCAAGAGGGCGACACGTTCCCCTTCGGCCTGACAACTCAGTAAGTTCGATCTCACAGGCCCAGCAGCTGCCCTGCTGTCCCGCTGCCAGGCGAGGAGGTTGGGGAGGGGGGGGGGGGCGGTTATTAATTAAGATGTGCGGTCTAGGTGACACCCGATAGCACTGCTGTGTCCTCGGGCACAGAGCGGCCCGTGTCTCGGACTTAAAGGGCAAAAATTGAAAGCCACGCAACCTGAGCTCATGAGCTCGCGCTGCCCTGAACATCCGTGCCCGGATCCCTGAGCACACCCGCAGAAGTCATGTCTGCACATTCAGTCCCTGCAGCCTGCGGAAACCGAACACCTTTCTCCGCCCACCTCCAGCGGCACCGGGAAATTAACACTCACCCAGGTATTGGTCATAATTAAACTGAACAAAAAGACAGCTGCTCCTACCTTTCTTTTTTAATCACCAACATGCAGCCCTAGGGATTACTGGCTTTGGGGCGATTTAGGGAGGATTACTCTTTCATTAGTGTCTGGGGTCAGTTCCAATACAATGTCATTAGAGCCTTTTCAGAGACCCTCCTGGGCCAGCGGCCCATCCCTTTCCATGTCTGAAAGGTTAGATTTTACAAAGCCACGGGCAACCTACTTATCAGGCCCCCCACATGCCTGTGATTTTTCACCAGAAATACCACCCCAAGATGAATTCTGCCCACGTTCTGCAGACATTCTGCTCTGAGTTTCTAGGTGAGAATGGCATTCTAAGTCCCCCGTTCAGACTCCAACGATAAGAAGGAACAGCAGTGAGATAGGAATAGGGCTGTCCTTCGGTGTTGACAAAGTTGAAAGATCTGTGACATCCCTGTATAGCTACCCACCGTACGTCTACCGACCACACCCCTTCCGCAGCGAAATCAGGGACACACACACGGTGACACGGACTTTTATTCAATCAGCAAACGCTCGAGTGTCTATGGTCCTTCGGGCGGTTTGCCGAGGGCTGGGGATACAAGGCAAAAGTAGGCAAAAAGAGACACAGCCCGTGCCTTCGCGGAACTGAGTCTGCAAAGGACAATGGCACGCGTCAGGGAGGTGAGGGAAGGCCTCCCGGAGGATACGAGGCTCACTTTGAAATCTGGTGGGCAAGCAAGATGGGCGAAGAGGAGAAATCCGGGCAGATGGAACCACATGTGCAAGGCCCGCATGGCGTGACGGAAAGAGGCTCATGAAGGCCACAGGCAGGCGGAAAGGGAGGCAGAGGCTAGACCACGCAAGACCCCGCGGTCTTGTGGGTCAAAGTACGCAACACTGCCTCCTCCTAAAAGTAACCACTCTGGTTACATTGAAGAGGGGTGGACAAATTAGGAGCGTTTCCTTACCTCCAACAGTGACGGTGGTAAGTTGGACGCATTACCTCTGCTCTGTTTACAATACCCACCTTCCCACCAATAGCCACAAGGACCTCCAAAGACGTTCACAGCAAGCTGGAGCCCAGGCAGACACACAATTTGGGTGGCTTTTCCCTGTGTGCTTAGTCAATCTCCGTTTTTCTGCCCATTCATAAGAATCGCTTGGATTTTCCTGCACTTTTAGATCAGCTGCCGAATTTTTATTTTCAGGTGAACTCTGCACTTCCTATAAATTTCTCAATTTCACCTTGTACTTCCTCTTGAAGAATGTTTATGAAAATGTTAAAATAGAAGCAATTTCAAAAAAAAAAAAAAATAGAAGCAATTTCAATTTTGATCCCCAGTGGACTTCACTATTCGACATATTCCCTTCTTTCTTAGTTTAATCCCCTGAATCCCATGAGAATTCAAGTTTCACTTGTTTAGAAAATGAAACGTTTCTCTCTAGAAACTTGTTAGTGATTTTTTTAAAGCTATTTTCCATTGATTGATTGTTTTATCTCCCTTGAATCAAGCTCTATGATATTCTAACTAGAAGCTAACATTTCCTCCTTCTTCATGAGTTAGCTTACGGATAAACATGACTCCAGAAAACGGAAGCAGGAGTTCTACGCAACCGTTCAGAAGTAAAGTAAAGTTGAAAGTAGATTTTTGGGAGCGGAGGGATGGGCGAAATAAGTGAAGGAGATTAAGAGGTACAAACTTCTAGTTATAAAACAAGTGAGTCACAGAGATAAAGAGTACAACATACAGAATGTAGTCAATAATATCGTATTAACTTTGTACGGTGACAGATGGTAACTGGACTTACCACGTGAGCATTTCCTAATGCATACAATTGTCAAATCATCCTGTTGCATACATGAAACAAATATGATATCTGTCAACTATACTTCAATTTAAATGAATGAATGAGGGGCGTCTGGTGGCTCAGTCTGGTAAGCGTCCGATTTTGGCTGAGGTCATGATCTCACAGTACTTGAGCTTGAACCCCGGATCAGGCTCTGTGCTGACAGCTCGGAGCCTGGAGCCTGCTTCAGATTCTGTGTCTCCCTCTCTCTCTCTCTGCCCCTCTCCCGCTTGCACTGTCTCTCAAAAATAAACAAACATGAAAAACGTTTTTTTAAATAAATGAAAATGGAGTGCAGAAAAAAAGACTTTCAATTATTCACTATGTATATGTGTAAGTCTAATGAGAACAGTCTTTTATAATAAAAAACATATGTGTATATATGAATAACTAAAAGGTTTTTTTAACGTACAACTGAAGTATTTTACCTAAGCTACATGTAACGTTATCTTCTAATACTAAATTCTGAAGCAGAAAAATTTGAAGGCGCCCAGCAAACTACTCTGGCTATGAGGAAGGTAAGAAGAATGAAATCAAATTTCATTTGATTTGATACAACTTGAAAGAAGATGGCAAATAAATGTGAGGGGCTCCTGGGTGGCTCAGTCAGTTGGGCATCTGAGTTCGGCTCAGGTCATGATCTCACAGTCCGTGAGTTCGAGCCCCGTGTCAGGCTCCATGCTGACAGCTCAGAGCCTGGAGCCTCTTCGGATTCTGTCTCTCTCTCTCTCTCTCTCTCTCTCTCTCTGCCCCTCTCCTGCTCACACTCTCTCAAAACTAAATAAACATTTTAAAAAAATTTTTTTAAAAAGGAGAATATGTGAGAGATGAGCGAAAAATGTCAAAACCAAAAAGGCTGAGAAGGGAACTAAAATGGTCATTGCCTTTATTAGTAAAAGCCTAAGAATTTTAGGGGCACCTGGGCGGCTCGGTCAGTTAAGCATCAGACTCTGATTTCAGTTCAGGTCACGATCTCACGGTTCGTGGGTTTGAGCCCCACCATCTGGCTCTGTGCTGACATCTCAGAACCTGCTTGGGATTCTCTCTTTCCCTTGTTCTGCCCCTCCCCCAGCTCATGCTTGTTCTGTCTCACTCAAAATAAATAAAAACTTAAAAAATTATTAAAAAAACATAGAAAGGTCATTTGTGGCTATGACAGAACCTCAAAAGGTGATAGGAGGGCATTTTTGTTTCCATTAATGGCAAACCAAATAATCTGGAACGAGTCCGTATGCTGAGGACAAACAGATAATCTGAACAAAACACAATCATCTACTTGAAGTCATCAGAGAGCCAACAAGACAGCAAAGAACTGCAAGGTCAGGACAGGCAGGAAGACAGAGGTTAGGGAAGCGATTCGGGTATTTGCAGTGCTTCTCCCGGGAAGGTTTTGCCAATGGCAAAAGAGGAGGCTAACGATCCGAAGCACTTTGAAGGCCTCCTGAGTCTCGAGGGGCGGGGAGACTAGGGTGCAAAAAGGTCGAACAGCTGATACAGCTCCTTCATCTTTGCATTTGGCCTTGAAGAGCTGTGCCCCAGGAGAGTGAGCCAGGAGTAACCTTGGCTGGTAGTCACCTTGAATTTAACCTGAGTTGCTGGTACCCCCCAACCAGTTGCCAGAACACATGTAAATGGTCTCTGGAAGGTCCCGGGCTGCAAATTATTTCAACTAAGCTCTCTGCAAATGCAGCACTTAGCACATGATAAAAATAGGCAGACAGGGGGAAAAGACAACAAAAGGAAAACCACGAAAACCAGAAAAAGCAAAGGACACTAGAAACAGAACTGCAAAGGCTTCAGATGATGGATTTGACAGACACACGCCGGCCATTATCAGGGAGAAAAAAGACAGTGTAGGCTGTTGGGATTCTCTCTGTTCCTCTCTGACCCTCCCCGTTCATGCGCTCCCTCTCTCTCTCTCTCTCTCTCTCTCTCTCTCAAAATAAACTTTAAAAAAAGTAAAAGGAAAAAACAACTCTGAAGAAAGCCAAGGAAGTGACACTATAATGCCAGGATAGTCATCTTTGAAGGTGGGGTAAAGGAAGTAGTAATTGGCCAGGAGCATAAGGGAATGTTGAGATGCTGGCAATGTCCTATTTTTTTTTTAATGTTATTTCTGAGAGAGGGAGAGGGAAGAGTGCAAGCAGGGGAAAGGCAGAGAGGCAGAGAGAGAGAGAGAGAGAGAGAGAGAGAGAGAGAGAGAGAGAATCTGAAGGAAGCTGTGAGCTGTTAGCACAGGGCCCAACATGGGGCTTAAACCCACAAACCATGAGATCGTGACCTGAGCCAAAGTTGGACCCTTAACCGACTGAGCCACCCAGGCGCCCCACAATATCCTATTTCTTGACCTGGGTGGTGGTTATACCATCACTTTGAAATAACTCGAGCCATACCTTATTGTGTTTTGTATTTTGTTTCTGTGTTTTATTTTTTTTGTTGTTAAAATAAACAAGTATTTTGAAACTAATTGAAAGAGTAGTTAAATCCACATTATAATTCACATGTCTCTCTCAACAATTGATAGAAATAGACAAAATCAGTATGGTTAGAACTTGAACAACACTGGAGCACCTGGGAGGCTCAGTCAGTTAAGCATCCGACTTCAGCTCAGGTCACGATCTCACAGCTCATGGGTTCCAGCCCCGCATCAGGCTCCATGCTGATGGCTCAGAACCTGGAGCCTGCTTTGGATTCTGTGTCTCCCTCGCTCTCTGCCCCTCCCCCTCTCATGCTCTGTCTCTGTCTCTCTCAAAAATAAACATTAAAAAAATATATTTTTTAAAGAACTTGAACAACACTGCCAACCAACTGGCCTAATTGATATTTATAGCACACTCCACCCAACTGCTGAATACGCATTCTTTTCAAATACACATGGGGCATCCACCAAGATAGACTATATGCAGGACCTAAAACAAGTCTCAGTACGCGTTAAAGGATGAAAATCATTTAGAATAGGTTTGCTGACTACAACAGAATTACAAACCAGTAATAGATATCTGGAAAATCCCCAAACATCGGAAAATTAAACACACATCTAAGTAACCGATGGGTCAAGGGGCACCTGGGTGGCTCAGTTGGTTAAGCATCTGACTCTTACTTTCAGCTCAGGCAACCATCTCACAGTTCGTTCAGTTTGAGCCCCACGTGGGGCTCTGCACTAACAGCACAGAGTCTATTTGGGATTCTCTCCCCATCCCATCCCCCCCCCCCTTCCCCTGCTCCTCCTCTCTCTCTCTCAAAATAAGTAAACTTAAAAAAAAAAAAAAAAAAGATTTTAAGCAATCATTGTGTAAAAGAAGAAATTATAGGGAAGCAGAATATCTTAAACTGGGCGAGGCCATGTTTGGGAGGGGCAGGGAGTGGAGATATGGTGTGAGGTTGGGGTAGGGAAAGACAGGGAGGGGAGGAGGTGGTGAAGCCAGAAGCAGGGGGAGGGAGAAGGGGAGAAAAGGCGGGGTGGTGAGCTGGGATTGTGGAGGCAGTCCAGAGGTGGATGGTAGTAATAATAAAAAGGCAAAAAAGAAAATATTTTGAACTTTATTAAACTGAAAAACACAACATACCAAAATTTGTGAGATGCAACCAAGGCTGTGCTTCCAAGGAAATTTATGGTATTCAGTTATATTAGAAAAGAAGGAAGATCTAAAAGCAATTATTTAAGCTCCCACCTTAAAAAGCTAGAAAAGTTAAACCCAAAGTATAAGGAAAGAAACAAAGGTAAGAAAAGAAACCAATTAAATAAAAAATAGACAACAGTGAAAATCAATGAAACCAAACACATCATAAAAGTGCACGTACACAAAAAACACAAGTGTAATGATTTATCGGAGTGAACACCTTGTAAGTTACCACTTGATCAAGAAATAGGACAACCAGGGCCCAGAGCCCTCCTCCAGTGTCCCTTCCCCAATCACCAACCTCTTCATACTTCAGGTCATCACTATCCTAACTCCATGCAAATGAAGTGTAAAGTCCTACTCTTCATTATAATCTTACCACCGAAGGATGTATTTTTAGCCTACGTTTGGGTTTTACCTGCTTTAACTTATATAATGTTAACACAGTATAAGAGGTGTTGGCTGGCCATTCATATACTTTTGTCAAATGTCTGCTCAAAACTTGTGGGGCACCTGGGTGGCTCAGTCAGTTAAGTATCGATTTCAGCTCAGGTCATGATCTCACGGTCCATGAGCTCGAGGCCCGTGTCGGGCTCTGTGCTGACACCTCAAAGCCTGGAGCCTGCTTCGGATTCTGTGTCTCCCTCTCTCTCTCTCTGCCCTCCCCCCCACCCCGCTCACACTCTGTCTCAAAATAATAAACATTAAAAAAAATTTTTTTTAAATATCTGCTCAAAACTTTTTAACTAGTTTGTCTTTGAAATGATCAATAAAATCATAAATGTTAAGCCCGACTGACCAAGATAAAGCAAGGAGACACAAATTACCAGTATCATCGGCAAAGAGAGAACAACCATAGCTACAAATCCTAGAACACTAAAAGAAGAGTGAAATATTATGAACAACTTGATACAAACTAGTTTAGGCAGTGACTAAACCAGCTAGGTGTGTAGGAATACTCCAACAAAACAAAAACGTTTGACATTTCTTACCTTCAAAACTCTTCAAAACTTAGAGCCATGTTATCCCCAAGTCACTGGAGAAAGACGACTACATACCAAGTTAGCTCAAAAACAACTTTAAGTGCTTAACAATGCATGCTGCGTACTACGAACGCAAAATAAGGGCAGGGTCTTATCCTGCAGTCATACAACCTTCATTTGGCTTAGTGACTCCCGGGAAAACAAACATGAATACGAGACAGTATTAGATTTATTAAAGACCATAATGCAATCATTTATTGGAGAAGGAAACAAAAAGCAAGAGAAGAAAAATTAAGAACAGTTTTATAATGTTTTGGGGGAAAAAACAGCTTCATCGTCCGCAAAATTCTTTCCCTTTGAGATGCATTAGCAAAAAAAAGAAACACTTGTATGAAACAGAATCTCAAGGTAGGAAAAGTAGCAGACAAGAATATATTTTTGGATTTAAAAAACTCAGTTATGCAATCAGCAGCATTCAAAATTAGTCGAGTATCTCTATACAATTGCAAAAATCGATTCATGTTTTAACAAAGTGTTTTAAAAGCTCAAGGTATTACAACAGGCACAATGTTCTGAAGGCATGTAAATTATCCACGGGCTTTGAACATCTTTATCCCCAACTTCACAATCAGAATTTACAAAAGCCACAAAAGATCAGAGCTGGGAGGATTTAACATTTTTCCTTTCCTTGTTCAAAGTGGCAAAGTCAAGCAAACATTGAAAAAGGCAAAACAAACACTCTTCACAGCAGAAGGACCACGAAACTGGAAGTCAACTAGACTTCTCCTTTAGGGTGTCCAACAAATGCCAAGATTCACTTGTGCTTACAAGTAAAGGCTCACTAGCTGCAGCGCGGAAGTTCAACAGACAGAGGACAACACTCTGCCCAGATACGTCTTTATTTGGTCTTCAAGGATACCTCACAAGGATGTTGAGGCCAGGCAGCCCCCTCAATCGGGGAATGTTTGTCCGCGAAGGTTTTTTGGTTACCTTGTGGTAAATACACACATCAGCATCAGCTGTTTACGACAACGCTGTGGACTGACTTTTCATTTCAAATAGCCCCATCTGGTCCTAGAGGACTACCTATCACCTGTCTAGTGAACTCGCTCTTGCCTGCTTTCAGCTCATCCCGTCCACAGAAAATGTTTTGTGCACTTCTCAGCCCATCATCAGCCTATCAGCTCCTGCTAGGAAGAATGGAATTGTATTTGGTCGGTGTGCATTAAACAAGGGCCCCGCGGCTCCCGTCTGCCTCACCGGGCTCTGCCCACAAGCTTTAGGGTCAGATCCCTGCCAGCATGAGTTTTCGAGCTTCGTGAGGCCTTTCTGCACAACGAATCCCTGAGCAACCAAGAACAAAGCCTGGTGTAGCAGGGACTCGCAGTGTGGCCTGTGATAGAACTGGAAACAGCCCAGATGGGACTACACAGCCTATCCTGAAGGAACCGGGCTCAAATAAACCGCAAAACACTTTTTACTCGACTAAAAATGCTCCAGATCTCAGAATTTCCTAAAATTCATGAACTGTGACTTAGAAGGTACGTGATTTAAAGGCACGCGATTTAATCGCCCAAGTTTTTCAATAAGAATTTCCAAAAAGTCAAACATCCTACATTCTTTTGTTAATATCCTATCAAGAGTTTCAGATATAAATCTGTATTTAACTTCAGATGTAGGTCTGTTAGCTTTTTATAAACTGTTATCTGAGAAAAACTACAGGACATCTTAAAACACCCAAAACATTTTTTAGGTTTTAAAAATCAAGAAAACTATGCCAAAAATCTACAAACATGGGTTTTCTTCATTGGCTGAAAATGAAAATGAGCATTTCATTTGCTGAAAACGAGGTCCAGGACGGGTTGTAAACTTGTAACTAATTTGTAACCCTGCAGCTGACTCTGGTTGGGTGTTGTCGGAGGGAAGAGGTGAGGCAGCCAGCCCCGGTGTGGGCTGCCCCACGGAAAAGGGAACCCACCGCCACGGGAACCCGAGGGCTGAGTTCAGTTTCCTAACTCAGTCCCCCAAGGGACACACGGCCACACCTGTCACGCTCCTGGAGCTCTCAAAAGCAGAAGCAGCCAAACCAGTTATCTCCCATACCCTGTTCCCAGGGTGTGCCTTACTTCTTCATCACGTTTTCTAATGGAAGTATCCAAAGTAATTGATTTAGATGCATCTCATGGTTTGATTTCCTGCTCCCTGAGCGCACCCTGGTTGGGGTGGGAGGGAGGGGGCCCTCAGAAGGATACCCCACGAAGTCCCCATACAACGAGGGAGAGAGGCTCTGAGCACCGAGATCAGCAGCCCAGTGGAAATGCACAAGTGGGGACGGTGTCCCACTTTCCCAGGGAACAGCCAGCCGGGCCCAGGCAGCAGTGGCCAGGGAGGGACACGGCCACACACACGATCTGGCAGCCAGAGCTGCCTGTGAGCACTGTCGGTGGGCAGAAGGGAAACCTCCTAGGTGGTGAGACGGGTGGCAGGGGGTCCAACGGCAGGCTCCGAGGGTGGGGGGACGGCTGTCCAGCCTTGGGGAGCAGAGGGAAGAGCACTGGGGGCACTGCTCCCATGCAGCTGGAGGCACCCCCTTGGGGAGCATACTTCCCAGGCGCAAAAAAAAGTCACCTCAATGGTTCCCTTCGTTCCAAAAATGCAACGACCTCTGCTTCCCCCAGCGGTGAACAGGCAGGACAGCGGGCAGGGAAGCCAAGACGGCCGCCAGCCTGCCGGCCACGGGGTCCGAACTCTAATTCCCCACTCACCCCCCCCCCCCCAACGAGGGTGCTTACAACCAGAACTGTTGCCTGGTTACAGATTTCAGCGGATCTGACATGGATTTCTTCCTCCCACAGTGCAGTGGGCAGAAACAAGTAGGGAAAACCAAAGGGGGAGGTGGCAGAAAGGAAATGCAGGAGTCTGGAAGATTCTGAAAGACGGGATCATCCAAAAGCTGCCGACACTGTCCAGGCTGGAGCTGTGTGCGCGCCAACCGATCGCAGGCCACACGTTAGGGCAAAGCAGGTGCTTTAACGAAAGAACCCGCGCCCTCTACCGGTGAGACCTGGAGGGACCACTGCCCTGAGGCTATTCCCTCTCTTCGGTGCCGGAAACAGGGCCACGAACCTGCAAAGTCACTGCGAATATTACAGGAGACAATGCATGGCCACGTCTACTGTGCTAGACATAATGCTAGATAAATATTTTCTTAGATAAGTTAGCCGTCAGGGACATTCATCCCGTCCCCTTCAAAGGTCACCTGTTATCTCTGGGACTAAGTAGTAATACCTTCCTTTCACAGAGATATCCTGTACCTATCCTGGGCCCCGGGCTAAGCACCTGATACACAGCTCACTGATGTACTACGATGATCCAGCGGGAACTGTTATCTCCTTTGTTTCTAAACAGATAAGCAAAGTGAGGAACGGAGCTCAAGTAACTCGTTCAACCTGACACCTGCATGTGACTGAGTCACAACACACACAGACCCGTTGGCCGTTAAAGCCCACATCCGTCACCACCAAGCTACACAGCCCTGGTGACATCTCAAAGGGTGTCTCGACCTCGTGTCCCACAAAGTCCAGTCCAGACATTGGAAAGGGTCACAGGGATCAGCCTTTTAGTTACTCCAGGCTGGTTGGAGCCCGTAGAGACAGGCTAGCCTCACATCAGCTCCGAAGAGAGGGAACAGTGGACCCTCCTGACCTCTTCTGGGCCCCTTCCTGGAGCACTTCTGAGATGTGAGCAACCTCCTGGAGCCGCCTCAGACGTGCAAGAGCTCCACGAAAGCCAGAAGGTAGCACATAACTTCCCTTTCTGGCTGAAGGCAGGTCAGGGACCTCGGGATAAAACAGGGTGCCCTCCACAGCCTAGAGAGGACGGGGTAAGACCGGCTCCCTCACTCTGGCCCTATCGGGCCAGCTCATACCTCCCAGCTCGGAGGAAAACGCTAGCAGCTCTGAGGTCTCAGCTTCTCAGCTGCAACAGGAGAAGGAATTTAGCAATTGGCCACAAGCAAGGAGGCCACGAGTGGACATCACAGCCTCTGGTTTGGAGGTCCCGGAGCCAGAACCCGAGTGGACTAGCCAGACCTGGGTAGAGAACAGAAAGGCGACCCCGAAGACACTTCACTTGTGGGCTTGCTTTAGAGGCCCTGCAATGCCAAGAACTCTGGCCATCAAGGCAGGGTATTTATGATGGTCAGGCAGCAAGGAGGAGCTGAAAGGGCACACAAAGGAACAACGGAGATCCCACGGATCCAGAAGGAAGCTTCCCCAAAGGGAGGCTGGGCAGGAGGCAGTGCAGTGACGTAAAGAGAACGGGACCGGAAATGGCACGGGCTTGGCTGGTGAAAACAGAACAGGCAAAACAGTTAGAGGAGGCACCTCCAGAGCCACACTGGGAAACGCGGGGTCGTGGAGGAGACTGGAGCTGGGGCACCCAGGCTCCGGGCCCAGTTCTGCCACCGGCCGTGGCTTTAGGGAAATCTGCTAACCTCTCTGAGCCTGCTTTCCTGGACTGCCCAGTGACAGAACCATCACCTCCTTGTCACCGGGCTCTCGTGAGGACCAGACGAAGCCCAGGGGACAATGCACCCTGTGTGTAGACGGGGCCAGCAACGGAACCACCCGACGGTCCACGGCGTCCCGCCCCGGTGTCTGCGGCTGGGGCTCGAGTGCAAACACTGGCACTTGTTTAAAGGTCACTGGGCAGGCGTGCCTCCTTCCTGCGGGCCCCACAGTGGGGCTCTGTCTTCCCACCCACTCACCCCTGGCCCCATTCCAGGGCAGAATGGAAAATGGGATCAGTTTAAAAGCGACATTTATAAATAATGGAAAAAAAACCAAAAAATACAGTAGGGAGCAGCGAGAGTTTTCACCTCCTGTCAGCTCTCGTGCAAAAGCAAACCGTGTGTGTTCTGTCGCAGCTCTGTCCCCAGTCTAGTTCTAAGAGGTCATGAGGAAAGATTGGGGGGGTGGGGTAAGGGGGAGAAAGGAAACCTCAAGAGAAAAAGAGTGTGCACTGAAATATCATCGTCAGGTGTGGAATCAGAAGACCAAGAAGGCTGACGTTCAGATTTGAAAACAACACGTGTCACCAAAAAGTGCTCCTTTTCCAGGTCACTCCATGGCCAGGCCTTCCACGGGTTTGTATACAGAGGTCACCGCAGAGAACCACTGGTTCCCAGACCCCAGACCAGAAGCACGTCCACACTGTGTGAGGCGGCGGCGGTCGGGGAGGATGGTCTCCACGCTGAGGGCAAGTCTACCAAGTCCCCGTTGACCCCCAAACTCTGTCCCTTATTGTCGCACCCCTGCCTTCTCTGATGGCGCTGCCTGTCGTCCCCTGGGGATCACTGGCTCCCCAAGGCTTATCTGCTCCTGCTTAACGAGGTTTTTATTTACGAGACTCCAGGGGAACACCGTCCAAAGAGGAAACAGGTGCATGAGGAATATTCTACTCCCTAAGATCCAGAACCCATCTCTCACACCGTGCTATAGACGTTTGGGTCTGCGAAACCAACACTGCCTCCAAAAGCAGCCCTCCAATGTTCGGCTCACAAGCAACACGCGGCTGCGAGAGAAAAGGCACGTGTCTGCAAGAGGTTTAGAAGGTATTTACAAAACCGTCCACCAGCTTCCGGGCATGGTGCCTTCTTCCAAAGCTTTGCAAAAACGGACCGGGGGTTATGCAAGACACACAGCAAAACACTTCTTCACGGCATCCCTAGGAGGAAAAGCACAGAGATAAATGAGAGGTCATCACCCCAAAGGCCCCGTAAGCGGTAAAGCCCCTCCTTTAGATTTCCAGGGTACCCAGAGTAGCACCCAGCGGAGCAGAAAGCACCTGCACTACGGGGTCAATCTACCTGGCACCAAACCTCAGCTCCAAATTAGTGTTACTGTGGGCAAGTTATTTGTCTTGCTGAGTTTCAGATTCCTCATCTGTAACAGGGGGTGTCCCTCTCACCCTAAAGACCAGCCGCAGGAACGAATACACCGAACGGAGTAGGTATTTAATAACTGAGAGCCATTCATGATAACCAAAGGAGAAGACAGGGGAAAAAGTAGAGATTATCAGAAACCAAGAGTTTAGGACTGTGTGTTTTAATAGCAACCAGAATCACTCTACGCGCTGAAAACATTAGATCAAATAGTCACCAGGGCCTTTCTTCGTGCTAAGCAAGCAGCAGAAACCTGCTAAGGGACAGCTGTCAGGAGCTCGCTAGCATAGGGGGCTCTCTGGAGTGACTGAGGGTGTATTAACCTGCTGTATTAGGCCTGCACCAGGCACTTACTCCTCAGAACTCAGTGTCCAGCGTGGAAGGAAAGAGTGGGTACCCAATTACTGTCCCAGCCCCACCAAACCCGGCTGTGTGCCAGGGCTCCCACCCCAGTCCCTCTGCTCTCCGCTGCCCCTACACCAAGGATACTGGGAGTCACGGAGGCAGGCAGGGGTAAGTGCATGCATTTGCATGAGCGGGCGCTGTGTCTTAATACAAAGATAATTTCTAGAGCTGCACTTCTTAAGATATGTTCTGTCCTGTAGTCCTGGGAGATGCTCTGCACAAGAAAGGGTTTTACGACCAAGTAAGATCCCTCATGGCAGCTGACAACACACACAACATATTCAAGGACCCGGAACGCCCACCTAATTTTGCTTAACCTCTACCCAAACGTATCTGACCACAGAAGCCTTTTCCACCACATAACCACTATTTCTGTGGAACACTGTGGGAGCGCAGGGCCTCTCTCTGTGATTCCTGCCCTACTAGTCAGCACACGAAATTCACTGCTACAAGTAGCTTTCTATCATTCGGTCCATCACTTGTGCCTAAGCTCCAGAAATGCCGATCCAGGTCAAGTCTGCAACCCTTGAAGAACGGCACCACGCAGGCCCAGCTTCGTGGGTAAGAGACGTGTAGAGTTGCACCGGGCCGCCTACTTCAAAGGTTCCACGCCTAGGTTAACGCCCTGTGGTTGCCATCGTGAAGTCCTCCGTCATTTTTTTAACAAGGAGCCCACATTTACATTTCGCACCGGGCCCTGCAAACTAGGCTACTGGTCCGGGCACGATGACACATTCACCCTGTTGGCAAGCTGATAAATACCTCACTGGAGGCTCAGGCTTATTTCATGCAAAAACCTAGTTTCCCAAGACAGCCCCCCATCTCCCCGAACCGGCTGGGTCAGCAGGCTGAATCTTCCTGTTATTCCCCTAGAACCCGCTCCCGAGCCACACGGCTGCCCTTGCGTTGATGGACTTGTGAACCTCTCGTCGGACACCCCCCGGCGTCTTCAAATCCCCGTCGACAGCACACTCAGAATGCGTGAAGACGCAGGGCTGCTCTCCCTCCTTCCCCGCTCCCATGCGATTTTTCTTCTCCACGGTTAAGGAAAAACCTTCTTTTTTTAGTTGACAGGTGGTGACAGAGATGAGTGGAGATCGAATGGTTGCAGGAGAACAGAGTCAGGCAAAGATCACAGTTTTGAGAGGCCCATGGCTGAAGGGCCAATTGAAGGCGGTGTGGAAGCTGGAAGGGGGGGGGGGGGGGTGGTGATCTGGTCCGACGCTCTGCTTATCCACTGAGTCCACTAAGGCCAGAGGGGTCCAGCAAGTTGCCCGAGGTCACACTGCTACTTAGGAAACCCTGGTCCTCCGAGAACTGGCCCTGCTTATTTTCCGTCTGTAAACTCTTCTCAGACACTCTCAATGACACCGCGAGAAAACGGGCATGAGTTTAGACGCCTCCCCCTCTTCCTCGGTGATATTAAAGCGACATTCCCCTTGCAAATCTCCGCAAAGCTGCAAGTTACAAAGAGTGATCGTGTGCACAAACACACTCTGTATCACAGGAGAATGTTCACGCCACCGGAACTGGTGGTCCTGGGTCAGCGCCTGTTGTCCCTGAAACATGGGGGAGCGGGGTGGAGAGGACCCTCGGCTTCCTAATCTACAAAACAGGTATATGACATTTACCTGTTTGTCTCAAAGAATTTCAATGAAGGTAATATGTGCTCTCTGAAAGCGCTCTGAACTAAACGCCCTTCGCGAACATACCATCAGCCCCAAGGGACGGAAGTTACGGTCCGAAATACAGTCCGTCTTACCTTGCATATGGAATGAAGGAAAGGCTATACCTGCAACGAAAACAAACACAAGTGGAAATTAGACGGAGGGAGTGGAAGATCGCACACTGGGAGGAACGGGCCCTGAGCTGTGACCCTCTCCCTCCCCAGCGTGCAGGCCGCTCACACCCACACGTGAACGCGAGCTGTGCCACACGTTCAGGTGGGGAGGGAGGTAGGGTCGTCTGTGGCCAGAGAAGAAGGGCAGAAGACCCACGTGGAAGCAACCCTGTCCCCTCAGCCTCACAAGGTCACTGCTGTAACCAAATGAGCCAGCAGATCCCACATATCCAGGTGGTACAGAGCCCTATTCTGAAACAGTACCAAATAAAACCCTGATCACTTGTCCTCTAATATTTACAAATCCTCGACAGAGTGTAACTGACAGGGATAATTTTCTGCTCTGTTCCTATTAAGCTTGAAAGAAAAGAGAACAGAAAGAAAAAAACCCACGACCAACTGCTCAACGGATAAAAACATAAGCAAGCTATGCTATGATTCTTCGAGAGCCCAGTTGGCTCAGCCCCTTCTGAGAGGAGGACCCTGCAGGGAGGAGGCAACAACCCTAACGGACCAGGCCCGTGTGTCAGGCAGGGAGTGAGTTGGTCGGCCCGCAAAGAGCACAACACCGTCGGTCCTGGCAGGGATATGGCCATCTGCCTGAGCCCATATGAATGCTGAGCCTCTGAAAACTGGATTCGAATTCAGTCTATCAGAAAGGCATGTGCGTGTGGGTACCAGTTTCGGCCCCCAGAAGAAACCACAATAAAACATAAGTCATGAAACCTGACCCTTTCGGCACCTACTCCCAGAACGTGTCATTAAAAATCAGGCCATCGTTCTTCTCATACTCCCCGTACACGGAAGCTCGTTCACTTGTGGACACAGCAAATCCCAAAAAGCATTTGGGAAGTCTATTTATTCAGAAGTCCAAAATCACGAAAGGGAGGGACGGGTGCTCAGCTTGTGGTCTGGCGAGCAGGGGCACAGCCATTCCGCGGCCCTGTCCCCTTTGCCCTAGAGCAAACCCTCTTACTTTCCCAAGTGGATCAGCACACCATAGAAACTGCTGAGGCAGGCATGAATCATCCCCTGACAAACTCCGGAAGTACTACAGAAACGTCTCAGAAGCCATCGATTCCACCACCCTCTCCCTCCGATGTTGGGCCCGTCTGAAAGGGCCCGAACCTGCAGCCCCACCACCGGCCCCCAATAACGGGGTCTCCAGCGCCCGATCACCGTGCGTGGCTCTTGAGCGACAGCACCCCGGCCTTGCCAACCGGCCTCCAGTGCACATGCTGGTCCCACCGCCCACAGCCGCGTGGCTTTCCATTTCACCATTCACCTCCTGCTGACAATTCCCTCTTTGTGCTTCCGCTGAATGATTCATTCCATCACAAACGTAACATCACGACTTCGGTACTGCTCTCCTTTCCTTCGATGTCTCCCTGACTCACAAGCCTCCTCCTACCAGCCCCGGTAACGCTTCATCGTCCTTGCTCTGACCGGACATAAGTGACTGAGTCACATTTATCACATCTCAAAATCAACCGTGAGCCCCGCACAAAAATGTCGCACCGGGCAAACGATCGGCCTCCCCTGGCCACCCAAGACCACTAATGCCACCTGTTGGCTCCGGGGCCTGACTTCACTCGCACCGGAGAAACCTTAAGTTGAAAAGTGTCTGTGTCTTTCTCTTCTCCTACCCACACCACGTGGAGCTTAATCTCCTTCAGCTGCACTAGTCAGAGATGGAGGTGGGAGGGGGCTACGTAAAACAGCACTTACCACGTCAGGGCCAAGGACTGCAAAATGCAGAAGATGAGAGCGAGCCCCTTGTTATGCCACTGAAAGAAAACAACGGTTACCGCACAGTGCGTGACGAGGGGCATAAACCGGAAAGGGCCAGGGAAATTAAAATGCACACTCACCCAGAAGGCAGAACACAGGGTGAGTGTAAAACACAGCTAGAGAGAGAGGGAAAACACGAATTAATACAGCAACAACACGGAGAAAAATACTGTTAAGACTTCACCGTTGGCAAACGTTAACGATGCTTCTCCCGCTGCAGTGACCCGATTCCGTGATGATCATGGCAACCGAAGGCACCCTTCATTGCAAAGCACTGGACCCACGTGGAGGCTTGCGAGTTACCCACATTTGGCAGAAGAGTTAAAATCCCCAGGAAACGAAACCGGCCAGTAAGAACTGATGTGGATTAAAAAGAACTGAATTGGGGCACCTGGGTGGCTCAGTCGGTTGAGCGTCCGACTTCGGCTCAGGTCGTGATCTCGCGGTCTGTGAGTTCAGGCCCCTCATCAGGCTCTGTGCTGACAGCTCAGAGCCTAGAGCCTGGAGCCTGGAGCCTGGAGCCTGGTTCGGATTCTGGGTCTCCCTCTCTCTCTGCCCCTGCCCTGCTGTGCTATCGCGCTCTCTCAAAAATAAATAAACATTAAAAAAAAATTTAAGGGGAGTCTGGGTGGCTCAGTCGGTTAAGCGTCCAACTTCGGCTCAGGTTGTGATCTCGTGGTCCGTGAGTTCGAGCTCAGAGCCTGGAGCCTGTTTCAGGTTCTGTGTCTCCCTCTCTCTGACCCTCCCCCGTTCATGCTCTGTCTCAAAAATAAACATTAAAAAAAAATTTTTTTTTTTTTTTTTTTTTAAAGAAAGAAAGCAAGCAACAAGCAGACCCGTGTCAGAAAAACGGATGAATGGGGCCGCTGGGCAGCTCAGGCAGTTAAACGTCTGACTCTTAATTTCCTAATTACCGCTCAGGTCACAATCTCATCATTCGCGAGATCGAAACCCACATGGGTCTCTATGCTGACAACCCAGGGCCTGCTTAGGATTCTCTCTCTGCCCTTGCCCCCGCCCCCACACTCCCTCTCTCTTTCCGGGTTCTTCCCGCTAAGCTCTGCCTGTGCGTGGCTTCCCCCGTCCCCAGGAGAGTGTCCCAGCTCTCTTACTACCACATCAGTATGGCCAATTTCACAATCCCTCTGGGGTGCAGAGCCGGCAGGACCCTAACACCAACTGCAACAGCAAGGGGGTAATTATCAGACACCGAATTCTCCCTGTGTGACGGTGGCTACCAGCATCAGGCAGTAAGTCAAGACGAAAGGAAAACGAAAAGCGGTCTTTAGGTTTAAGACAAGAAAAATCCCATACGGCGGAAATAAAAACGGCCATTTGACAAACGCAGCTAAAAGGCAGACCTTACCAGCACCATGACAGTCGCAATCAGGCGCGTCGGCTCGAACATTCGCTTCAGCTGTTTCATGGGCCCCATGAGGAAGACGGTGCTAAGAGGGAAACGTACACACGCCTTCAGCCCAGAACGGAACCCCAAGCTGCCCCCCATCCCCTCCCCCAAGGTGACTGGCGGTAATCACAGCAGTCAGAGCAGCTGACGTGTGGGGGCACTTGGGTGGCTCGGTCGGCTAAGCGTCCGACTTCAGCTCGGGTCATGATCTCGCGGTCCATGAGTTCGAACCCCGGGTCGGGCTCTGTGCTGACACCTCTCTCCGCCCCTCCCTCACTTGCACTCTGTTTCTGTCTCTCACATGCCATCATGTGAAAAGTTCTCACTACATGCCAAGTGCTGTGCTTAAGGGCCTCGGGTGCATCACTGTCACGGAATCCTTCGCCAACTGTGGGGCTGACGACAGGAAAGCATCGTACTTACTTGGCAGATGACAAAACTGAATGGCGGAAGGATCTGTTACCTATCCAGGCTCCCCCCCACCCCAACCCCAGCGCATCAGGCAGTAAGTGCATGGAGGTCTGTCACAGCCACCAGGTCAGAGGACCCCTCTAAGGGGTGCTGCCTTGCCTCCTTACCGTCCTACCCATGGAAACAAATGAACAAACCAAACACTCGGGTACTTTTAAAAAGAAAAACCACAGGGACGCCTCGGTGGCTCAGTCCGTTGAGCGGCCGACTCTTAATATGGGCTCAGGTCATGATCTCAGGGTTGGGAGATCGAGCCCTGGGTCGGGCTCTGCACTGAACATGGAGCCCGCTTCAGATATTATTTCTCTCTCCCTCTGCCCCTCTCCCCTGCTTGCTCTCTCTAAAAGAAAAAAGAAAAAAAAAAAAAAAAGAAAGCCACATCTGACAGGTGGAGGTTGTTTAGGTTAAAAAGTAGCACCTTTCATTTTCTTTCATAATCTGCAGAGAATAATTCTACAGGTGGTATCATCTATTATTTGTTCAATGTTTGCTAGATGCCAGATAGGACATCCCCGACCTCATTCCATCCCTCAGCAACTATGTGAATTAGGTGTTATAACACTTATTTTCAGAGATGAGAAAACGAAGCTTAGAAAGGCTAACTTACTTATCCACAATCTCACAGTTAGGAACTTCAAGAGCTGGCATTCAAACCCCCATCTACTGGATCCAAAGCTCCAAAAGAAATCCCTAGTGTGCTTTCAGGAGGAGTGGAACTTGAGAGATGGCCTGTGAGAGGAACCACACGCAGACCCTCATGCCTAACCCCTGAGGGTCATATCTGTCATGTGTCTGGGTTCCTGGCAGAAATGCCCCATGTGGCGTCACCCTGGGGAGTAATTGGTATTAACCAGTGTTTAACAAGCCAACCGGCAGATAACATTAGCTACTGGGTGATGGTAAAACAACAAATTTAAAACATAGGTCTATGTCTCTGTAAACTGCCAGTAACTTTCAACCTGAATTCATAGCTGTGCTCTTTCTTTTTTCAATGTTTTATTTATTTTTGAGAGAGAGAGAAAGAGGGAGGGACGGAGAGGGAGACACAGAATCCGAAGACAGGCTCCAGGCTCTGAGCTAGCTGTCAGCACAGAGCCCGACGCGGGGCTCGAACCCACGAACCGCGAGATCATGACCTGAGCCAAAGTCGGATGCTCAACCGACTGGGCCACTCAGGCGCCCCACATAGTTTCACTCTTAAGTCAGGTATTTTAGCCAACACTGAACAAGGAGAGCCAAGGCTGGCATTCAAAATTAAGTGCAGCATACCTACGAAAATATAACACATTATAGGCAAAGCCATAAACTCCTAGCCACACCCCGGAAATAATCATCGGCTCCCTTTGCTACTTCTGCAGGCAGTGAAGAGCTGACCCCATTAGGGTTTGCTAAATAGTTCTGGACTAACAACACACTCCTTCCTGTATTTATGGTCAATCTGTAGACTACATTACAGCCGACGCTGTCTGCCCAGAGCAAAACCCTCCAAAAGTTAGTATGTGAGAGAGCTTTAGAGACGAGATTAGACACCTCGGCGAGCCAGCGTTTTACTCTCTTAGGCCTTCATAAAGTAAGCTCTTAGAAGGTAACCAGAGTCAAAGACTCACTCATTTGGTTAACATTTCTGGCTAAAACCAAAACTAGGTCTGGGAACAATTAGGGACGGACAGTTAAGACAGAGGCAGCCCTTGTCAAGTGGCTTAGAGACTTTTAACAAGCCAGTGTAATAAAATGCTATCCGTGCTGTCGTGTCAATATACCTCATATGTATAAGAGGTTCGGATTGAACCCCATATGAAAGAAGAGGTCATTGATTCCGGGTGGGGTGGGGAGAGGTCACAAGGAGAAAGAAGTTTTGAAGGAGCGGAGACTTTTGAGCAAAGTCTTGACAAGCGAGCAAAAGGATGGGGGTGGGGCACAGAGAGGGAGAGACAGACGGCGCGGCACTCCAGGCAGAGAAATTAGCCCCAGAATGGGCACAAAGAAGTTTGGGGAAATTGCAAGAAGGTCAGCCTGGCTGGGGAGTGGAAGTGGGTGAAGACACATCTCGAAGGGCCCCTCCTGCATGCACACACCTGTGCCGGAAATGAGGCACCACTACAGACAGTTAGGCAGGGAGATCACTGAATGGCTCTACAGCTCTGTGGAAAATGGCCTGGGGAGGGACAATAAAGGAGGCAGAGAAGCCAGCAGAGGAATCCTGTAGGAGTTCAGACGGGAAGTGATGCGGGCCAGAGCTAAGAGCAGCACGGGGGTCACCACATCCAAGAAGCCTTCCCTGGCTCCCTGGGTCAGATGATGGCACCTGCCCCTCCCTGAGCACCCCCTTTCTCCATGCCCTATTATGTTACCAGTTCATGTCCGCCTGGCTGGCCAGTGAGCTCCACTGTGGGAGGACCCAATCCACACTTGTCTTTGAGAGCTCAGAGCCCAGCCCAGGGTGTGATCAGGGCTTACTCACTGAGCACGTGAGTCGATCAGTCAGGGACAATAGCCACGGGACCAAGAAGGAGCCAATAAGACGTCGGCACCAAGCCACGGTGAGTAATAACGGGGGCCGCGGCTTGGACACCTGGGACTCTGAGACCATTCACTGAGACGCAGGGGAAGGAGGAGGGAGAGGAAAGGTCACGGAGTTCAGGCTCCAGGAGGACCATATAGTCAGGCCCGCACTCCCAGCTCAGAGCAGGACTGTTGCTCTCAGCCCGAAGGTGTGGCTGAAGCGTGAACTGCACTTGACCTGGGGTATCTGGGCACCTGCAGCGTGCAGAATGGGCTGCCCTGACCTCAGGCGCCAAGAGACAGGTGCGAGATGGTGTTCAGCAGGCAGAATAGTAATACAGCCCATCTGCAGCCTCGGGCCCGCTGGGCCCTTGTAAAATCACCACTCAAGTCTCTGGCCGCAGCAGGCCAGGGTGCCGAGAGGGCTGTGCGGTCAACCCCGAAGAAACCATTCAATGGCTCCGTGCACGGTTCCCTCAGACACAAGATCACAACAGTAACTATACCCCAGGGGACTTCAAAAATAAACTAACACACTGGGTGCTGTATGGAAACCAATTTGACGATAAATTATATTTAAAACACAAAAACAACAACAAAAAAAACCCAAAAATAAACTAAGATACCAAAGTATTCTATGGGCGTGATGTATATATATATTTTTTGGACGTGATGTATTTTAACGACCTCTTTTCCCACCAAATCCTTAGAACTACGAAAGCATCCTCCTTCTCCCTCGAGCACAATCCACACCCATTTTCCCATCCCGTGACCGGCTACGCTTAGATTAGGAAAAAGAAACAAAAAAACTGTTACCTCCCAATCGATGCGATGTTACCAAAGGTGTAAAACACCGCGAAGAGGTACAGTCCCTTTCTGGGGACCCAGAGCAGAAGAGTTCCCTAGAAGATAAAGCACAGGGTGTTTGCACACAAGGACCCCCTCCTGCCACAGCCACACAAGCAAGAGCCCACGGAGAAACACGCGCTCCTCCCCGCCTTCCTCAGCACCTCCCAACCTCTCTCTCTTATCCACGCATCTCATGAAGCGCCAGAGAGAAAAGGCAGGGCACAGAAAGGGAAGACGACAGAGGGAAGGAGGGCCGGGGTGGAGAAAAACCAAGCGAGGAGAGGGACATCTCACCAGCAGTGAGCAGACAATTCCTGCAGCAAAACACGCAATGAAGCCTTTTATTCTGGTGCCCCAGCTTAACGAAGATGCCTCGACGACCTGAAATTTTCAAAAAAACTGATTACATACACATATATGCATATTATAGCACCAAAACCAAGGTGCATGTAATTATTTTTTTTGATGAGAGAGAGAGTGCAGGGGAGGGATACAGAGAGCATCCCAAGAAGGCTCTGCTCTACCGGCACAGAGCCCTATGTGGGGCTCGAACCCACAAACTGCCAGATCATGACCTGAGCAGAAAACAAGAGTCAGATGCTTAAAACCAGCTGAGCCCACCCCCCCAGGCGCCCAGGAAGCACATAATTAGAGGTAGTGCGTGAGTCTGTACTGCGGAAGGCAGGAACAAAGAATCCGACTCACTCAGAGCTCCAAGAGCCCTTGGGAGTCATGGACTCCAGCTCGTTATCCATCCATGAATCTCCTCTCCAGCAGCACATGAGAAGTCACCGAGCCTCCCTCCGGATGAACATCTGCAGAGGTGGGAACTCTCTGCCTGCGGCACAAACCATTTCCCGCCCAGTGATGCAAGGCGGCAGACCCTAGAGCCGCCCAGGCAGGACGAGGTCAACTGGAAAGGCATGGACTCCACCAGGCAGGGGCCCAGGAAACGGGGACAAGACAGGGACAGGCGCTCAGGCAGTTGGGTCCGCTGGGCATCGTCTCCTGCATCAACCAGCCAAGCTTCGGCAGGAGCTGCTCCCAGCGGCACCTGAGACCTCGAAGGACTGAGGCTCTCGTCCGTGTCGGGCTCCCGGCTGAATGTATTCACTCCTGGCACACACAGGTATGCCGCAGGGTGCTGGCATCGGCCAAGTCACCCAAGGGTGAGACAAATCCCAGTTAATTCACGACTGCCCTACTCTTCTGACTCTCTGCTACCATGATTAGGCTCAAAGGATGCCAAAAACAACTCTGCTAAAACAGGGGAGCCTGCAGGTGGCTCCCCAGGGATCGCCCCCCGCCCCATGTCAAAGGGGACAGCCAAGCAGTCACGCCAGAGGCCTTCTGAGTCTGTCCACCCCATGAAAGTGGCCACCGCTGCTCCAAGCTGGGGACAGGCAGCTGCCACTCAGACCAAAGGTCCTGCCTCCTGCCCAACCACCCCAGCGTATTCACACAAGGTTCACCTCGCGTGGCCATCAGAGTCTCCATCCAGCAACGGGGTGGGGGGGGGGGGAAGCGGCCAGCAGCATTTCCACCCGCTGATGGAGGAAGGAGCGGGTGGCAGAAGCTGCAAGGGTCACTAGATTGGCAACTCCTTCAACCGTGACTGCTCCCAACTCAGGAACCTGTTTTCAACCTGCTCTCCAAACTTCCTGTCAAACCAGAAGCTTGAAGAGAAGGACCAGATGCTCTTCCAGGTGTGGCCGGCATCGCTACAGAATGGCCTAACTTCCATTTGGGAGAAGGGGAGCATTCCAAGCAGTTCTGGTTTCTTCCTTCAGAAAGGAAAGGGACATGTTGGTTCCACAAGTCTCTCAAGCTGAATTTCCATCCAAATGTCACCCTACTGGGGAGCCTGGGTGGCTCAGTCAGTTAAGCATCTGACACTTGACCTCGGCTCATGGCATGACCTCACCATTTGTGAGTTCGAGCCCCGCGTCGGGCTCTGTGCTGGCAGCGTGGAGCCTGCTTGGGATTCTCTCTCCCTCTCTCTCTGCCCCTCCCCTGCTTGCGAGCATGCATGCCAGGGCTTTCTCTCCCTCTCTCAAAATAAGGGAAGAAAAACATTTTAACAAAAAGGCACCTGGATAGAATTTGCAGGCAATCTGCTCACAAGCTGTCTGGCAGTTAGAACAAAGGTCTCTTTGACTCTGGGATTGGGAAAAGAAAGGCTCTTGCCAAAATAAAGAAAAGCTAACAATTGTTGGAGGAAACCCGGCTGGTAACCAGAAGGTGAGAAAGGAATACTGATCATTCCTGTGCTTTCAAAGGTACCACTCCTTCCTTCCTCCTCCCTGGAATCCTTGATGGAAAACCTAAGACCTATACTTTTAGAAAGAAGCCCTCTGAAACTAAAGGTTGAAGGTGTATTTATGAAGGTGAGACATCAATTAAAAAACTCGTCGGGTAGCTTTTCGTGATTAGGCACTGCGGAGGAGTTTTTATTAATCACCTAGTTTCACATGTACAGAACTAGAACTTTCCGGCTGGGGAAACCGAGGCCCGCGGAATACACACCAAAAACGTAAAATGTTACTTTGCCTTCCACAAAGGAAAACAAGAGCGAAAAAGCTCTCGAAATAGGAAACGAACATTCTGTGCGGCTGCGCAGACCGCAGCTGGACGGGACCATCCCACGGGAACGGTCCCGCGAACACGCAGGCAGCCTCACGAGGTCCCGGGCGCCTGCAGCGTCTGTATGCAGACTGGGGGCCCAGAGACACAACACGGTTCGGCGGTGGAGACGGGCCACAACAACCAGAGGTGACCAAGGGCGGGGGGGGGGGGGGGGGGGGGGAGGGTCAGGCGCACAACTAAGGGCCGCCGCGCGGGGGCAGCGGGCAGGGGAGGCTGCGGGACCGTCGCCGGGCCCAGGCGACCTCCCCGACGCCGGCTCCCTCCGCCTGGCTCTCGGGGGCCCACACGCCCTCCCGCCTGGCTCGGCCCCGGAGCCCGGGGAGGCCGGCGGGGCTGGGGGGCGAGCGGGTGGAGAACCCCGAGACGGCGCCTGCCCCCGCGGGCGTTCCCGCGGTTCTGCTCCGGCGCCGCCCTCCCGAGCGGGCCTGCGGGGCGGGGAACGCTCAGGGGGCGCCGGGCCCCAGCGCACCGCACAGGCTGACCGCCCGGAGCAGAGCGCCCGGCACCTGTGGCGGCGCAGGGGGGCGGGGGGGGGGGGGGCCGCTGGACCCGCGCCCGGCCGACCGGGGGCAGGACGCACTCGGGCGGCGCTGCTTTCCAGGAAAGCCTGGAAAGGTTCCCGCTGGCCCGCAGCGGGCGCGCTCACCTCGGCCAGGCCGCCCCGGTCCTCGGTGTCCTGGCCGCTGAGCACCTTCTTCAGCTTGTCCATCCCGGGCCCGGTCGGCGCCGCGCAGCCCCGCTCGGCCGCCTGTTGCGCTCGAGTCGGCGGCTCTTCCGGGTGCCGGGCCCGCCGCCGCCGCCCGCCAACCACGGCGCGCCCCGCCCAGGTACCTGCCCACCTGGCGGCCGCCCGCGCAGGCGCCCCGCGGCTTTTGGGGCGGGGGCTGCGGCCGGGGGTAGGGGGCGGGCCGCTCGGGGGTTAAGGGCCGCCCAGCCTGGCTCTGCGACCAGGCGTCGCCCCGCGAAGCCAGCCGAGTCCAACCCGCCGCCCTTGCGGCCCTCGTTCCTTCCGCGTTGATTGAGCACCTACAGCATACGGTGCACAATGCCAGATGTTTGACACACAGATGCAGAACTGGACCGACACCATCCCTGCCTTCAAGGACCTTTAGAGACCCCCCTCCTCTCCTGCCGGGAAGAGGAGGGAAGGAAGCACTTGGAGTTGGCTGTGTGACGGGAAGGGGGAGGAAAGCCGAATGTTGGACTTTGCAACGGAGCCAATTTTACTAGTTCTGCAATTAGGCGGGTAGTTTGGTAATGTCCGAGGAACATTCTCCACGAGCGTCTTAAACGTACCTTTCGCTCCCCTGTCTTCCCGGGGCTGCTGATTCATTCTTTTAGTTGGTCTGTCATTCACTCCAAAAAACATTTATTGAATTTCTATGCCAATGAAGAAATACGCAGTTCTGCTCTCCAAGTGGGTAAAGTTCCAGATGCCAGTCTGGATGAATGGATAAAGACGATGTGGCATGTCTGTATAGAATGGAATATTACTCGGTGATCAGAAAGAATGAAATCTTACCATTTGCGACGTGGAAGGAACTAGAGGGTATTATGCTAAGTGAAATAAGTCAGTCAGAGAAAGACAAATGTCATATGATTTCACTCATGTGGAATTAAAGAAACAAAACAGGTGAACATAGGGGAAGGGAAGCAAAAGTAAGATAAAAACGGAGAGGGAGACAAACCAGAAGAGACTCTTAAATGCAGAGAACAAACTGAGGATTGCTGGTGGGGTGTTGCTGGGTGGGGTGATGGCCTAACTGGGTGATGGGCATTAAGGAGGGCAATTGGGGGGTGTCTGGGTGGCTCAGATGGTTAAGCAACCGACATCGGCTCAGGTCATGATCTCATGGTTTGTGGGTTCAAGCCCCGCGTTGGGCTCTGTGCTGACAGGTCAGAGCCTGGCGTCTGCTTCCGATTCTGTGTCTCCCTCTCTCTCTGCCCCTCACCTGCTCTCTCTCTCTGTCTCTCTCTTTCTCTCTGAAAAAAATGAATAGACATTAAAAAAATATTTAATATGCAATATATGACAAGGTGTAATGCATGTGTGTTGATATACACACGGGGAGAATTGTTCTTTTTTCTGTAATTACTGATGGTTTTCTGAAATGAAAAGAGTAGGATTTTTTTTAAATATTCTTAGCAATGTTAAATATCTTGGTCTTCCTCAACTCTGTTCATGACGCCCTGACCTGACCCTTCTATGAGCTGCATACATGATCTGGTGATGTGGTCAAGGTACCAGGGGTCACACTGTGAAAACCATGTCTGTGACATCCATACGTCTGAGAACCACTGGTCCCATGGACCCCTCTCAACAACCAGCTCTTCTTGAGCTTTGTTTCCTTTTCCCAAAGTGGGAGTTTCTCAAGGCTGGGTTATCTGCCCTCTCTTCTCTCCCTTTCCACACTCACCTCCGGAAAGCTGATTCCTTTCAGGGTTTACAACACTTTTCTCCAATCCTTTACAGCTTGCAAAGTCCTTTCACTGGCGTCAGAGGATATAGGTTTGAGTCTAGACTCCTTTATTAGTTTTATTTATTTATTAGTTTATTATTTTATTAGTTTATTTATTTTATTTTATTAGTTTATTTTATTAGTTTTGGGACCGTGGGACATTTATTTAACCTTTCCAAGACTTGGTTTTTCTCATTTGTAAAAGGAGAGTAATAGTCATACCTACTCCTAGAGTTTTAGGGGGGAGTAGATGAGCTAATGAGTAGAAAATGCTTAGCATATTTTTTTTTCGACAAATGCTGCCAGGACGGTGAATGTCCGCATACAACAGGATGACGTTGGACCTCCTTCTCTCACCATAAGCAAATGGACATCAGCTGGTGAATGGATGAATGAAGTGTGGTAACTCTATACAATGGAATATTATTCTGCAACGAAAAGGAGTGACATAATGTACACATGCTTCAACATGGATAAACCTTGGAAGCATGTTGCTAAGTGAAGGAAGGCACACATTAAAAGCCACCTGTTCAGATTTCATATATGTGAGAGTTCCATAATGGGCAAATCCAAAGACAAAAAGCAGATGAGTGGTTTCCACAGTCTGGGGACAGAGGGTCACGGGAAGTAATAGCTAATGGATAGAGGGTTCCTCTGGGGGTGATGAAATGTTCTAAAATCAATCGTGGTGATGGTTGCACAACTCTGTGAAAACACCAAAACAAAACAAAACATTGAATTGTACACTTGGAGTGAATTTTATGGTATATACATTTCATCGCAATAAAGCTGCTGAAAACATGCTTAGCACAGTGCCTAATGGGTGTTTCCCAATCCATGAATGTTATTTATTAGAAAATGTAACAGATGTTCACTCTTCTCTTGCCCTAAATGTATCCGAGTTTGAACCCAAAATATTGGACTCCTAATTTATCTACAGAGCAGGGACCCATGTACAAGGTGACTCATCGTGACATTGCTTATAATACCTAAAGATTGGAAACAAGCCAGAAGTCCATCAGTGGGAGGAGTGGTTATGTAAATTATGATACATCCATTCGCAAGAATACAAGGCAGTCGTGAGAAAGAAAAGAATGAGGGGCACCTGGGTGGCTCTGTTAAGCGTCCGACTTCGGCTCAGGTCATGATCTTGCGGTTCGTGAGTTCAAGCCCCGCATCGAGCTCTACGCTGACAGCTCCGAGCCTGGAGCCTGCTTCAGATTCCGTCTCCCTCTCTCTCTACCCCTCCCCTGCTCATGCTCTATCTCTCTCTTAAAAGTAAATAAACATAAACAAAAATTTTTAAGAAAGAGAAGAATGAGGAAGCTTTTTATATATTGATATGAAACTATCTCTGAGATATGTTGTTAGGAGAAAAAAATCAGATCCAAACAAATAGGTAAAAGGTAGATAGGTAGATGCATGACGGATAGGATATGTGTGTAGACATATCTGTATTTACTTACATATACGTAAAATACATCTGGAAGGATAGAAAAACAAAACCAAGAATAAACAAACAAAAATACTGATGTTACTCTTTACCTCCCGGGAGGGAAACCAGGTGACCGTGGGGCAGAGAACTTTTCCCTGTGTATCTACTGACTTTTCAGTTATGAACCTTGCCAATGTATCTGCTATTCAAAATAAATAGAGACACAAAAAAGGTTACATACTCTATGATCCCATTTATATGAAATACCTAGAACAGATAAATCTATGGAAACCAAAAGCAGAGTGGTGGTTGCTAGGGGCTGGGGGAGGGGTTACTGGGGAGAAACTGGTTAAGGAGATGAAAACATTTGGGAACAAGATAAGGATGTGGTGGCACGATATTGTGACTGTACTAAATGCAACTGAATTGTTTGCTTTGAAATGGTTCATTGTATTTTATGAAAATTTCACTCAATGGATTATTTTTTGAAAGACAAAGAGGGAGAGGAAAAGGAAAAGCGGGGGGGGGGGGGGGGGGGGGGGGGGGGGGGGGGTGAGGGGGAGACAGGGAAGGGAGGAAGGAAGGGGAGGGAAGGGAAGGGAGAATGTAGAACAGAACAGCAAAACAGAACGGCAGCTGACCTGGAAGGTTTTGAGCCAACAGCTTTGTATGCAGAGGCCTGTGCTAAGTCAGGAATTGGGGGAGGAGACAGTTGTCACAGTGATCCAGTGATCAGGAAGTCGGAGGGAGAAGACCAGGCATTGGGAAGGACACCAGAGCCGATGGGTGCCTACCGCCTTCCGTCCTGGGCGCTCCCCTGGTGTCCAGCGCCCATCCTTCACCTTGGGGCTCCTCGATTGCCAAGCTAAGGTTGTTTTTCCCTCTAGCAAAGCATTAGACGGTAGGGGGCTCCTGGAGGAATGTTCTACTCTGTCTGTGCCTCAAGTACTTGTCAACGAGCTGCAGGTTATAAGGAAGTTTAATTTTAGCTGCCATTTCCTTCTTGCCTTTGTTCCCCACATCGCTATGGAGGTGTGATGTTGGGGCTCCTGGAAACTGAGTCTGCAAGGTTTCTGGAGATTAGGCTTTTGATAAGATTGCCCTTTTCTTGTCATTTACTAAGATATTTGTAAACTGATGGAGACCCACGTCCTGGATGACTGTGATCTCTATCCATTAACCATCTGTTTTCTTTCCATTCCTTGGTCCTTTGGGCAGCCAGGAGTGCCCGAGGAATGTCACACACCTCCCACCTGGGGAGGGCGGGGGGGGGGGGGGCGCTAGCTTGCACTCTGTCCCCAGCCCACTCCACACTCCCTCATCACCCACCATCGCATTGCCATTGGAAGGATCCAGAGCACCAATGTCTCCTGCCCACCCCCAGCCCTCCTCAGAGCCACCTTCGAGGCTCGCACTCACCCGCTCCCAGCACCCCCTGCGTTTGTGGCCAGTCCCAGCTGGGTGCCTAAGGCTCTGTAGCCCCAGCAGGGCCAGGAAGCTTCTATTAACACTTAACACAAAAGGCTGATTAATCTCCACCCCGGACAGTAGTGACATGGGAGCCAAGGCAAGCTGCACAAGCGACCCCCCCCACCCCACCCAGGTGGGGTCTGTGTGATATTCCTCAGGCCCTCCTGGCTGCCCAAGGACCAAGGAAAGGAAAGAAAACAAATGGTGAACTGATAAAGATCACACTCCTACAGGACAGGAGTCTCCATCGGTTTGCAACTGTCTGAATGATTTACAAGAAAAAGGGCACTCTCCAGAAACCTATGGACTCCCTTTCCTGGAGCCCTAACCTCATCCTCCCCTCCACTGGGATGTGGGGAAACAAAGGCAAGAAGAGAGTACAGACAAAATTCAATCTCTTTATAACCTGCAGCCCATTGACAAATACTTGAGGCACAGACACTTTAGAACGTTCCTCCAGGAACCCCCCACCTAATGTTAATGTTTTGCCAGAGGGAAAAATAACTTTAGCTCCCCAACGGCAAGGCCCCCAGTACCTTAGGAGTCCTCTTTAGCATATGAAAGTCCTTTGGGAAACCTCTCTCTCTCTCTTTCCTTCCGCCTCCTCCCACCAACTCCAGAGTATAAAACCATCACTCCTGACAACCCAGGGCAGCTCTTTCTGCCCAGCGGTCCTGTCCCTGCGCTCCAATAAAACCACCCTCTGGCACCAAAGACATCTCAAGAATTCTTTCTTGGCCATCAGCTCCAGACCCCCACCACGGCTCCAAAACTGCATCAGTCGGGGTAGCGCCCGAACTTCTCCAGGGACCCCCAGAATTTCCAGCTCCCACAAGCATTCCGGGACTCACTCCTCCCCGGGCCACCAACGTGCCTCTGACGCCCCCACCACCAGGGCAAGGAAACCAACCGTGCAGTGACTCTCCCTGCCAGCCCCTCCCAAGGGGACTGTTGTGTCGGTGCCGCTCTGTCCCCTGCCATGTGAACCTGCTCCATCCCACGCTAATGGCCTGAAGGAAGATTCTCCGCAAGTCTTCCTCTCCGCTCCGTTTCTCCCGCCTCCGTCCCAGTCGCCCCACATCCAGAAGGCGGCGCTCGCTTCCACAGTGGCCTCCCTGCCTCGCCACGCTTGCACCTCAAGCCCACCCGGCCACCACCACAGCTGTGGTCACCTTCATGTTCCATATTCATGGGGTCACGCCGGGACTCAGAGGCCCCCACCGGCTTCCCACTGCCTGAAGGCCTCTCCTGGCATTCAAGGCCCCTTTACTTTATTATTATTTTTTTTAATGATTATTTATTTTGAGAGACAGAGAGACAGAGTGGGGGAGGGGCAGAGAGAGAGGGAGACAGAGGATCCAAAGCGGGCTCCGCTCTGTCAGCACAGAGCCCCACGCGGGGCTCGAACTCACGAACCATGAGATCGTGACCTGAGCTGAAGTCGGACGCTTAACCGACGGAGCCACCCAGGCGCCCCTGTAAACACTACACTTTAAAATGAAAAGTGAGGGGCGCCTGGGAGGCTCCGTCGGTTAAGCGTCCGACTCTCGATCTCAGCTCAGGTCACGGTCTCAATGTTTGTGAGTTCGAGGCCGGCATCGGGCTCATACTGATGGCGCAGAGCCTGCTTGGGATTCTCTCTCTCTCTCCCTCTCTCCACCCCTCCCATGCACGCATGCATGCTCTTTCTCCTTCTTGCCCTCTCACTCTCTCTCTTTCTCTCAGAAATAACTTAAAATGAAAAATTCAGGGGTGCCTGGGTGGTTCGGTTGGGTAAGCGTCTGACTCTTGATCTCAGCTCAGGTCGTGATCTCACAGTTCGTGAGTTCGAGCCCCACATCGGGCTTTAGGCTGGTAGTGCGGAGACCGCTTGGGATTCGCCGTCTCCCTCTCTCTCCACCCCTCCCCCTCTTGCTCTCTCTGTCTCTCTCGCTCTCAAAAATAAAGAAATAAACTTAATTTTTTTTTTAAATATTAAAAAATGAGGGGTGCATGAGTGGCTCAGTCGGTTAAGCATCCGACTTCGGCTCAGGTCATGATCCCGCGGTTTGTGGGTTCAAGCCCCGCGTCAGGCTCTGTGCTGACAGCTCAGGGCCGGGAGCCTGCTTCGGATTCTGTGTCTCCCTCTCTCTCTGCCCCTCCCCCACTCACACTCTGGTCTCTGCCTCTCTCAAAGATAAAATTAAAAACCATTAAGAAAAAACAATTTTCTTTTTTTAATTAAAAAGTGAAACATGCGGGGCGCCTGGGTGGCGCAGTCGGTTAAGCGTCTGACTTCAGCCAGGTCACGATCTCGCGGTCCGTGAGTTCGAGCCCCGCGTCAGGCTCTGGGCTGATGGCTCGGAGCCTGGAGCCTGTTTCCGATTCTGTGTCTCCCTCTCTCTCTGCCCCTCCCCCGTTCATGCTCTGTCTCTCTCTGTCCCAAAAATAAATAAAAAATGTTGGAAAAAAAAAAAATTAAAAAAAAAAAAGTGAAACATGCATTATTCCTGCTAAATATGCATGACACTTCGGCTCGGATGTCACTGGCAGGCTCTGAAAGTCCAAGAGGACATCACGTGCGGGTGGTTCCTGCATTTGAACGTGGCCAAAACATCCCAGTAAGAGTCGGGAAGTCTATCAGTGTCACACACAGTGCCTGGCTTGCAGGTGGCCTGTTCGACAAGCCCGGCAGAGGCCAGCGCGTGAAATCCGCCCCATCTCGCTGTTTCCGAGTCATCTGTGCTCGGGAGGCTGGTTCCAGCCTGGCTCCGCGGGCTCGGCCGCGTCCTGCTCAAGACCGGCCACCCTGCCCGTGGTAACCCGGCTCTCGCCAAGGAGGGAATCGAGGCTCATCACGCAGTCGGGACACCTGAGCCCCTCCCCGAACCGACCCGCAGGCTGTCACCCCGGCCAGACACGGAGACTCTGCTGTGGCTTCCTTCAACCCACCGTCCGGCCGTGCTGTTTCATGCCACCTGCAGTGAATGTCCTCAGAAGGTTCTCTCGGATGCCCACACACTCCACGGCCCTTGGGAACTTAGGGGCGCTGAGTTGTTGCCCTGCTCACAATCTCCCGCCACGTGGAAAGCTGCACGATGTCTCCCACAAGATACCCGCGTCTAATATCTGGAACCCAAGAAGGAGGCAGAGGGCGAAGACTTCTGGGCGGCTCCTTCGCTTGAGCATCTGACTCCAGCTCGGGTCGTTCCCGAGTTCAAGCTCAAGCGTCCGCTCTCAGCTGTCAGCTTCAGATGCAATGTCCCCCCTTCTCTCTCTCTCTCTCAAAAATAAACATTAAAAAAAAAAAAAAAAAAAAAGGAGGAGGTGAAGGGAGACTTAGACCCAAGAGGAGAAGCTAATGTGACCTTGAAGTCACGTGGTCACAAGCCAAGGAATGCTTGAAGCCAGCAGCTGCTAGAAGCCGGAAGAGGTAGGAAAACGTGGTTCCTGAACTCATTCCCCACCTTGACCTCCTGGAAAACACCTCTTCTCTTCCCATCCTCGTCCCCTTGTCTCCCCCCCACACACAGTGCTCCAAAGACAATACGCTTTTTCTCCCATTTGCACGAAGGTCTCGTGCACAGACCCTGTCTTATTTGTCTTTGTATCTCCAGCACCAAGCGCAGAACCTGGGACACATAGCAGGTGCTAAATAGCCTACTCCAGTCGCTGCCCTGAAGGTTAGCCATTGTCCTCGCTCCCGACGATGCCCCCAGGCTGAGTGAGCGTGTACTCCTGCATAGCTCTTCTGGGCGTCTGTCTCGCCAGGGTAGACAAGCAGGGGGCTCTGGATGAAGTTTTATGTAAGCCTTGTTAAACTGCATCCTCCCCTCGGCACCAACTAAAATCAAAATCGCTTTCAGAGTCTCCAAGGAGTCTGTATCCGGGGAGCTGGGGAGGTAGCCCCAGGACACCGGGTGGTCCTCCTCGGGGCACTGATGGACGACATTAACATAGAAATGACAGGAACTGAGATATGCATTCCTGGTGATTCAAAACAATTTTTTCTTATGTTTATTTCTGAGACAGAGAGAGACAGAGCATGGGTGGGGGAGGGGCGCGGAATCAGAGAGAGAGGGAGACACGGAATCTGAAACAGGTTCCAGGCTCCGAGCTGTCAGCACAGAGCCCGACGCGGGGCTCGAACCCACAAACCGTGAGATCATGACCTGAGCCGAAGTCGGACGCTCAACTGACTGAGCCACCCAGGCGCCCCACATTCTTGGTGATTTTAAAGAAAAAGGCCTCAAGATATCAAGATTGAATGTCTTAATAGATCTGGAAGGGAAAAAAGGGAGGGACGGAAGGAAAGCCAAGTCCTCAGAGGCTAGAGGTTAATCCCAGAGGCTAGAAAAAGGATTGTCTACCGCAATGTTGACAAACCCCAGCTACACACAGAGCAGATAAGACGTCGTTGTGGCAGGTGCACCCCCATCACAGTTATGAGAGCCTGGGGCTCTGCAACTGTGCGAATCCTGAACTTTGTTCTTTTGTTCTGATCCCTTGCTTACCAAGCAGCCTCCTGCATTATAACCTACTTCCAGGAAGCTGTCGGCCCTCTGTGTCATCGTCACAAGTTAGACCTTGGACTTGTGAAGATCACAGACTGGACTATGAAGGGCTATGCTGCCCTATGGGCATTTATCTGGGCAGCCAGGCTTCCTCTCTTTTTCAGATGAGTGTTTGTGCCTTTTTTCGACTCTTCCACAGAAACCTAATAAATACAGGAGAGAAGGGGCCCTTATTTAGCCAACCAGGTTAGTGGTTCTTATTCTATTTTGGTGTCACAGACCTTTTTGAGAATATGATTGCCATAGAGCCACTCTCCATGTGCCCACGTGCAGAAAAGTCGCCTAAAATTCCAAGGGGCCAGCGTATGGAGACCGGACGTTCAGCCATTGACTATGGATCCCTGAGTGAGAACCCCAGGCTCAAGGGAAAGCAGACACCTACTAGCTTTCTTTTTCTCCAAGTACTAGATTTCTCTGTGTGTTCGCTGGATTTTAGCGATAATGTTTCCAGAATCCCTTTGGGGAGAGGCTTGATCACTGAAAGGTCAGAAAGGCTGCTGAAGGGTAATGGCTTGATATCTAGCTATCGTCTTCATTTATTCTCCCCTCCCTTGTAAGTCCTTTGTCAATTTACAGTCCGGCTTGCCGATCAAGGAAGAGTTCTGTGGACAGAAACCAAAGAAACCATTAGCGTCCAGGAGTGCACAGAATTGGGGACAATACGAACAAGACTCTTCTGCCAATCACTGCGGGGGGGGGGGGGGGGACAACGTTTGCAATATGTCGATTTGGAGGTTGCGGTATGGGTGCGGTCATGGCGCCCCGCCTCGTATTCCCTTACCCACCTGAATCCACCTGCACTGTGGCAGACGTCCTCAAGCACCTTCCTGTGTGTGTGTGTGTGTGTGTGTGTGTGTGTGTGTTGAGGGGGGGTGGTGAGGAGGAAGCGACCACCCCAAAACTGGGATGGCCCCGGCTTCCCGTCCTCTGCTGGGAGAATCTGAGCTATGTTCCACACACTATGTCAGAAGTCTCCAGCAGTATTTTCAAAACTTTTTTTTATTTTACTAAAAAACATTTTTTTTAATGTCTATTTATTTGGGGGAGACCGCACAAACAGGGGAGGGGCAGAGAGAAAGAGGAAGACACAGAATCCGAAGCAGGAGCCAGGCTCTGTGGTGTCAGCACAGAGCCTCACTCAGGGCTCGAGCCCACAAACCGTGAGATGGTGACCTGAGCCGAAGTTGGACGCTCAACCGGCGGAGCCCCCCCAGGCGCCCCAGAAGTGTCCGGCAATATTAAGCCCAGGTGATCACGGAGGGACCCCCGCATTCGGTACCCCCCTCCCCCACTTTGGCCTTTTCTCCTTTATCTCTTTCCCCACTTCCTGACTTGTTCCTTCTGAGATTACCTCCCCAACTACCTGCCTCCTGGTTACTGTCTCGGGACAAGCTCTGCTCTGGAGGGCGTCTAAACGGAGACAGGGTGGGACTGGCCCCGAGGGGCGTTCCTTTCCATCTCACACCCCCGTACCGAGGCCTGTCACTGTGACATTGGTGCTGGTTTCAAATCCACCTGGGTGTTTCCTCTGCCAGTGCCCTAAATACATCATAAATAGGAAACCCCACGCACCTATAGATGTTTACTGCGGACGAGACCGGTCCAGGCAGATTTTCCACAAGCACCGCCTGACGCTGCAGTTCCAACGCAACTCAGGAAAGCCCTCGCACGGGAACAGACCTCACGTTCACCTGAGTGTCGCGTCCCCGTGATGCTAAGCGTGCCCCCACGGGAAAGACTGGGGGGAGAATCTGGTATGCGGTGAATCCCTGCAGGAAACCAGGCAGGTAAGTAAGCAAAGGTTATTTCTGGTTTCTGGAACCTTGTTTTGGTAGACTGAGCGACCCTTCTTCACAAAGTGACTGGGGGAAATGGCTGACAGTCGCAAAACGTGAGGCTTTAAGTCCTCTCACGGGAGCGCTGTTTGGTCCACTGGCGATCCCCTCTTAAGCCACCCATCTGCCACAGACGTGCCCGTCCCACAGCGCCCCCCAGCCACCAGCCCAATTCCGCGAGAGCCTCCTTTGTTGAAATACCTGTCTCCATGTCTGGTGTTCCCGGCCTGGCCTCTGCTGTCACTTACCGATGCCTCCATGCCACCGATGGAAACTCTGTCGTCTTACCTTAAAGCATTCAGCACAGGGGACAACTCCTTCTTATTTTATTTTTTGAATGTATTTATTTATTTGGAGAGAGCGAGACCACAAGCAGGGGAGGGGCAGGGAGAGAGGGAGAGAGAACCCCAAGCAGCCTCCGCACTGTCAGCTGCAGAGCCGGAAGCGGGACTTGAGCTCACGCACTGTGAGATCATGACCCGAGCTGAAACGGAGAGTCGGACGCTCAGCCGACTGAGCCACCCAGGCGCCCCAACAACTCCTTTTTTTAAGAATACTGTGCTCGGGGGGCGCCTGGGTGGCTCAGTCGGTTAAGCGTCCAATTTTGGCTCAGGTCACGATCTCTCGGTCTGTGAGTTCAAGCCCTGCGTTGGGCTCTGGGCTGACGGCTTAGAGCCTGGAGCCTGCTTCAGATTCTGTGTCTCCCTCTCTCTCTGCCCCTCCCCCGTTCATGCTCTGTCTCTCTCTGTCTCAAAAATAAATAAAACGTTAAAAAAAAAAATTTAAAAGAACACTGTGCTCGGGGCACCTGGGTGGCTCAGTCAGTTGAGCATCCGACTTCGGCTCAGGTCATGATCTCACGGTCCGTGAGTTCGAGCCCCGCGTCAGGCTCTGTGCTGACGGCTCGGAGCCTGGAACCTGCTTCGGATTCTGTGTCTCTCTCTCTCTTCCCCGCTCATGCTCTGTCTCTCAAAAATGAATAAACGTTAAAAAAATTTTTTTTTAAATAAAATAAAAATAAAAACACGGTGCTCTTCCCTTGGCTTCCACGATCCTACACTCCTCTGGTTTCTACCTACCCACTGGTAGGTCTTTCCTCTCCGCTCAGGGCTCCGGCCAAGGCCTCGTTCATGTCCTTAAAAAAGCCTCTCCAGGTGCTCCCATTCACTGCTGTGACTTTACATGCCACCTGTGTTGGTGATGACCCCAACTCCTTTATCTTCGACGTCTCTGGAACTGCCCGTTCGTCGCCCGCTAAACCGCACATCAGACACGGCCGCGTGGGTGTCTCACAGGCGTTCCGGACCTGATGTGCTCACGCACAACGTTTGTTCCCAAGCCTGTCTCCCTGTGTGTGTCCGGCACATTGCAGAGCACCAACATCTCCCCACTCGGGGAGGCAAAAACCTAAACATCCGCCTTCATTCCTCCGTTTCCTTTCTTCCTTCTGCCGAATTTATCAGGAAATCCAATAAAGGCAGCCTTCAAGGTATATTCTGAGTCGGGGCACCGGGGTGGCTCAGCCGGTGCAGCATCTGATTTCGGCTCAAGTCATGATCTCGCAGTTGGTGGGTTCGAGCCCCGCGTCGGGCTCTGTGCTGACAGCTCGAAGCCTGGGGCCTTGTTTCGGATTCTGTGTCTCCCTCTCTCTTTGCCCCCGCCCCCCCAATAGTGCGCTCTCTCTCTCTCTCTCTCTCAAAAATAAATAAACAATAAAAATATTTCAAAGTGTATCTGAGTCTCGTTTTCTTCCTTGCTGTAACCCTGGTTCAAAAGGCACCGTCACTCAGCTGGCCGTCTGCTGGCCTCCTCGATGTGTTCCCTGCCTCTCCTCCTAACGCCTTCAATTCATCCTCATGTCACAGCTAAAGTGAATTTTTTTTTTTTTAATGTTTATGTATTTATTTCTGGGGGGAGGGGTGAAGAGAGGGAGACCGAGAATCCCGGAAGCAGGCCCCATGCTCTCAGCGGAGCTCGAACTCATGAACCGTGAGCCAAAGTCGGAAGCCCAACCAAATGAGCCCCCCAGGTGCCCCAACGGCTAAAGTGAATTTAAAATGTAAGTCACATCACTTGCCCCCAGGCCTAACTTCTTGTTTCTCATTGCCTCAAACTCCGTCTTCCTTAAAAGAGGACTAGAAACCCGTTCGTGGGTCTCAGCTGGCTGCAACCGGCCCCTTCGGACTCACCCTGGGCTCTATCCACTTCCAGGAAAGAGCCAATCTTTCCTGCCCTGAGGACTGTTCTCGTACTGCTCCTCCCTGAGAAAGCCCTTCCCACCCTGAACAAATCCCCTGGTCAGCTTCTTTTCATCCTTCAGGTTGCAAGTTCAATGACATTCCCCAGACTGCCTCTTTTTCTTATGTAAATGGCTCCTCAAATTCTTTGTTTTTTTTTTTAAATTCTTTTTTTAACGTTTATTTATTTTTGAGACAGAGAGAGACAGAGCATGAACGGGGGAGGGGCAGAGAGAGAGGGAGACACAGAATCGGAAGCAGGCTCCAGGCTCGGAGCCATCAGCCCAGAGCCCGACGCGGGGCTCGAACCCACGGACCGCGAGATCGTGACCTGAGCTGAAGTCGGACGCTTAACCGACGGAGCCACCCAGGCGCCCCGTAATTCTCTGTGTTTTTAAATTAATGTTTGTTGAGGTGTAATAACAAGGAGATTCGTAGCACATTCCTTCACCTTTCCCCAGTTTCCTTCCCCGCCCTTTGTGCTCAGGGGCCTCCCCCTGCCCTGGCAACCACTGATCCGATTTCTGCCCAACAGGGTTGCCTTTTCCAGAACGTTGCTGTGACGGTTAATTTTATGTCAGCCCGACTGGGACACAGGGTGCCCAGGCAGGCATTGGGTCAGCTGGGTCAGACGTTATCCTGGGTGTGTCTGTGGCGGTGTTTCTGAAAGCGATTAGCAGTTTTTTTAAGTTTATTTTTGAGAGAAAGAGAGAGAGAGACAGAGAGAGCGAGTGGGGGAGGGGCAGAGAGAGAAGGAGAGAGAGAGAATCCCAAGCAGGCTCTGCACTGTCAGCCCGGAGCTTGACGCAGGGCTCGAACTCCTAACCGGTGAGGTCGCGACCTGGGCCGAAACCAAGAGTCAGACCGAGCCGCCCAGGGCCCCCCAAAGAGACCAACATCTGAGGGGGCTGCCCGGTGCAGCCAGTAGGCCTCCTTCCTGTGGATGGGCCTCACCCAACCGTCTGAAGACCTGAAGAGAACCAAACGCTGCTGGGGAGTGACCTCCTCCTGCCTGTTGAGCCAGAACAAAGGTCTTCTCCGACTTTTGTACTTAAGCTGAAAAACAGTGGCTCTTCTTGGATCTCAAGGCTTTCTCAAGCCTGCCGGCTTTCAGAACAGAAGTCACGCCATTGGCCCTCCTGGGTCCCCAGCTTGCCCACTAAAGCTCTTGGGACCTCGCGGAATCTATGGAGATAGATACACGCACACGTATCTGCCCATCCTATTGGTTCTGTTTCTCTGAAGAACCCCAACACGGCCACAGAAATGAAGTCGGGGGCGCCTGGGTGAGGCCAGTGTGTGGACCCGTTTTATCTAGGAGCTGAAAGGTAAGTGAAAGCTGACATTCGCGAGAAACCGCCAAACTGTTTTTCAAAGCGGTTGAACGGATTTCACGTTCTCCCCAACAGCCTATGAGATTCTGGTTGTTTCACATCCTCACTGACGGTGGTCTCGCCCGTTTTTAAATTGCAGCTGCTGCAACAGGCGTAGCGGCGGTGAGGTTTGGGGGTGATGGCGGGGTTCGGAGCTGACGGCCAAGAAAGAATTCCTGAAGACGTCTTTGGTGCAGAAAAGGTGATTTTATTAATGCACGGGGACAGGATCCACGGGCAGGAAGAGCTGCCCCGGGGTTGCGAAAGAGAGGCTGGTTTTATACCGTGGAGTTGGGGGAGCTAAAGCCAAGAGGAAGTTTCTTAAAGGGATTTCCATATGCTAAGGAAGATTCCCAGGATAGTGGAGGCCTAGCTATTTTCAAGCTAAGGTTGTTTTCCCCTCTAGCAAAGCGTTATCATTCAGTAGGGAGTTCCTGGAGTTTAGGCTCTTGAGAAGATACTTGTAAACTGAGGGCGACTCTAGCAGTTTAACCATTTGTTTTGTGGCCTTTCCTTTGTTCCTGGGCAGCCGGACGTGCCTGAGGAATGTTACACTTCTCCCACCTGGGGGCGGGGTCTCCCACCTGGGGGCGGGGTCTCCCACCTGGGGGCGGGGTCTCCCACCTGGGGGCGGGGTCTTTGCCGGATGTCAGCTCCCTCATCAGTGGTATCTTACTGGTTTTAATTTGCATTTGCCTAATAGGTGATGATTTCGAGCATCTTTTCATACGCGTTTTTACCATCCGCAGCGTTTACCCATTTTCAGTTGGGTTATTGTGTTACAAGAGTTCTTTATGCATTCTAGATACAAGTCCTATGTCCTATATGTGTCTTGGAAATCTTTTCTCCCAGTCTGTGGCTTGTCTGTTGATACGCGTCAAGAGTGTCTTTCAAACAGTGGAAGTTTTTGGGGCGCCTGGGTGGCTCAGTCGGTTAAGCGGCCGACTTCGGCTCAGGTCATGATCTCGCGGTCCGTGAGTTCGAGCCCCGCGTCGGGCTCTGTGCGGACAGCTCAGAGCCTGGAGCCTGTTGCGGATTCTGTGTCTCCCTCTCTCTGACCCTCCCCGTTCATGCTCTGTCTCTGTCTCAAAAATAAATAAACGTTAAAAAAAAAAAAAAAAATTAAAAAAAAAAAAAACAAAAAACATTAAAAAATAAAAATAAAATAAAATTACATTAAAAAAAAAAAAAAAACAAACAGTGGAAGTTTTTATCGTAATTTTTTTTAACACTTGTTTGTTTTTGAGACACAGAGACAGAGTGTGAGCCGGGGAGGGCAGAGAGAGAGGGAGACACAGAATCCGAAGCAGGCTCCGGGCTCTGAGCACAGAGGCTGGTGCGGGGCTCTAATCCACGAACCATATAGGATCTGAGCCAAAGTCGGACGCTTAACTGACTGAACCACCCAGGCGTGGACACACGCTACACACACACACACACACACACACACACACACACACACACACGTGCGTGCACAAGCTAGGGAGGGGCAGAGAGGGAGAGAAAAACTTCGAGAAAAATGTCAGCACAGAGCCTAAGGCGGGGTGTCAGTACGGAGCCTGGTGTGGGGCTCGGAGCCGGTCGCGGGGCGCGAGCTCACAAACCATGAGATCTTGACCTGAGCTGAAACCAAGAATCAAAGAGTCAGATGCTTACCCGACTGAGCCACCCGAGTCCCCGCCTGCTAGGACTTTCACTAACTATAGATCAGTCCTGGGAGAACTGGCATATTAACATCTTGAGTCTTTCATTTTACAAATGTGGTATTTGTCTCCATTTACTCAGGACTTCCTTAATTTCTCTTATCCTAAGTTATTTGGGATTTCCCAGATACCTTTCTGTTATTGGTTTTTACTAGTTTTAATTCTACGTATAAGTTTTTTATGGCCCAGAATATTCTCTACCTCGGTGAATGTTCCCTAAACATTTGAAGACGGTGTGCATTATACTGTACGTGAATTTCATGCCCACCTCCCCATGGTAGCGGGTCATGTTATCCATGTAGGATCCCGGGCCCAGGTTTTTCTGTCCCTCCTCTGACCTTGGAGGATATTGGCTTGTACTCCTCCTCGGCAGTAATGGTTCTTTGGCTGTGTCCAAAGGCAGAACATTTCCTACTCCCGCACAGGCAAATGGGTTTTGTCTTTATTCCTCCCCTAGAGATGTTGGATTTTTGCCTGAGCCCCAGGGGTGATAGGATTTGCTGCGCCTCCCTGAGCAGCCTAAAGCTTTTGCATCTTCTGGAAACGGGTCTGGGGAAGTGGGCAGGGCTTCATACCTACCTATCCCTCGGCAGTAGCCAATTACATCCCGAATGCTTGAACCAGCGACGAGGGGAGGGGGGGGCTTTCTGGTCTCCAGCCTGCCCCTGTGTTTCTTGTGAACACTTGGTATAGGCCACTGGGAAAGATCTTGTGTGGGGAAGTCCCCCGATTTGAAACTCTCAGCTATGCCAAATTCTTAAACTCCTTTAAGAACTTAACATTCTAGATTATCTTTAGCTGCGCATATAGTGGCCGCTTCCTTCTTGAGCACTCTTTCTAGAAGGAAATGGGTGCATATCCCATCTCCTGTTGGAGCGCTGATCACTCCCCGGGATTGTGTGCTCCGTCTCCCAACTTCAGCTCTCTGACACGCTCGAGGAAAGCTGGAATTTTGTAGATTATCCAGAAGTTTTTCCTTATGAGGTCACAGTCTCGAGACTTTCTACACCCTGTTCAGAAGCAGAACGGACTACCTCAACTAACGGTGATTTTGTTATTGTCTGCAATCAGTTATTATTTCCGTCATTATACTTATCAAAATTTGTAAATTTGTAATTATTTCTGTTTTGTTTCCCCCACTTAACTTTAAGACCGTGAAAACATACACTCTGTCTCTTCATGATCGTAATCCCTCGCGCCGAGTGCTACATTGCACACCAAGCCCTTAAAACTAAACAAAATGATACTTATGGCAGATATTTCTTTTTTCAAAAATCATTAGCCCACCATACAGCAAACACTGGCTGATTAAAACATCCACAGAAGTACCGGGGGGCAGGGGAGGGCCGAGGAAGAGGAAGAACGAGGGCCCAAAAGCTAAACTGGGAGATTATATTCTGAACTATCTGCTGGATTTTCATTTATCATCTGCCCAGAGAATCTGGCTGTGATGCTGCCCAAGTTCAAAACAAAGCGCAAATGAGACAAGGATACCAAACCCTTCTTTCATGAAGCTTCGGGAACAACTGAAATAAATGAACTAGCAAAAAACATAGATCAGTAATTCCTTATTGTTTATTCTTTTCTTACAAAAAGACACTTGGAACAAATAAATACAAAATGGCATACGTCTTGTTTAGCAATGGGCAAATACAGGTTTTTCTGGGTACTGTCCACAGGGATGAACTAAAGGAGCTTCCGGAAGTGCCCTCATCCTATCAGCTTCCCACCCTCTGTTTTTAAAAAAAAAAAAAAAAGTCAATTCTTTTCATTCCTCACAATTTTCAACAATGGAGTCTCAAAATAAGTAACCTAGCCCTGACTCAGAGACAAAGACATCTGATTCAAGGTCAGCACGTATATAATGACGTTGCCCCGAAACTTCAACTAATGAATATTGAGTTTTCATTTCTTGTATCTTGTATGAATAAAGAGTTTATTCTGTTCAAATCTGCATGGCAAATAAAATACAACAGAAAGCTGAGTACAATATATACACTTTTCTGTCCTAAGAGAAAACATTAAATACAGGTATATTTAATATACAGTGAACATGCCGTGTATTTTCTTGAAGCCAACAAAATCCCCATTTCCTATACCCTGCAGGTGATGCAGAAGGCAAACGAATACCAAAATCACTTCTGACAAAATGTAGCTAACAAAATTAGCTAGACGGTAATACAAATTCAATATTCAATGGATTTATTCATTCCACAGTTGCATGGAAAAGGAAGTAAAAAACGTCAAGTACAAGTAGAACCACACGTAAGAAAAAGCACCTACGGATGGAGGAGGGACAGCTCTGGGAGCCTGCCTGGGAGAGGCACGCCTCGCTCAGGTGCTTCCAAGGACAGAACACCCTAGTTCGCCGAAACCCTAGGTTACTCAGTTCTGTGTCTGAAATCTTCTCTAAGACGTCAAAAGTCAGTTTAAACATAGAGGGGAGAGATTTTTTTTTAATCTGTGGGTAAAGATCATGAAAGTCTGACACTGATTTTCCTAAAAGGCAACTCACGACTCTCCAGAAGTACGAATAAACATCAAAAAGCCCAAAGTAAAGAGCTAGCAGTACATCAACATGCGTGGTCAGGAATCCCGTGAAACTCACAAGGTGCTGCGGTTCGGTGATTTCCACGAACCTCCTCCCGGGAGAAGACAGAGTTCCGTGACGGATGCGGATTGTGCCCACTGCTCACGAGACGCACACACATCGAGACTCGTGAGCTCCCACTTTGTGACAATTTAGAAATCCAAATTTGGCTCCAGAAAATATAAATCTGGAATAGGACTCTGCAGATAGACCATACAAGTAGCAGCTGAGTGGAACCTGCCTGCAACAATCCTGTATTTACTTTTTTTTTTTTTTTTTCCTTTAAGGCTACAGAAAATCTGCACATAGACAAGGCGATTAATTCTCATAATAAAAATACCCCCTCCAAGGAGCTAAGGTCTCCAGTCAGATTTCATGGTGAGCAGACGTTGTGTGGCACATTCTATTCCACAGGTGTACTTTCTGGTGGGTCTGCAGGCTTAGGATCAATTCTTTCTGGGAACAGTAGCTTCTCACAAACTGCCTCCTTTATTGGTAAATACTGTGATATTTCGTTGGGTTCCGTGAAGAGGGAAGGTGAAACGTGCTGGGAGATACATAAATCGTATTAGTATATATTCAGTCACTGCACTGATACTTTTTGGCAATGCTTTGGTTCAAGCATGCATAAAGCATGACAATTCTAAAATGAGTGGCAATCGACGTCTATGAGGACGTATAGGTGTTTCTAATGAGAACGGGTATCTCGTTACTGGATCATTCGGCCCTGTTACCGAATGACTTCCTCAAAGCTCACAGGGATAGATTATTTATAACGCTCCCACAGATGTATTAAGAATTTAATACATCTTAATCCAATCCCCTTTCCCTGCTGCTTTTGTACCTTGAAAGCACTAGCCTTCGGGTAGAGCCCAGTTACGGGGTCTACGCCAGACTCTTAAGTAACGTTTCTAACCCACGAACGTGCTCCCCCCAGAAGGAAACAAGCGCTAGGGGTGAAAAAGAATAACAAGTTTGCAGAAAGGTGGCACCTGGGAAACAACCCATTACAGAATCCTACAGACTTGGAGAAGCCCTTTACAAGTCCCAGAGGGGCAAGAAAATAAAGGACGTTAGGTGAAAACAAGTTGCGGTACAGAATTACCACACTTTAAGAAAAAAATCAGAAAAGCAGACTAGGTAGAAAGAAGTTACGGGGGGACGAGGCGCTAAGTGGAATGAACATCCAATTGGTAACAGTACCAGACCCACCGCCAACCAACTCTGGGTCTGTTTCTCCACCATAAAAAGTGGAAATTAGACTGGATGATGGTGCTGCTACCCATAACAACCCTGTCCTGGTATCTGGGGTGAATTCAGAGAAGTTACGCTCCAGGAGGCTTTATCTTATAGGTGGGCTTAGTAGGTGAATCGCTAGATCTAGGGAGGCAGATGTGGCTAGAAATACACAAAATGAAACATTAAAAGTCAACTTCTAGAAACTGGTATTCAAACACCGTACCATTAAATTAGCAATTTTGCTCTCTCGTGATGTATATTCTCGTAACATGTAGGTCTTGTCCGCCTATGTGGAAAGATAAAAAAAAAGGTTGCAATAAATATTTCTATTGTTATCAAATAGTTTCTATTAAACACAACCACCTATGACAACAGAACAGGTTGCAAAAGCAGCATAAAGTCTGATAAGAATATCTTATTCTGTAATGAGATAACTAATCTCACCAAGAATTCTGAATTATTGATTCCAATCTCTATAAATCACAGTGATAGCATATGTAAACAGATTTGATAATTACCAACTAAGAGAAACACAGCCAAAGTTTTACTATGAAAGAAAGTATGTATATTTACAAATGAGATATGCAAGACATTTTAATATTACCGCATGTTTGGAACTATACCTTTTCCTTAAGCTATAGTATCTACTTACATAACCAGGCTACTCTTACATTTAAAAAAACAAAACGAAACAAAAGAAAGCTTTACCAAATTTTATTCTCTCCTATTTCCACAAAATTCTTGTCAAATTGCTTATTTAATAAAGCAAGTGTTTGGTACTTCAATTTTTCCCATTTATGACTTTTTACTTATGTATTTAAGTAGTCTCCATGCCCAACATGGGGCTTGAACTCACGACCCTGAGATTAAGAGTCCTCTGCTCTACTGCCTGAGCCAGCCAGGCACCCTCCATTTACAACTGTTTAAAATTAGGTGTTAGAGGGGCACCTGGTGGCTCAGTTAAGCATCTGACTTTGACTCAGGTCATGATCTCACAATATGTGAGTTCGAGCCCCGCGTTGAGCTCTGTGCTGACAGCTCAGAGCCTGCAGCCTGCTTCAGATTCTATGTCTCCCTCTCTCTCTCTCTCTCTCTCTCTCTCTGCCCCTCCCCTGCTTGCGCTCTGTCTCTCTCTCAAAAACAAATAAACATTAAAAAAACTTTTTTAATAAAATTAGGTTTTAAAAAGCAATGTATTACAATTTGTTTTTTGGTGAAACATTATTCAATAAAAGAAAAATCACATAAGATTAAACTCCCTTAAAGTTTTATCCTTTTTTTAATTTTAGAGAGAGAGTGCAAGCTGGGGCCTGGGGCAGAGGGAGAAAGAGAGAATTTCAAGCAGGCTCCACACTCAGTGCAGAGCCTGACATGGGGCTCGATCCCACGACCCTGGGATCATGACCTGAAGCTGAAATCAAGAGGCTCAACTGAGCCACCCAGGCACCCCAACTTTTATTCTTTTCTATCAATAAAAACACATTAATGCTTAAGGAAAGAAAAATTAGATGATATAAAAGTATAATATATAAGTACAGCTTCTATAGATAATACTATCTTTAACTTAGAAATCTCTACACAGAATCTTATATAGATTCATACTTGCTTTTTTTTCTTTTTTTTTTTTTTAATTTTTTTAACGTTTATTTATTTTTGAGAAGAGAGAGACAGAGCATGAACGGGGGAGGGTCAGAGAGAGGGAGACACAGAATCTGAAACAGGCTCCAGGCTCTGAGCTGTCAGCACAGAACCCGACTCGGGGCTTGAACTCACGGACTGTGAAATCATGACCTGAGCCGAAGTCAGCCGCTTAACCGACTGAGCCACCCAGGCGCCCTGCTTTTTTCTTTTAAAAATTTTTAATGTTTATTTATTTTTGAGAGAGAGCACAAGTGGGGGAGGGGCAGAGAGAGGGGGGACAGAGGATCAGAAGCAGGCTCCGTGCTGACAGCAGCCAGACTGATGCAGGGCTTGAACTCACAAACCACGAGATCACAAGCTGAGCCGAGGTGGGACCCTCAACCAACCGAGCCACCCAGGGGCCCCCATACTTGCTTTTTAAAATTCAACACTGAGGGGCGCCTAGGTGGCTCAGCTGGTTAAGCGTCGAACTCTTGGATTTTGACTCAGGTCACGATCCCAGGGTTGTGAGACCAGCCCCACAACGGAACCTGCTCGGGATTCTCTCTTTCCTTCTGTCACTCCCCGGCTCGTGCATGCACGTGCACTCTCAAAAATAGATGAACGAATGTTTAAAATTCAACACTGAGATGCAGATCTTTACGTATCAGTTAAATATAACTTCTGCCATTCATGTTAATGGATCTATACTTTTCTACTATATGGATATAAATTAAACAATTTAAATCAGTGCCCATTCAGTGGGCGTTAAGCTCCTTCTCTCCTTTTTGCTATTATAAACAACAGCATTGCCATGAACATTCATATATATATATATATATGTATGTGTATATACATTTATATATAGATACACATACGTGTATATATATACATTATATATATTATATTATACATTATACATTACATATATTACATAATGTATATATGTACATATGTACATATGTGTATATACATATTATATATGTATAATATATATAATGTATATATACATAATGTATATATATGTATATACATACATATACTGTATATATATACTGTATATATATAATGTATATATAATGTGTATATATGTATATATACATTACATATATATATAAATGTACAACTGCCTGATTAATATTTGCAGATTACTGTATAAGAATGATTTTAGGATAAATTCCTAAGAAATACTGTTGACTTAAAGCATAAGCATTTTTAAAACTTAGATTTCATCTTTTCTGAAGGAGAAAAATGCAGTCTATCTTTAGTACTTCGCTACCACTTATTAAAAGAAAAAGATCGCAAAAAAAAAAAAAAGAAAGAAAAAGATCACAGTTACCATGTTATTTCAAGGAAAAAAGCCCCACCCATCTATAAGTGCAGGATTTGGGAAAACACCAATCCAACCTCACCCTACTGGGTACAAATCTCACTTCTGCCACCCAATAACTGTGTAACTTGGGTAAGTTACTTACTCTGTCTTTGCTGTAGTTGCCACAGCTATAAACAGCGATGATAACGGGACTTATTTCACAGGGTGGTTGTGAGAGTTCACTGTTCCTAGGACTGCCCAACTGGTACTGGTGTTCCCTTCGCTAAGTCACCATTCTACATGATCACAGATCTGAGGGTACAAATCCATTCCACAAGGACAGGCTGCTATAAGCTATTAGAAGACTTTTCATGCCTTCAATTTAAGCCTCCTCCTTTTTTTAACTTTTCTGAAAACCTTGTATGTTAACAGTTCCTTCAGAGGTGAGTACAGAGCTTTCAAACTTTAGAACAACTATCAAAATGATTATGTAATACAAATTTCAGTAGGTCATGTAATTGTTGTTTTGTTTTGTTTGAAGTTTATTTGAGAGAGAGAGACCATGATCGGGAAAGGGGCAGAGAGAGAGGGAGAGAGAGAATTCCAAACATGTTCTGTGCTGTCAGCACAGAGCTCGACGAGGGGCTCGATCCCACGAACCTCGAGATCATGACCTGAGCTGAAATCAAAAGTCAGACGCTTGACTAAATGAACCACCCAGGTGCCCCCTCGTGATTGGTATTTTTAATATCAAGACATTATATAAACAATACATATGAAACACAAAGGTAAGAGTTAAGGGACAGGTTTTTTTTTTTTTTTAAGTTTATTTTGAGAGAGAGGGCGAGCAGGGGAGGGGCAGAGAGAGAGAGAAAGAGAATCCCAAGCAGAGTCTGCACTGTCAGCACAGAGCCCAATGCAGGGCTCGATCTCACGAACCTTGAGATAATGACCTGAGCCCAGATCAAGACCTGGATGCTTAACTGAGTCACCCAGGCACCCCAGGGACAGGTTTCTTAAACACAGCTTAAGTACACGTGAAGTTTTTAAAAAGGCATCAGACATCCTCTACTGAGGAGGAACACTGGGGAGCGTCTTTCAGAAAACATTTTCAGCTACCAGAACTTTCAGAAAGGAAGATGTGATGCGGTCAATAGTGAACGTAGAACACCCAATCTTCAAGGTTAGAAGGACTGCCATAAATTATAAAGCATTATTTCATTTCAAATTCTCAGACAGACAGTGAAAGAACACGACCGAGCCCAACATCAACTAGTACATTCATTAAATAAGAAGAGATACCTCATGGTAAAGTCTTGTGTCATTCATTCTGATAAGTACTCCATCGATTCTCAAGAAAAATCGCAACAGCAGGAAAAAACTAGAAGGCATTACTCTCTGAAAAAAAAAAATAGTATGTTAATATTTTAATGAAAACTAAATGCTATTACTTTGCTGAGAAAATAAATTTTTTTAAAAGGCATCAGAGAAAAGCTGAATTAGCACTATACAGAAATCTCTGAACTAAAGGTTCTTTGTCATAGCACCAACTTAGTCCTGTTCTATTCTGTTCTATTCTATTCTATTCTATTCTATTCTATTCTATTCTATTCTAAATATCCTGGCTTCAGTTTCCTACAATAGAAAAATATTTTTTAGGTCAAAAGATAATTGAGGTTAAAAAGACTTAACACTTACCTACGTAATATGAAAATTACAATGTTCACTTTAAAAACGGACAGTACTTGGGGCGCCTGGGTGGCTCAGTCGGGTTGGGCGTCCGACTTCGGCCCAGGCCGTGATCCCACGGTTCATGGGTTCGAGCCCCGCGTCGGGCCCTGTGCTGACAGCTCAGAGCCTGGAGCCTGAATTCTGTGTCTCCCTCTCTCTCTGCCCCTTCCCTACTCGCGCTCTGTCGCTCTCTCTCAAAAATAAGTAAACATTGAAAAAAAAATGTTAAAAACTGACAGTACTTACCATTAATGTCAACACCAGTAATACCAAAAGGAAAGAATAACCTATTTCTTTGTTTTTACTCATCTCTACTCACTTTACATTAAATGAAGGCGAGAACTTAAACGAAATGCTCTAATTCAGTGCAATCGATTAAGTATTATTTCATACTGCCCAAGACTGGTTTATCAGATCATTATAACATGTTCTTGGCATCTTTCGTCTATGCCACATCTACACATTTCTGTTTTCCAAGCGTAAACCGGGGAAAAAAGACAGAGACAGTGAGAGAGTAAGAAGGTGGGTCCTGGTGGCAGGGAGGGAGGGGTTGGATACTGTGGGGCCTTTAGATCTTTAAAGGGAATATGCTTGTGGGCACTTGGCTGTCTTAGTTGGTAAAGCATATGATTCTTGATCTTGGGGTCATGAGTGCAAGCCCCACATTGGGGGTAGAGATTACTAAAAATAAAATAAAATAAAATTAAAATAAAATAAAATAAAATAAAATAAAATAAAATAAAATAAAATAAAATATAGACCATTTCTTAAAATAAAATAAAATAAAGACCATTTCTTAAAAAAAAAAAAAAAAAGCTTGACCATTTACTAAATAAACACTCGTCGTCTACTAAGTGTCCAGTTCTAACTATAAGTAGATCTTGGATTTATATAAAAAGATACAATCCCAGTGGTCAAGAAGTTTATCAAAGAGGGAAACAGAGAAAAAAAAAAAATGATGTGGTAGATATAGTAACAGAGGTATGCACAAGGTTCAATAAGCACTCAGAGAAAGTCCCGAAGTTGGCTGAAGAAAGTTAGAGAAGGCAACGGAAAGCTGACCATGGAAAGAAGAGCTGGGGGCGAGAAGGAGAATTCCAAAAAGAGGAAACAGCATGTATAACAAGTAGTGAGGCACGGAATAGAAGATACACGCAGGGAACTGAGTGAGTTGTAGAAGCACAGGGCAACATTAATGAAGAGCGAAGAAATAACACGATAACCCACTAACAAACAGTGGCTTTACTACCTAGAGAGTCACCAGCCACAGGCCAAGCTCTCCTGCCCTAGGACCTTTACGAGCCCTGTTCCCTGACCTAATGCCTACTGGCCTCAGATCTCGGTGTAAATATCACTTGTACACAGAAGCTTCTCCTACCATTCTATGACCACAGGCTTCTGTTATTCTCTCTCCATTCCCTTATAAACGAAAAGATTTATAACTACAGCCGTTCACATGTTTACTTGCTTAAAGCCCATCTGCCCCCACTTAGACCGCAGGCTCCATAACTGCGAACATCTGCTCTGGTCATCACTTTGTCCCTGCTGTCTAGACAAGCAGCGAGCACACGGTGGGTGCTCGTCAGCGACTCCCTGTAGGAAAGAGAGGCTGGAGCTCTCTTTGCCGGGGAAAAGGTCCACAGTCACACTGCCTTCGGGTGGGATTATCAGCAACAGACTTCAAAGCAAAACCCAGAATAAAGAAGGGCTGGAGGAAGAACCTGACCTAGACAAGTTGCTACGTCACAGCCAACTGACTGGGAAGCAGCGTTACTTGACAGAGTGCTCTTTGTAATTACTGGAAAGACTCACTGGCCACATTTCCCCACATTTCCAAGTGGGTTATTGACAGTTACACTGGGCACAACACAGGAAGCGAGCTGAAGTAACGTTTCAGGGCGGCGGAGGGCAGAGCAGGAGTCAGAAGACCCAAGTGCTCGTCCTAATTCCGCAATTTAACTGTGTATTTTAAGGCGGCAGTTCTCTCACAGGGGATGTTTGGAAATTTCTGAGGGTGTTTTTTGTCGTCACAATGATATTAGGCAGTTAAAGACCAGAGACGTTAGATGTGCTGTAACGCACAGGACCATCCTATACAACAAAGTCCAGTCCTGCATCCACAAAACTTCCAAAGATCTTCTCTGCCATTCATGTGGGGAAAAAGATAACAATAGCAATAAACACAAATACATACATACATAAATAAGCCAACAATTTATACTGACCTCACCTTAGAACCTAACTCCATTTTACATACAAATACAAAACACACTGAATTTCCGGGCACGCAATTACTTTGCAAATCAAGGAAAGATTCTACTTTATTTCATTTGGAACTTTACTAAAGGGTTGTTCACCATTTTTGAAAAATTACATCACCAATGGCAGTCTTGATTGTGTTATCTGAGTCACTGACTGCTACCTGGCACCCCTATCAGCCTTCACTTGTAGCTGTCACATTCACAGTGATTCAATATGCAAATGTAAGTATAGGACTGCTTCATTATGACTTTAGTCATATTGTCATATGCAGTCATATTTAGTCATATGCAGTCATATTATGCATATTCATACGTACATACTGAAATACATCGTTTATTCTAAATCAATTTCCTTTTATTTCTCTTTTATCTTATAATTAGGACACGATGTTGGTTTACTGGAAAGAAGGTGGGTTATAGTATCTATGAAATTCATTTCACGGTAGTAAAAGGGAGGGGGTGTTAAAAGTATTTGGTTAGGAAGAAAAAAAAAAAAGGAGCAACGAGGGGAAGTAGGTTGAGAACCAGTAACTCAGATCAAGATCCTAAACCACCTAAAGTCTCCTTCTTCATCTATAAAACTAGGGGGTGTGAAGAAACCGTTCCTTAGACCCTGTCTCCATAAAACACGACCATTCTATAAGACTACTTCAACAAAAGCCACCTCAGCACAGGCTTTGTGGAATTTTTTGTACCACAGAGATGAGATACGTGCCTACCTGATATACTTGGATTCTTTTTTATTTTTTTTTTAATTTAAAAAAAAAAAAATTTTTTTTTTAACATTTATTTATTTTTGAGACAGAGAGAGACAGAGCATGAACGGGGAGGGGCAGAGAGAGAGGGAGACACAGAATCAGAAGCAGGCTCCAGGCTCTGAGCCATCAGCCCAGAGCCCGACGCGGGGCTCGAACTCATGGACCGCGAGATCGTGACCTGAGCTGAAGTCGGACGCTTAACCGACTGAGCCACCCAGGCGCCCCTGATATACTTGGATTCTTAGGTAAAACATGGAAGCAGAGGGTAGACCACATTCACTCCTGACTACTCAGAATGGAACTAACCACCCAATGGAAAAAAGACAGTCTCTTTAGCAAATGGTGCTGGGAGAACACCTGGACAGCAACAGGCCGAAGAAGGAAACTGGACACTTTCTTACACCAGACACAAAAAGAAATTCAAAATGGATGAAAGACCTCAATCTGAGATAGGAAGCCATCAAAATCCTACAGGAGAAAACAGGCAGCAACCGCTTTGAACTCGGCCACCACAACTGCTTACTTGACGTGTCTCCAGAGGCAAGGGAAGTAAAAATGAACTATTGGGACCTCATCAAGATAAAAAGCTTCTGCACGGCAAAGGAAACAATCAACAAAACTAAAAGGCAACCAAGGGAATGGGAGAAGATATTTGCAAATGGCATATCAGAGAAAGGGTTAGTATCTAAAATCTATACACAACTTACCATACTCAACACCCAAAAAAAAACAAATAATCCAGTGAAGAAATGGGCAGGAGACATGAATAGACACTGTTCCAAAGAAGACATCCAGATGGCCAACAGACACATGAAAAGATGCTCAACGTCACTCATCATCAGGGAAATACAAATCAAAACCACAATGGGACACCCCCTCATACCTGTCAGAATCGCTAAAATTAACAACTCAGGAAAGAACAGATGTTGACGAGGATGCAGAAAAAAGGGAACCCTTTTGCACTGTTGGTGGGAATGCAAACTTTGTGCAGCCACTCTGGAAAACAGTATGGAGGTTCCTCAAAAAATTAAAAATAGAACTACTCTACAACCCAGCAATTACACTACTAGGCATTTATCCAAAGGATACAAAAATGCTGATTCAAAGGGGCACATGCACCCCAATGTTTATAGCAGCACTGTCAACAATAGCCAAAGTATGGAAAGAGCCCAAATGTCCATATACTGATGAATGGATAAAGAAGATGTGGTATACAATGGAATACTACTTGGTGATAAAACAGAATGAAATCTTGCCATTTGCAACAATGCGGATGGAACCAGAGGGTATTATGCTAAGTGACGTAAGTCGGCCAGAGGAAGACAAATATCATATGATTTCCCTCATATGGAATTTGAGAAACTCACCAGGTGAACACAGGGGAAGGGAAGGAAAAATAAGATAAAAACAGAGAGGGAGGCGAACTATAAGAGACTCTTAAATACGGAGAACAGACTGAGGGTTGCTGGAAGGTGTTGGGTGGGAGGATGGGTTAAATGGGTGATGGGCATGAAGGAGGGCATTTGTTGGGATGAGCACTGGGTGTCTTATATAAGAGATGAATCACTGGGTTCTAATCCTGAAGCCGACACTACACTGTATGTTAAATGCATTAAATGAATTAAAAAAAAAAAAAAAAGAATGGAACTAACCATTAGCTGGTTACATAACATCACTGCCAGTATTTGGGAATAGGAAATGTATTTTCTCTGAAAGTTAAAACCTTGCGTATCAGCATGAAAATAGCTTTTCTTTAGATCTTAGACTAGTCCTATAAACTATAAATCATACCAAGGACAGTAGATTACAACACAAAATCCTAGCCTAAAAACATAGCTGAAAGAAGCTACCTTAGAAACACAAAACAAAAATTAATTCCTAGAATACCTCATAATTAGATATAGGTAATGCCACCCACACAAAATTATCAAAACTCATAATAAACTCACTGAACTAAATCGAAAAACCTCATGGTGCACAGAGCTCCACTCTTTCTCCCTGGGGAACTGTGTCACAAGGAAACCATTATTATTTTTTGAATTAAAATGGTCTAGGTTTAGAATTTAAATTTTAAGATGGTAAAAATACTTCAAAACCTGAAACAAACTAAGTAAGTTAAAAGCAACTTAAAAGGCTCCATCCAACGATAACAGGAATCTAAAGTTGCTTTGGGGGCGCCTGGGTGGCTCAGTGAGTTAAGCGTCTGACTTCAGCTCAGGTCATGATCTCATGGTTCGTTGAGTTTGAGCCCCTTAGCAGTCGGGCCCTGTCCTGACAGCTCAGAGCCTGGAGCCTGCTTCAGGTCCTATGTCTCCCCCTCTCTCTGCCACCCCCGGCTCGTGCTCTCTTTCGCAAAAATAAATAGACGTTAAAAAAAAATTTAAAGGGGCGCCTGGGGCTCAGTCGGTTAAGCAGCCAATTCTTGACTTCAGCTCAGGTCATGATCTCCTAGTGAGTGAGCTCGAGCCCCACATCAGGCTCTGCACTGACAGAATGGAGCCTGCTTGGGATTTTCTCTTTCTGCCCCTCCCCTGCTTGCACTCTCTCAAAATAAATAAACTTAAAAAATTTTTTTTAAATAAGTAAGTTACTTTGTTTATGTAAGTAGTTTCCACATTACAGTATCATTTCTTTACAGGGTGCTTTATAATTATTATAGAAACCAAGAAACCAAGAAATCAAGCATTCATAAGCAACTAGCTTCACAAATTCTAAAATAAGAACTTTTTAGTAGTTTTCTGGCCAAGATTAAAATACCAAGTGGGGCTCGAACCCACGGACCATGAGATCATGACCTGAGCCGAAGCCGGATGTTCAACAGACTGAGCCACCCAGGCGCCCCCTTTATGATGTTCTTAATAAATAACATTCTTTTCTCTAGCTTACTTTATTGTAACAATACGGTATATAATATATATAACGTACAAAAAATGTGTAATCAACTGTTAACGTTATCAGTAAGACTTCCAGTCAACAGTAGGCTATTAGAAGTTAAGTTTTTGGGGAATTAAAAGTGACACAACGAGGGGGCGCCTGGGTGGCTCAGTCGGTTAAGTGGCCGACTTTGGCTCAGGTCATGATCTCGTGGTCCGTGAGTTCGAGCCCCGAGTCGGGCTCTGTGCTGACAGCTCAGAGCCTGGAGCCTGTTTCAGATTCTGTGTCTCCCTCTCTCTGTTCCTCCCCCGTTCATGCTCCGTCTCTCTCTCTCTCTCCTTCAAAAAAATAAAAATAAAAACATAAAAAAAAAAAAAGTTACACAACGATTTTCAACTGTGGACAGAGGGTTGCTGGTTGCCCTAATTCCCTCACTATTCGAGAGTCAACGGTATATTCCATACCCACAGTCAAACACCTAGCCATAAGGAAAGATATAAGGTACTCCTTAAACATTTACGCTTATTTTTAGAAGTTCCTTGGAGAGCTCTGTTAAAACTAAAAATGATCTGAGACGGTTCAGATTTTATTTGAGAGCAACTGGGAAACACATAGACTTTAAATCAGAAAAAGTTCTATGTCAAAAAGGCCAGGTGAAGGGCATCGAGTGAGCTTTATGTGCAAAGTACCTAGCAAGGGCTCTGGAAATGATCGTCACACTTGGTCACACTTTGTCACACTTCGTTCTACATTTCATCACACTTCGTTCTCAGGCCTTTTCTGACCTCTTCTCTCCATTCCCACGTGCGTCTACCCAACTTTCCAGTCAGATAGCTAAGGGTACCACGGTCAGACAAGAAATATTCTTTGTCCCATAGTGCAGAGACAACTAAATCTCTAATCTGTTTAGGTAATTCTGATAAAACTCCAGCTTTGGGAATCACTGGATGAGAGGTAAGCTTATCTACACGCAGACCCCCTTTCCTCCCATCACCACAGAAGCATCTCTCCTGTCTAAGGCTAATCCTCCCTCCCACGATCTGGATCCTAGAAGATTATGAGCAAAGACAAACTGATCCACTGTGTGACTGATCTTAGGCAAGTTACTTAATATCTCTGACCCTCCGTTTCTTCTCACTGAGCAGAATTTTCTGGAGGATTAAATGAGATGATATAAATAAGCTATATGTGAAATAATAGAAAATACATATATAGGTCTCTGCTTCTAGTTCCTGACAGAGGGCTTCTGAAACCCTTATAAATTTCTAAGTGAGAAGGGCACTTAGGAACATCTTCGGTTCTAATGAGGTGATTCTGGGGGGGGCTCCTGGGTGGGGGCTGGTCCCCAGAAAGACCAGGCCATGATTAGAAGCTTGGAATTTCCAACTCCACCCCTCATTTTCCAGAGAGAAGAGAGGGGTCGGAAACGGGAGTTAATAATTGATCATGCCTTGTGAGGGAGCCTCCATAAAATCCTAGTAGGATGGGGTTCAGAGACTTTCCAGGTTGGTGAACACATCTATATACTAGGAGGGTAATGCACCCCAACTCCAAGGGGGCAGAACTCCTGCACCTGGGACCATCCCACACCTCCCCCTATATCTCTCTCATCCGGGTGTTCATCCATACCTCTGTTACCATATCCTTTAATAAACTGGTGAGCATAAGACAAAGAATATTTCTTGTCTGACTATCCATAGTACATTTGGCTATGTTCCCCTGAGGTCTACGAGCTGTTGTCGCAAATAATTAAATCCAAGGAGAGGAGGTCACGGGAACCTCCAATTTGTAGCCAAGATGGACAGAAGTTGTGGGGAACGTAGGGACCTATGACCCCTGGTGGCTGGCGCCGAAGACGTAGGGCGAGGGATGGTGGTCTCGTGGGCTTGAGCCCTTAACCTAGGAGATCTGACACTATCCCCAAGTCGATAGTGAGGCCAGTGTCCCAGAATTTTGGGTGTCGGTAAAAGTACCACACATCTGATGTCGGAAACATTTTGAGCGTTGAGAGTAAAGGAGAGACACAGGAGGAGGAGACTGGAGTTCTTCCAACCCAGGGTCCCACAGTAAATTTTTCCTCCCGGTAAAGGCTCAAAGCCTTCCTCTTCCCTCCCCTCTTCCTCCTCCTCCAAAACCTCACACCATTCATTTTCTCCCCTCTCTACAAGGAACTGCTTCCTGTGAGCACCTGATCAACGCTAGTCTTCCCCATGTTAAAAAAGCAAAAAGCACATGCTCACGCACACCTGTCAACCGCGTGTCCTCTCTTAGGCGTGTCCCTGTGTCTTCTCCATCTAGGAAGCTTTTTGGAAGTCTGGTCTACTCTGTCTCCACCTCCACATCTTTCCTTTACTTCCTAACCATGTAACTTAAACTGCACTTGCAGAGGTGAATCCCGGTATCTTAGTTGCTATAACCAATAAGTTTTTTAGTCTGGTGGACACCATCACATTCTAAGATCTCCTTACAGCACGACGCTGCCCCTTCACGTCCTTCTTCTTGCAAAGCTGTGCCTCCTTAGCTTCCCAGGCACCACGTTCCTGGTTTCTCACCCGCATTTATATTTACCAGGCTAGTCTGTGCTTAGAGAAGCAACTTCATTTATCCACACCGCACTGCTGGGAACTATGGCATTTATTTAGGGCAATATGTGTTTCACTGTCAGAAAGAAACGCTATCCGAATGAAATTCTTCCAGGCATCCTTAAAATGCAACCCTATCCCACGTCACTTTTAAAAGTAACACGAGGTAAAAGAAAGAACGTGATAGGATGACACTTCTCTTCAGTTATCTAATGCTAGAATAACGACATAGACGAGATAGCACAAGGAAAACTTTGTTGCTAATTAGTTTCATGACCTTAGGTAAATGAACCCTTTGGGCCTTGTCTATAAAATACAGAAGCTAGACTAAGTGATTCTCTACCAATTCATCGTAATTCCAAAATGCTATGGTTGTACAGAAAAACGTGGCTTTAAAATATATTGCTGTTTTGATTTGTTGTGGACAAAACAATAATTTCAATCCCAACACTGACAACCATTATGCTCCACGAGCTATTTCTAACATTTTTTTTTAATGTTTATTTATGTTTGAGAGATAGAGAGACAGAGTGTGAGCAGGGGAGGGGCAGAGAGAGAGGGGGAGACACAGAATTTGAAGCAGGCTCCCGGCTCTAGGCTGTCAGCACAGAGCCCGACATGGGGCTCGAATCCACGATCGGTGAGATCGTGACCTGAGCAAACGTCGGGACGCCCAACCGAGCCACCCAGGTGCCCCATCTAAGAGCTATTTCTGATGCTAGGGTCCTGTCTTTGAGAGACCTTCTAGTAAGTTCTATACTTGAGGGGTTAAGAAAAAGTGCTCCTGGGGGTCTGGAAGAGGAATACTGAACTCTTCCCGGGGGGAGCTGTGGTGCATCTTACAGAGGAGGTGACATTTTGGCTGGGCCTTGAGGGATAAGGCACGTAACACAAAGTTTCAGTAGAAGATGTCCCGTGAAGTGTTAGAAACACAGTTCTGACCTAATAGTAAACACATATGAGTCAATGCGAATGAGCTATTTATTACCCTTCTTAAACACGTTCCACCGATAACACTGTAAACGGAAGTACCTTCCACTGATAGAAGAGAGTACAAACGGAGAAGGGGGTTTTACACTTGTCGTTTCTGTCACCTCTGTGCTGGCGAAGGACGTGCAGTTTCTGGAGCACCCAAATTCTGACCCCCCCCCCCAAGGTGCCGTCTGCAGATCCTTTCGATATAATTTTTAACTCAAGAGTGAAAATTAATCCATAATTTTCATTCTAATTAAATAATCAGCAAAAAAAAAAAAACCAAAAAAAACCAAAAACTACAAAGCAGTCAGGCAGCTCTTGAAAGAAAATGTTCTACTAAAGCCTTAGGAATATACTAAGATTTTATGAACTTTATAATGGATAGTAAGACGTACTCTAGACCCACGTGATACTTTACATGCTATCATGTTAAGACACTGTGATTCTAAGTGAGCTTTATATCTCTAACCAATGGGAAGAATGGAAAAAAGAAGTTAATTTAGTTTTACTTAATTTATTATTATTATTATTTATTTGAGAGAGACAGAGAGAGAGTGCTGCACGTGGGGTGGGGAGGGCAGAAGAAGAGAAAGAGAGAGAGAGAGAGAGAGAGAGAGAGAGAGAGAGAATCTCAAGCAGGCTCAACACTCAGCATGGAGCCCAATGGGGGGCTCGATCCCAAGACGCTGGGATCATGCCCTGAGCTGAAATCAAGAGTTGGACGCTCAACGGACTGAGCCACCCAAGCGCCCCTGGAAGAAAGACGTTCATTTTATAATACTCACAATTTTCACACTCAGGCTTGAAACTCCATGATCATGAAGTTCATCCTCAAACAGGAGAACTTCTTCAAAAAACTTAATCTGTTCTCTGGCTTTCAGTTTCTCCGTATCTATATGGTCTGTTGTAGGTACGACCTGAAAGAACAAATTTCGGAAGGAACACATGAAAATTGAAGGAGCTGGAGACACAGGAGAACAGTCTTCCCACCGGTCTTTTCTGCATGGCCAAAGCACACAGCTCTACACCTGGGTGTCCTCAGTAGACACAAAAGATGAGGTATGTGCCTTGTCCCTCAAACGCTGACAACACTACAGGTGGCTGATACTGTAGCCTTACAAGACAGACTCAAAATTCTTCAGCTTTCATATAAGTCAAGTTAAAATCAAGTGTTCTTGGGGCGCCTGGGTGGCTCAGTTGGTTAAGCCATCTTCGGCTCAGGTCATGATCTCGCGGTCCGTGAGTTCGAGCCCCACGTCGGGCTCTGTGCTGACAGCTCGGAGCCTGGAGCCTGCTTCGGATTCTGTGTCTCCCTCTCTCTCTGACCCTCCCCCGTTCATGCTCTGTCTCTCTGTGTCTCAAAAATAAATAAACATTAAAAAAATTTTTTTTTTTTTTAAATCAAGTGTTCTGTTGTGATTATGAGAAAAATCAATCCTCTGAACATTAGTCAGCGTGATGGACGACTGCTATCATAGACACCCAGAGCGGTTTTGTGCGGTGAAAGTCTACTTGGAAAAAACATCGGTATGGAACTTACAAAAAATTCCCATTAGAGTCTTGCTATGTATTTTAGATTCGCAGCCTAGCTCCCCCAAGCGTACAAAACAGTGTTTTAAATACTGAGGTAAATTAAGAACTTTCCGAGAAATTCTGAGGGAAGAACTCCTAGCATTCTGGGCTTCTGAGGATGCTGGCCAGTTTTTCACCGTGTTATTTCGCAGCTCACGGACACACAGATTCACAACCCAACAAGAGCGTCACCAATGCTAATAAGGCAGGTCCTATCGGTAGCTCACTAAATCGGTAGCTCACATCATTCTTTACTCCATCCAATTTCACTACAAAATGTTGAGCTTTTCCATTCTTTGACATAGTTGTATCATAAATTAACACAATGGGGGCGCCTGGGTGGCTCAGTCGGTTAAGCGTCCAACTTCGGCTCAGGTCATGATCTTGCAGTCCGTGAGTTCGAGCCCCGCGTCGGGCTCTGTGCTGACGGCTCGGAGCCTGGAGCCTGCTTCGGATTCTGTGTCTCCCTCTCTCTGCCCCTTCCCCACTCATGCTCTGTCTCTCTCTGTCTCTCAAAAATGAATAAACGTTAAAAAAATTTTTTTTAAATATTTGGAAGAGAAAATAATTAGATAAAACATGGGTTAAGGATATTGATTATATTTATCTATACTATCTTCTTCATTTACAAGGACAAGTATATTTAAAACACATTTGCTCTTTCTCTTTTCTCTTTCTCAACTCTTTTCATGTTCTCACTAAACTCAGGCATCTGAAAAGGGGAAAAAAAACCAAAACCAACAGCTAAATTTAAAATGTAACAAGTACTTCTGACTCCTAGTATTGTCAGAATGAGTAACCCAGACAAACCCTCTTGCTTAAAAGCTGGACGAAGAAACAAAAATTTCTGAAAAGCATCAAACGGTCAAGATCCTGAAGAATTCCTGAACTGAGATCTGCCAAGAGCACTGGAACCCAGAAAAAGTGAAAGTGAGCCTGTAGTTGGCTGGCTTTGGCCTTGACGCATCTGTAATGGCCGCTCCAGGGGAGAGGCTGGGGTCTGCTAGTTCCTGGCCCCATCACTGCTCAGTGCTAAGGACAGGGACGTTGGAGAATTCCCCGCGCCCCTCCTGAATTGGGGATGGCACCCTAGGGGGCCACACTGGTGTCACAGCTTATGTTACAGGCCCAGAAACCTCAAACACGGGTCCCAGACCAGAGGTTAGCAAATTAAGACCCGAAAGCCAGATGTGTCCAGATGTGGCCCCATCACCCATTTTTGTGTGAACTGGGAACTAAGAATCATTTTTACATTTTTTCAATGGTTGGAAAAAAAAAAAAAAAAAAGAATATTCCAGAGCACATGAAATTCAAATTCATGACATGAAATTCTACGTAAGAATTCACATAGATCTCACACTGTGGAACGCACGTTTCCACGTCCCTAAGTAAAATGTTACCGAAACAAAGCTGTGCCCGTTTGTTTACTTCCTGTCCATGGCTACGTTCAACTACAACAGCACAGCTGGGCAGCTGCTCATAAACCCTCCCGCCCTCAGAGCCTCAAGTATTTCCTACCTTTACAGAAAGTTTGTACAACTGTGTCTCTGACTCTGAATACCCTCGGCTGCCTGTCAGAACTGCCTTCTGGGGAAAAAACATCATCATCCTGGGACTCAAAACTAAGGCGGTCAGGTCCATCAGGAGCCTGCGCACCATAAACCGGAACCAACAGAAGAACAGGCCAATAGGACAAGACCCAAGGGACCCCAGATACTGGAAATGAGGCCCGAGCTGTTCAGCAACAACGCACGCTAGATTCAAGGAAATCAAAGCTAAGGCTGAAAAATGCCATAATATACTAGGAAATGTTTTTTGAAAAAGAAGTGTGATCAGGAAGGGTCCCGCTGGAGGGTGGTTGCAATGTTCTATTTTTTTTTTCCTGAGTGGCCACATTTCACAAATCATTACACTGTAACTTCATGTTTTCGGAGTTGACAACCGTTAAAAGGCTTACAAAAAATATGGAACACCGCATTCTTGACACCTGACAAGAAAAATGAGCCCGAGTTACATCCTTCGAAGAAGTCCTCCCTCACGTCAGATGGAGGTTTATGATAAGGAAGTCACTTGATTTATAGGTGTTTTTAAATTTACCATATAAAGTCAACTAATGCTAAATACTAAGAACCCTATTTTAAATTTGTTTCAAAAATGTCCTCTTTAAATATTACTGAAAGCAGTAATACATGTATGTACACATTGAGATATATATTTGCCATTTATTTTTTTTTTAACGTTTTTATTTATTTTTGAGACAGGGAGAGACAGAGCATGAACAGGGGAGGGTCAGAGAGAGAGAGAGACACAGAATCCGAAGCAGGCTCCAGGCTCTGAGCTGTCAGCACAGAGCCCGACATGGGGCTCGAACTCACAGACCGTGAGATCATGACCTGAGCCGAAGTCGGCCGCTTAACCGACTGAGCCACCCAGGCGCCCCTATATTTGCCATTTTATATATATACATATATATATATATATATATATATATATATATATATATATATATATATATATGGTGGTAAGGACAAGAAAGTTTTTTCTTTTCTTTTTTTTTTTTTTAAAAGTTTATTTACTCATTTTTGAGAAAGAGAGGGTGTGTGCCTACAATGTCAGTTTACGTATTTAACCGAAAAGAAGAAAATGGCCACATTTTGCCAGGTACCTTTTAGGCATCTGACCTCCTAACAGTCCTTAAAAACATTTTTTTTAATATTTATTTATTTTTGAGAGAGACAGAGACAGAATGCGAGTGGGTTAGCTATTAGCACAGAGCCCGACGCGGGGCTTGAACTCACAAGCTGTGAGATCTGACTTGAGCCGAAGTCGGACGCTCAACTGACTGAGCCACCCAGGCGCCCTATGACCTCCTAAGATTCTTATACCATAATCTTTGAGATGTTCCTACGGTGGCCCAGCCAATACATAGCAAAGCTGGATTTGAAAGCAGCCAGCACAACTCTATGACTGGCTTTCTTCTCTTAAATTATGCTACAACTCACGAGTAAGAGGTAAAACAACTCAAAAAAGAGTGAGAAAGCACTACACACACACACACACACACACACACACACACACACACACACACACACACCAGCAGCTCCCAGCAATTAAAAGGCAAGAATTTAAGTGCAAAAGGAAAGGCGTCATTCTAATGCCTCATTCTGACATTCTTACGGTTCATATAAGATATATGCTCCTACACAGGCATATATTTCCTATATACACTAGGGCTTTTGATTTCAGAAAGGGTGTAAGCATTAAATAATTTAAAATCCCAAGTAATATTATAGATCAAAAAAACCCTTAGGTATTAAGAAAGTCAAATGCAAAAAATGTGCCCGTGGAGTGATCTTCCACATACAACATGCTTACCAATAAGCTACAGCATTGGTATTATGTTATCAAGAGATACATACTTTAAGATCTTGAACCTATTTCTTCATCCACGAAACGAGGATAAGAAGGCCTAACCTACAAGGTTATTTTGAAGATTAAGCAACAAAGTTTTAACACTTTTGCCTAGAAAACAGGTACTCAAGGGGCGCCTGGGTGGCTCAGTCGGTTAAGCATCCGACTTCGGCTCAGGTCAGGATCTCACGGTTCGTGAGTGTGAGCCCCGCGTCGGGCTCTGTGCTGACAGCTCAGAGCCTGGAGCCTGCTTCGGATTCTGTGTCTCCCTCTCTCTCTGTCCCTCCCTTGCTCATGCTCTGTCTCTGTCTCTCTCAAAAATAAACATTAAAAAAATTTAAAAAAAAAAGATACTCAATTTTTTAAGAAAGCAAAGGAACGTACTCACAACTCTGTTTAGACCATAAAGCAAGAATAAATATTTAGATACTATATCTATATATCTACTTCTAGTTTTGGTATTTCAATAATATTACTTTAGTTCCCCTGACATTTGAGATATATTATTAATAACAGCAGCTACCATTTATTGAGATCTTGCTGTATAACAGACACTGTGCTAAACACTTTACATATGTAATCTTATTTACTTCCCACAACTGCTATTATCCAGTTTACCAAAGTGAGAAACAGTATTCAGCAAGATTAAATTGCTTTTCCAAGTTGAGCGATGGTGCTGGGATCTGAACCCAGGCCTGCCAAAGCCTGAACTCCAGTAAGCAGGTGATCACACCGCTATTTGTCAACAACGCCTCAGAACAAATTGCATTACAGGCGGAAGTGTCAGGAAGAGGACTGAACACACGCCTTTCGCCTCCCTCTACTCTCCTTTTCCCGTTTCTATTGCCGTGGTTCTAGCTCCTCGGTCACAGCTAATGCTACTTCATAACCTAGGGGAGGCTTTTTAGAAGTCATCATTCCTGCACAGGGTTAAAACAAGTTCCCATTTCTTCACTCCCGGCAATGAAATCTCAAATGGACTGTGTTCTTTACAAAGTTTTTCAATCAGGAGTGAGACAGAAAGGAGAACGTTCATCAGTGAAGTATTAAGGGGCTGACATAACCTTGCTCCCCACAGACTATAAAGGAGGGATTTTTGTCTGTTCTCTGCTGTATCCATGGCTCCTAGGATTGGTGCCTGGCACAGAGAAGAGCTCAAGAGCGAGTCAGTGAGTGAATGAATACATGTTCTCTCAAAAAATGTGTGTATTTGTCTCAGAAGCAGCACAGAAAAATAGGTAAAGCTTGGATTATAAGAGCGGCAAAAACTGAGAACTGAATTCCCGCTTTAAGTTCTGTCTTCCCAAGACTAAAAATCTCTGTAGAGACCAGAAGCCCATACACAACTCATCTCCTTAACACTTCTGCCTAAGCACCAACACATGATATAGGGTCTCCAATAAATATTTCATTTACGGTAAAATAATTTTGTTCTCCATAATGTTATCTCTGATCATCAGAGACGTGCAACCTAAGCCAGATTTTCACTTCAGTCATACGGTCTGATTTCGCAATGTAGCTAAGCTCCCAATACGACACCTACCAAATCCACTTTCCCAGCATCATTCACCGCGAAGCGAATCTCTTCCTAAGTAGGACTCACACAGATGCAACTTCGCATTATTAATACGGGGCTTTCGAATTCACCTAGAGCTTTCCCACAGATTATCTCCTATCAAAACTCTGATGTGAGGTAAATATGTCTGTTTACCCAAATTACTAATAAATTGAGACTCAGATTCGGTAACTGGCCTGGAGTCATACCAGGTTCACACATAGTGCAGGAAGGGCAAAAACATAAGCGGTCTGAACAAAGGTCCTATCTGCCCACCTACCTGTTCATCTGGAAAACCGTAAGCTATTAACTAGCAGGTTCTGTCTCAATCACCCAATTAACCACACCAAGAACAGATGCACATTTGAATGCTTCTTTTTTTTTTTTTTCATGTTTATTGTTGAGAGACTGAGACAGAGCGCGAGCAGGGGAGGGGCAGAGAGAGAGGGAGACACAGAATCCGAAGCAGGCTCCAGGCTCTGAGCTGTCGGCACAGAGGCCGACACGGGGCTCGAACCCAGGAGCTGTAAGATCATGACCTGAGCGGAAGTCAGACGCTTAAGCGACTGAGCCGCCCCAGGTGCCCCTTGAATGCTTCTTGACAGTGATAACGGTAACATTAAGGCGGTTTGCCATGGTTACTTTTGAGAATAAAAATTGTTTCACTGTGGCCTTCTTATTTTCGGCTTATAATCAATTAGCAAAACCCCTTCACATTAGGTTCTGAAGCTTCCCCTCACTAGAAAGAAAGTGGGATGAAAAGTAATGGCAAAAATAATCCATTACTAGAAAGTTCTAATGCTGAGACTGTCCAAGACAGCTAGTGACTTTATCATAAAAGCAAAAAATAAAGATTTACCTTTAACTTAAGTGATTCTCCAAGTAACGTTCCCTTATAATCCGTTGTGTAGGTCCAATCGTATGGTTTAACAACTTCCTTGGAGTGTTCGCCCTCCGTCCTCAAATATTAAAATGAGAAGGATCAGATTCAGTAATGCAGAATATAGGCTGTCTGTATTCATATATCACACCAAGTTACATTCTACAAATAATGCAAACATCCTAATACATACATACATATACTTGTCATAATTCACTAATACAAGATCCTTCTTGGTTTGTCTGCATATTTACAGTTATTAAACTTGTCATATGCTGATGTGGTCTCTCCAATTAGTTAGTATAGTCCTTGAGGACACAGTTTAAAGGCGTTATTGGGGCACCTGGGTGGCTCAGTCGGTTAAGCGTCCGACTTCAGCTCAGGTCAAGATCTTGCGGTCCGTGAGTCCGTGAGTTCGAGCCCTGCGTCGGGCTCTGGGCTGATGGCTCGGAGCCTGGCGCCTGCTTCCGATTCTGTGTCTCCCTCTCTCTCTGCCCCTCCCCCGTTCATGCTCTGTCTCTCTGTCTCAAAAATAAATAAACGTTAAAAAAAAAATTAAAAAAAATAATAAATAAAGGCGTTATTATACTTCTTGGTATCTTGCAAGGTACCTAGTTAGTATACGATAGACACAAAATAAATAACTGCCAATTTGATTATCAAAGAAAACACGTTTTTCTTTATTTTAATGCTCCTCACATTTACAGTTCAAATCATCAGTAAACATTTTTCTTCAAAAACAGGAACAGTGAAGTACACAGCCTACTGTGTCTTCACCAAGGAACACTGAAAGCTCAAAAATGTAAACCTTGCATGGCTCAACTCAACCGTAATTCAATTTAACCCAACAAGTATTTAAAAGGTAGGGTAACTAATCTCCGTTTTATGGATGGGAAAAATGACTTCTAGAACGATCCAACTATTAAGTTAATAATAATACCTGCCCTTCACTCTCATAAAATACACATATCATGACAGAAGATTTCTGTCAACTCTTCTTTTTCATTTTTTTTTTAATGTTTATTTATTTTTGAGAGAGAGAAAGAGAGAGAGAGTGCAAGCAGGAGAGGGGCAGAGAGAGGGGGACACACTGAATCCAAAGCAGGCTCCAGGCTCTGGGCTGTCAGCTCAGAGCCCGAGGTGGGGCTCGAACTCACGAACCGCAAGATCATGACCTGAGCCGAAGTCAGATGCCTAACCGACTGAGACACCCATGCGCCCCACTCTTCTTTTTCACTTAACCCATAAATGTTGAGATTCTTACCTGCTTTCCTGCCACTCTTCGGCACAGGCTACTTTAAGCATTCCTTGATAGTTGTTTACACATCTTAAGGCATCCGTAGCGTTGAACTCAATCCCAAAGCCAGAGCCGTGCTGGATTCTTAAAACGTTGTCTCCAAACATCATTTCAGGCAGAGATGGCATATGTAATTCATCGGCTAACCTATGCAAAACCAAAAGTCAGGTAATATTTCCAATATGTGTATAATTATAAAGTGTGCAACAGAGGCAAAAATTTAAATGTGCCCTGAGTAAAGTTCTAAGGGACCCCAAAGAAGGCACGGGACTTTAGTGCAAGTGTTCTACGACAGCCACTTTAGCAGATCAGAAGGTTTTCTTTTCGATTTTCTTTTTTTTTAAGACTTCTGGATTTTTTTTTTTAATGTTTTTTTTTTTTTAATTTATTTTTGATACAGAGAGAGAGAGAGCATGAAGAGGGGAGGGGCAGAGAGAGAGGGAGACACAGAATCCGAAGCAGGCTCCAGGCTCTGAGCTGTCAGCACAGAGCCCGACACGGGGCTCAAACCCACAAACCGTGAGATCATGACCCGAGCCGAAGTTGGACGCTCAACCGACTGAGCCACCCAGGCGCCCCTGGATTTTTTTTTTTTAATGTTTATTTTATATATATAAAAATAAATATTTTAGTATTTATTTTTGAGAGAGTGAGCATGAGCATGAGAGAGGGGGAGAAAGAGGATCCAAAGCTCCATGCTGACAGCAGAGTGCCCGACACGGGGCTCAAACTCATGAACCCTGAGATCAGGACCTGAGCCGAAGTGGGCCACTTAACCGACTGAACCACCCAGGTGCCCCGAGACTTCTGCATTTTTGAACAGTTACACAGCTATTATTGTTAGATAAGGTAAAATAACACTATATTAAAGAATATATTCTTACATAAATCCAATAAAAGATCACACATATCCTAAGATCACAATTACCCTCTTTCTAATTGCTTTAGATTTATTTCCAATCAGACATACCAATCAAGTCTTGCATACATATTAAAAACAAACAAGCCAAGAAAACTACATGAACAAATTAAACAATGGAAAAAAATACTGATTCCTACTAGAAACATCTATTTCATTCCTGGGTCATCAAAGGCCCACCACTTTCAAGAATAAATATGGGTTCCAATCCTCCTATGACTGTCTAGGAGATGACCTAACATACCACAGTCTCATGTTTCCATAAGCTTCATGTTTCTGGTAGACTTTTTGTTCTTACACAATTATATTAATTAAAGTTACGAAGAAAATATAGCAATTAAAGATGCTGTCTCTTGTAGGAAAACAACTTTTCCAGTATAATTCTCAAATTGTCATGTTTTATTTTTTTTAATGTTTTATTTTATATTACAGACAGAGAGAGACAAAGCGTGAGCAGGGGAGGGGCAGAGAGATGGAGACAGAATCCGAAGCAGGCTCCAGGGTCCAAGCTGAGACAACTCAACACAGAGCCCGACGCGGGGCTCAAACTCACAAGCAGTGAGATCATGACGCTTAACCAACTGAGCCACCCAGGTGCCCTGCCTTGTCACAAGTTTTAAAAGGTGGTAATGAAGAAGGCAAAAGCACCAAGGCTGATGAGGGAAACCAGCACTTGCTTACATGGATTTCTGGAAGGATTGTGCAAATCTACAGTCTATCCCCTGGGGCACCAATTAGGGAGAAAGTACCGGGAATTTCATCAAATTTATTTTCTGACTCCAAAGGGCAGCAATGGGAAATCTGTAATAAAAAAATAATCTCCAATGCAGAAAAGAGCTATACACATTGACATTCAAAACCATCTTATTTATAATAGTAAAAGAGAAATACTTGGAATGTCCGAATATAAGGAAATAAACCATAATGTAAACTTCGGTCTATCCATACGATGAATGAAACATTATAGAATCGTTAAAAATGTTTAACAAGAAAATATAATAATGTAGAAAAATGTTTATGACACAATAGTAATAATAGTAATAATAATAATAATAAAAATAGTAATAAAAAATAATAATAATAGTAATACATCTGTGTATGTATGTGTGCACCTATCAGTGATTTAACATTTTAAGCTGCACATCTTTAAGGTATCTAATAATGTTAATTGTTCATCATAAATTTAAGTAAAATGTATTCATTATCAGGAAATAGAAAATATTGGGATGCCTGAGTGGTTCAATGGGTTAAATGTCCGACTTTTTTTTTTTTTTTAAGCATTTATTTATTTTTGAGAGACAGAGCGCGCGTGGGGTAGAGGCAGAGAGAGGAGACACAGAATCCGAAGCAGGTTCCAGGCTCTGAGCGAGCTGTCAGCACAAAGAGCCCGACGTGGCGTTCGAACCATGAGATTATGACCTGAGCTGAAGTCTGATGCTCAACTGACTGAGCCACCCAGGCGCCTGAAGTGTCTGACTCTTGATCTCAGCTCAGGTCTTGATCTCGGGGCCGTGAGTTCAAGCCCCCACGTTGGGTTTTGTGCTGGGCGTGAAGCCTGCTTAAAAAAAAAAAAAAAGGAAATAGAAAATATCAAGTATTAGAGAGATTAACACACCTATGTTCATAGCAGCACTATTCACAATTGCCAACATGTGGAAACCACCTAACGTCCACTCACAGATGTACGGATAAAGGAAACATGGTTTATCCACACAACGGAACACAATGCAACCTTAAAAAAAAAGAAGGAAATTCTGCGATATGCAACAACGTGGATGAGCCTTGAGGGCCTCATAAACCAGTCCCAGAAAGACAAACACTGCATGATTCTACTTAAATGATGTATCTAAAATAGTCACATTTACAGAATCACAAAATGGAATTGTGGGGGCGCCTGAGTGGCTCAGTCGGTTAAGCGTCCGACTTCAGCTCAGGTCACGATCTCACGGTCCGTGAGTTCGAGCCCCATGTCGGGCTCTGTGCTATCAGTTCAGAGCCTGAAGCCTGCTTCGGATTCTGTGTCTCCCTCGCTCTCTGCCCCTCCCCCACTCACGTTCTGTCTCTCTCTATCAAAAAATGAATAAACGTTAAAAAAAATTTTTTTTTAAAAAGTGGAACGGTGGTTACTAAAGGTTGGGGGGGTGGGGAAAGAAGTTACTAATCAACAGACACAAATTTTCAGTCAAGCAAGAGGAATAAGCTCTAGAAATCTGCTGTACCTGTAGTTAATAATAAAGCATTGTAAACTTCAAAACGTGTAAAGAGGGGAACTACAAAAGACCCTGAATAGCCAAAGCAATCTTGAGAAAGAAGAACAAAGATAGAGGTATGATGCTCCCTGATTTCAACAAAGCTATAGTAATCAAAACAGTACAGTGCTGGCTCAAAAACAGACACACTGATCAATGGAACAGACTAGAGAGGCCAGAAATAAGCCCACACTTATATGGTCAATTCATCTCTGACAAAGGAGGCAAGACTATACGAAGAGGAAAAAATAGTCTCTTCAATAAGTGGTGTAGGGAACACCGGAAAATTACATGCAAAACAATGAAACTGAGCGTTGCTTGGGTGGACCCGTTGATTGAAAATCCGACTCTTGATTTTGGCTTAGGTCATGATCCCAGCGTCATGAAATCCAGCCCTGTGTCGGGCTCCATGCACTGAGCATAGCACTTGCTTGCTTGAGATTCTGAATCTCTCTCCCTCTCCCTAACTCATGCACACACACGCTCTCTCTCTAAAATATAAACAAACAAAGAAAAAGAATGAAACTGAACCACTTTCTTACACCATACACAAAAATAAAATCAAAATTCAAAATAGATTAAAGACAATTTCATTGTAAGCCCAGAAACTATAAAACTCCTAGAAGGAAATATTGGGCAATAAACTCCTTGACATCAGTCTTAGCAATATTTTTTGGATCCGTCTCCTCAAGCAAGGGCAACAAAAACAATAAATAAATGGGACTCCATAAAACTAAAAAGCTTTTACAGAGCGAAAGAAACCATCAACAAAATGAAAAGGCAATTTACCCAACGGGAAAAGATATTTGCAAATGAAATAACCAATAAGGGATGAATATCCAAAATATGTAAAGAACTCACACAACTCAATAAAAAAAAAAAAAAAAAAACAAACACCCAAACAATCTAATTAAAAATGGGCAGAGCAGCTAAAAATAAAAATAAAAATGGGCAGAGCAGCGGAATAGACATTTCTCCAAAAAAGACATACAGATACATGAAAAGATGCTCAACATTACTAATCATCAGGAAAACGCAAATCAAAACCCTATTGAGATATCTGCCTATCAGAATGGCTAAAATTAAAAAGACAAGAAATAACAAGTGTTAACAAGGATGTGGAGAAAAGGGAACCCTCATATACTGTTGATGGGAATACAAAATGGTGCAGCCATTTTGCAGTCTATGGAAGACTATGGAGGTTCCTCCAAAAATTAAAAATAGAACTACCATACGATCCAGCAATTGTACTTGTGGGTATTTATTTGAACAAAACCAAAACACCAATTTGCAAAGATATATGTACCCCAATGTTCACTGCAGCATTATTTACAATAGCCAAGATATGAAAGCAACTGGTGTCCGTCGAAGGATAAATGGATAAAGATATAAATATAGACAGATATATACACACACATACTTCCAAGAAAAAAAAAGTGCAAACTCCCAAGGGGGAAAAAAAATTTATTACAAACATAGATCTCATGTTAAGTATTTCTACTACAATAAAGCAAAATTTAAAAAAATTTTGTTTAATGTTTATTCATTGTTGAGAGAGGGAGAGAGAGAGAGAGAGAGAGAGAGAGAGAGACAGGGGAGAGTGAATGGGGGAGGGGCAGAGAAAAGAGGGGACAGAGGATCCAAACTGACAGCAGAGAGCCGGGTGCATGTGAGGCTCGAACTCACAAACCATGAGATCATGACCTGAGCCCAAGTCTGACCAGGCCACCGAGGGGCCCCTACACCAAGATTTAAAAAAAAAAAAAAAAAATTAAATACTTCAAAGATTAAATAAGATGAAGACTGAATGTATTAGGACAAAAATTCCATAAAAAAGCACTCAATTAAATAAATTTTAACTACTTAATGGAATAACGCACACATGAAATAAGACATGATTCTGAATTTTCCCCAATATATACCTGAAAAAATCTAGGGGTCTTACAAAATACTCCGGTTATGTACATAAAATAATTAGTCACTAATTTACACTGCTAAACCATCCTTTCATGACTCTCTTCCCTGGTGACTTCCTCTGCCTGAATCTTAAAATACCCTAGGGTTCCCTAGGATACCATCCCATAACCTTTCCTTTTCTTCAGGATGACTTCTACATGATCCTAGGTCACGCCCAAGGCTCCAGATGTCAACTATAAGCTGATGATTCCCAAATCTAAACCCACCGACAGTCATTTTTTGGAGTTCCAAGACAAATGCCCACCACTCTAGAACCCCCACGCGACTCACACTTCAACCATCTCAACTCATCCTCTAGCCAACAACTGCCCCCATCTGGTCCTCCTCCTGTGCCCACCGTGTTCAATGGCGAGGCTTCCCATTCCTATTCCCAAGCCAGAAATCTTCTCATCGGCATAGATTTCTCCTCTCTCCTCCCTCCTGCTGTCAAGTGGCCATCCAGGCACCTAATCTCCTGAAACCTCTCCTCTCCTCTGCCCTTTCTAACTGGTCTCCTTACCCAGTCCTGTGGCCTTCCGATCCATCCTCCGCATCCCACACCCCCCCCCCCCAACCCCCGAGAAATCTTTCCGAGTGCACATCTGCCCAGGTCACTCCTTCGTACAAAAGGACACCGGCGGGAGCCCCCATACAATACCAACTCCTCAGCCTGGCATACAAATTCCCTCAGTAGCTCCACTCCCCTGGGGCCCTCCCATTTCCCACTACTCCCGCTCTGGTACCTCTCGCTCCAACCAGGCAGAAACGGTTCTTCGAACAAATGGAGGCCCGCACTCTCCCCGGCCTCCCGGCTTTACACGTGTCCCCTGACAGCCCCAAACTCTGTCCAGATCCTGTTCAGGCATCACAAACGCCTCCCGGCTCGCCCCATGCCTGGCCTCCCGGCTTCACACACGCGACCACCCCCACCCCGTGCCTCTGATTTTCATCAAGATCCACTCGGGCATCCGAATTTCCCGGACGCCTTGTCCCCTCTCAACGATCTCAAATAACCTCGCGTACACGTCTCTATCCGTTATTCACCCGGCATTACAATGGCCTCTCCGTCTCTCTCCTAAGACGGTCAATTCCTGCAAGAGGCTCTTTCATCTGCCGTATCTCAAGCGCCTGGCACAGCACCTGACGCGCTCAAAACCCAAGCACATGTATCATCCCCGCTATCGACCCCCAAGAAAACCGGGCCCAGCCACTCAGGAAGCAACGGTCTAAAGGTGTGGCAGGCTGGGGCAGGTAGGGACCTGCGGCGAGGGCGAAGTCCACCGGAACAGTCAAGCGCCGCTCAAACCCGGGCGGAGTGACAGTTGCACGAAGGCAGCGCCTGGCGAACCCCCCACCGCAGGGCGGGAGGTGGCGACAGGATTCTCTCCCGATGTCATTTCGAAGGTCCCGTCCTCAGGGACGGAGCCTCCGCCCCGGGGAGGGTTGGGGCTGCGTGCAGCTCGCCCTGCCTCCCGCCCAGGCCCAGCTCCCCGGCCCGCGCCCCGCGCCGCGTCGCGTCCCGAGTCCCGGAGCCTCACTTCTCCACATCCGCTGACTTCATGATGTGGGTTTTGGCCGCCGTCAGCTTCCAGGGCCCGAAGGAGAAGTCCTGGTGGCTGCTCTGGAAGCCGTGGATCATCATGGCCGAGGCGGCGCCGGCGCGGGCCTCGCGGAACAGGCTGGAGCAGCGGCGGCAGCGGCGGCGGCCGACACCGGTTCCTCCGCCTCCGTCCAGCCCAGCCCCCTCGGCTTCCGAGCCGTCCATGCCCAGCCCCTTCCCGCCCCGCCCCCTGCCGGCCGACCCGGACGCAGGCCCTCCTTTCCGCCTACCCCGCCCTTTCGATTTTTGCTTCCGGGACCAGGCGCCAATGTTGCGTGACCCACGTCTGACGTCACGATGCACCGGAAAACAGCATAGGGGAGAAAACGCTGAGGGGCGGGGCTTCGGCGGCAGTGGGTGTGGTCAGGGACGCACCGCCCCCGTCCCCGGACTCGTTGGATCGTCATCCGATACTTGCTGGTACCGATGGGAGTCCTTAACGGAATGCCGGAGGTGGAGAAAGCGAGTTCTACAAGGCCTTTCCGGACCTCGCAAGGCAGTGTGATTACCTTGCATTTTGGCGAATCGTTGTGCAAAGGAGAGGCCCCTATATTCTTCTGTTGAGGCCACAGAACAGAAATCCTTGTAATTTAGGAGGTCCTGCACCAAGCGTTACATGATTTAGAAGTGGACACGTAACTACTTTTAACTAAGACAGACTCCTGTCAAAAATTTCATCCTTCGGACAGGTCAAGGCTCTCCTGGTCCAGGCCCCTGATATGGTGGAAGCAATACCGGAGAGACCGGTGCTAAATCCACTTCTGCAGTGCTGTTTTGTGCATCCTTGGGCAAATCACTTAACTGATGATTTGGGGTTCAGTTGCCGCAAAACAGCATGGCTTGGTGTTAGGACATTTCCCAAATCTGTCTTTCCGGTCTCGTTTCCAGAAACTCCCTCTTAGCCCTACCCATCTGCACTCAGCCTTACTTCTAAGCCCTTATTCTTGCTGTTCTCTTAAACCTATTAAGCGTATTCAGACCTATCCCGTTTCAGACTCAACCTGGCACCTTTTAAAAATATAGATTCTCCAGCCCCTGGGCCTCACCCTAGCCAAGGAATGATTTGCCTTGATCAGATACGTCTTCAAAAGGCTTTTCCTAAACCCTGGAGCTGGATGTACTTATTTCTTTCTCTGGGCCAACATGTTGATTTAAATCAACTTCAGTGTCCACTCATCCAAATGATTGTCAAAATGTAAGCACTGCTATTTGCCAACCATTCGTTTTATTACAAAAATAGCACTCTCACCCTGTCTTACAACAGAGCTTGACAATGGAATTCCTAGACATGATTTCAGCGATACAAGGCAGGACTGCCTTCCCCTTGAAATGTGTGTTATCTATCTATCTATCTATCCATTTATCTATCCAATTTCATCTAAAATTTCAAATACTCCTAGATAGGGCAACGGGCCACTGATTTGCTTAATCGGTCATTTACATCTTAGTCTAAATGATTTTATTATAGCATCTTCTGTAAGCTGGCCTTGACAGAGAAGTACCAGGCCACACTATCCAGACCTGAGTCAGTGCTTTCCCACCTACCCTTCCAAAACATTTGTCCTCCTCCCAGATTTTCCTAGGCAAGATATGATGAAGACTGCCTATTAGAAGGAGTTTTTAATTTAAATTTAAAATCTAACATTTTAACCCGTTGTCTCTATGGCCTCCAATTCAGCAACTTATTAGAGTTTTTAAGACTAAAATTCTTGAGAGTACAAAGAAACAAATCTTTAAAGGTACAATTTAAAGCACTCACACATTAGAGGAGTGCCTGGATTGCTTAACTGGTTAAGCATTCGACTCTTGGTTTCAGCGCAGGTCATAATCTCACGGTTCATGAGTTCAAGCCCCCAGTTGGGCTCTGTGCTGACAGTGCAGAGCCTGCTTGGGATTCTCTCTCTCCTGCTCTCTCTGCCCCTGTCCTGCTCATGCTTTCTCTCTCTGTCTCTCAAAATAAATAAATAAAGAAAGATAAAGCACTCACACATTAGAGAGATATTTAGGCATTAACTGGGTACTGTCCATCCCCATTCAAGTATTATCATGCAAAAACTATCTGCTTTATAAAACTGGTTCTAGGGAAGGCATAATACCTGGGACGTGATTCTTCAGCTAGATTGGACAAAGGATGTTTGAACCGCAAAATCAAGCCATCTACCACTCAAGTTTGTCAAGATTCAGTTCTGAGAACAACCAACGGGTTATTATAGAAATTTGCTCATTACACAGGCTTTTTGGGGCACTGAACTGTGGTGACAGAATCTGTGTTAGGCCTAAGGACACAGCAGGAAATAAGACAGGCAAGATCCCTTTCGTCTTAGAGCTTTCATGATAATGGAGGAGACAGGTAATAAGTAAGTAAACAAATACGATTTATAATTTCATAAATGGATAAGTTCTGTGCAGAAAATTAAGCAACTTAGGTAGAAACAGTTAAGTTGTGTGTGTGTGTGTGTGTGTGTGTGTGTGTGTGTGTGTGTTTGGGGACAGAGAGCAGACTGTACAGATGGAGTGATCAGACGAGCCCATTACTGGGAGTGTCTAGGAGATGAGTCGAAAAATGTGGGCATGGGCCAAATTGAGAAGGAACTTGAATGTCATGCTGAAGAACCTGGGACTTTTTCCAATGGGTGATTAGGGGCCACTGCCTCCGTGAGATAGTGTGATGGCCTAAACTTGTGTCTTCAAAGTGAGATCCATGCACACGTATCCTCATACTGCAAAATGCATTGGAGGGGAGGAAGAAAATATTAACACTTCTATTTATATTTATCTCCCGCCTTTTTTAGTTCTGTTTTTGTGCATGTTTCATAATGTATATAATATATCACATATTCATGTGTATTTTATTTGCAAACAAATATTGGGATGTGTGCTCGATTTTTTACAGATATTAATGTCAAGTGATCAAATGACCTTGTGGACCATCGACCTACTTGAAGGCAGTAGTCGAGGGGTTAGAGAGGCGAGGACAGATATGGGAGAGGGCTAGGTGACTGATTGGATGTTAGAGAAGCATCCGGTCTGTGGCCTGGATATCACAACACCGTAATCAGGATGCCTGTCAACTAACCTGTGTATTCTGCGATGACAAAGAAAGACAGGGACCCCCAAGAGAAAAGACACGATCATATAAAAAGAGAGGAAAAGGAATTTTCTGAGGAAGAGCCTGTGGAAACGAAGTCCGACTTGCTTTGTTCCCCCATATGTGAAATTCCAGATGATGCACATGGGCACGGAATGCTAAGATCTGTGTGAGGCGGGGGCGTTTCTAGAAGAAAGATCGTGGTCATTAAACAGTAGATATTGTTCAAGTATGTATATGGCATCAGTTATAATTTGATTTAACTGTCTCTTCTGTTTCAGAGTGATTCCCTTCTGCTCTGCAAGAGAGCATGCAGAAAGATGAACCTTAAAACTGCAAACAATTTGGCCACGTTGCCCATCTACAAGGCTGCCCAGCTTCTCCTTCGTTCTAGGGGTTCAGGGTCTGTGAACTGACTCCGATCTGGGAATTAGGGAGCAGCTGTGGCTTCCGTGGCGATCCCAGTTTGTTTGTTTCACTATACTCGGGGTTGTGTTGGTAGTACACGTCAAGGGGAACCTTAAGGTATCGCTCATCTATTTCTGGCCTCGGGACCCACTGTCAGTTACCCCCGCATTCCCAAGATCTCTGTGGGTCAACCCGTTCTGATGATCACTCTGTCTTTGCTGCCTATTATAGTCACCGTTGCCTCTGGCCGGTTAAGTACCGCTATTTGGGTTTTGCCATCTTGGACATCGCTACATCCTCACGGAAATCATGGAGTCCACTCTTAATGGCACATCTCCTATCTCCATCCCTGCCTTGCAGAAGCCAGCCAACGAAACACCCCTCAAGGATGGCGGTGCCCCTTCCGTCAGTGTATTTCTGGGTAAAGGGCACGGACTCTAGTCCTCTCGGGACATAATTAGGAGGCGGATGAGCAGGTGACGTGAGCGAAATCCATGCCAACGTGCTTGTCCCCTACATCTTTGCGTTACTTCTCCGTTAAACGAAAGAAACTCGGGATCTCTAGTTCCGGCATCACGGGTCATGGTTGAGATCAAGTTGCAGTGAGCCTACTGAACGAACGAGTCCCAGCTGCTCACACCAGCACATCGAATCCACAGACCGGCTTATTCGGCTCTCTGTAAAATTACATTCCTCCTTCGCTGGACCAGCATCCTCAGCATGGAAATACAGATTTCCTGGAATCTGGCTGCTGGTTTCCTGGAATCTTGCCAACATAAGTTACCAAATTATTGCGATTCGTTTGCTGTTTACAAGTTCTAGATGTGACTTTGCATCTTGCCCTCTGGATGCCCTGACAGTGAATATAGCTAAGGATCCAGAAGCCACGAGAAGGGGTAGGTGTTGGGCGCAGAGAGAACTGGCACCCTCTTGCCAGGTGTCTGCCTCAAAGGAGGTCATCCTAGAGCCTTGAAGCAAACCAGGACCATCTTAAAGACAGGAAGGGGGCTAGCGATTGAGGGAACAGGGTATTTAAAGTTTTCTCAAATCTCACTGCCTCAGCGCTAAACGTCCCACTCGGGCGTCGAATATATGTTCTAAAGTCCCCAAAGAGGCCTGTGAGCTACGGGCACCTGGGTGGCTCGGTCATTTACGCATCTGACTTTAGCTCAGGTCACGATCTCATGGGGTGTGAGTTTGAGCCCCATGTTGGGCTGTCTGCTGGAGCCTGCTTCAGATCCTCTGTCTCTCTCTCTCTCTCTCTGCACCACTCTCTCTCTCTCTCAACAATAAATAAACATTTAAAAAAAAAGAGGCTTGCAGGTCGTCTACCTGCAAGGCCATCACTGTGGCTCATTTTGTGCTATTGTAGCTTCATAGCTCTAACAGGCCAGAGATACTTATAACAGGTGACCATAGACACTCCCTGAATTTCTTGCTTACAGTGCACGAGGCCAAGGATTTAAGCTGTATATTCTATTCCCGTTTAATGTTCCCCCTGAAATTTCCAACATGCGTACTTCCCAAAGCCTATTAGTTTATACGACTACCCTCCTCTCAGACAACATAAGGATCTTGGCATGCTTTCATCCTGACCGCTCATCTCACTTTATGTATATTATTTTCCTCCTGTGCTTTAAAAAAAAAAAAAAAAATCCATTCTCTGGCTCCCTGTTTTCACTAGCTGCCTAAACTGATTTTTTTTTTTTCAAAAACCCTCAAAAGGAATTGTACTTGTATCAAAACCAAACAGAGGAGGTGGCGGTCGGGACCCTTTGGTCCCTTCCGACGTGGGCAAGGAGAAGAAAAGTTCTTATGAAAGGTGGAGATGGGGCGCCTGGGTGGCTCGGTCGGTTGGGCCTCCGACTCCGGCTCAGGTCATGATCTTGTGGTCTGTGAGTTCGAGCCCCGCATCGGGCTCTGTGCTGACAGCTTGGAGCCTGGAGCCTGCTTCGGATTCTGTGTCTCCCTCTCTCTCTGCCTTCCACCGTTCACGCTCTCTCTCTCTCAAAAATAAACATTAAAAAAAGAAAGGTGGAGAGGAGCAGCAGACATGTGAGATGTTTTGTAAGCCCCCGCAGCACAGAGAGCAGCTCACAGTGGGTTAGCCTAGGGCCTAGAAGTGTCTCCTGACTTAAATGCCTGTAGAGAATATTAAACACAAAGCACATTCCCTAAGGGAGCATCTTAGTCACGTTACTCTTGGTTGACAGTAACAGAAACCCTCTTCAAACTAGCTTTAGCAAAGTAGTCTATTCTACGTGTTTAAGAAGCTTCCTGGTAGACATCTTGATAGCCATTTCTTGGTTCACGTTTTAAATTTCCAGAAGGGAGAATCTGACTGGCTCAGCTCGAGTCCCGTGTTCAGCATAGCCCAGTCAGCATGACTAAATGGGGCCACGTTAGTACAAGCCTCTCGACTTTGGAGACAATGGTTCTCAGAGATAGATATACACCCCCCACCCCCAGTGTTTGTAACAGTGGGCTTTGGGCTGATTAGGGGAGAAACAGAAGGGTTTTTAAGTATGTGTTATAGTTAGTAAAGGCAAGCCCCACTGGGGACAGAAAATATTGGCAGAATGGGATATGAAAAAAGAAGTTGCAAGAGAAGTTATGAAATTTTACCTCTACGTACGTTACAGTTTTCTGTGACCCAAAACAGACCCGATGTCTCATCAACACTTTGGCAAGGTTTGGGGACCCGCAAAAGGATGGAATAAAGGTGTGGACCAGGTTATTCCGAAAGTCAACAATAAAACTATGTAGGCTCACCAAATTTGCAAAACGGGGGGGTATCTACTTACAGGTCAGTCTTCTAGTCTTCAATAGTTACTGCTATAACCCGATATACGCCCATTTGGATTAGGAGAAACCCAATCGATGAGAATGAACACTCCTCCTTAGGCCTCTGAGGCATTTCTTTGAATTTACCCAGGGCCGATGTGACTTTTCACCTGCCTGGAGAGCTGCTGAGCGCCAGGAAGCAGCTGGCCATCCAGAGAGCTGGGGGTCCCTAGCTGTGTTGAGACCCTCTCAGAGCACTCGAATGGCTGATAGTGGTGACCATGTTGGGAATCAGTAGCACTGTTTGTGTTAATTTTTTGGTCTTTGATGTTCACGTTGGGCATCGCGGTTTTGTTTTTTTTTTTTAATTTTTTTAACGTTTATTTATTTTTGAGACAGAGAGAGACAGAGCATGAACGGGGGAGGGTCAGAGAGAGGGAGACACAGAATCCGAAACAGGCTCCAGGCTCTGAGCTGTCAGCACAGAGCCCGACACGGGGCTCGAACTCACAGACTGCGAGATCATGACCTGAGCCGAAGTCAGCTGCTTAACCGACTGAGCCACCCAGGCACCCCGGGCATCGCAGTTTTAATTACACAAACGTTGTAGCGCTTTGTTGGGTCATGCATATGATAGAGGGACCCGTTGTGACTGTTAGCTTCAGGCGCATGGCATGCCACAGTGGCAGAAAAGCTGACAGACCATAAATGACGCTATTTTAGGATCTGTTATAAAGGGAAACAGGGGTACTATCTCTTTGTGACAATAATGTGAACTTTTGGAGTCACTGGTCCATTTCATAGAGAATTGGTGGTGTTTCAGTACATAGGTGGGCATTTGGGGACTCGGGAAAATATATACACACAGAAGACCTTGATTCGAACGTTATCTGGAAAGGTTGTGAGGAAAATTACCGGATGATTCTTCAATAAGACAGATTACAGATTTCGAAAGTGTTTTTATAGCACTAGACTCTGGTACAGGTAGATGCGTGTGTGTGCCTTAATTCGGGTAACAAATACAAAGTTATAAAACTCCAGAGAGTTTTATATGCACAGATTTTTATGCACAGTTTTATATGCACAGTTTTTTATGCACAAATTTACTCGGGGAACTACACCGTATGCTAATGTCCGAAGGCAGGAATGAGCAAGTGAACCAGGGATTCTAAGGCCGCCAGCCGAGAAACACGGATTAAAAACAAAACGAATAGGGGCGCCTGGCTGGCTAAGTCAGAGAAGCATGCGACCCTTGATCTCGGGGTTGTGAGATCGAGCCCCATGCGGGGTGTAGAGATGGCTTAAAATAAGTAAATAAGTAAGTAAGTCAATAAAATAAAATAAAAAACACAACAACAAAATGAGCATCCGTGCTCTTTTTGCTCTCAGGAATCCATGCTCTTTTTGTCCAGGGATGCTGTATGGCCAAAATATTTTTCTTTCTTTTTCCCCCCGCTTCTTTTGTAGCCAAAACAAGGATAAAAGAAACTGAGGCAAGCTACGGGGCCGGGAACTTGAATGGCTAAAACAGGCTTTCTTTCTGAAAGCACAAGCCTCAACGTAAAATTCAGACCCTGGAGGCAGGGATGAGCTGGTCGAGGCGGGGTGGGGGACAACAGGGCTGAGATCTGGGGGGATCCTCAGTTGGAATCAGGCCTCTTCCTTGGTGGACACAAGCGGACATCTAGCACAGAGCCTCGCAAAGGCCCTTGCCCGGTAAGCGGTCCATCGGCATAAATAAATGCAGCCGCAGCAGTGGAGAAAGGCCCAGGGCACGCGGGTCGCTCAGAGCGTCGCTCGTTCTCAAGTGTGGTCCTGAGGCCACGTGCACCCCGGAACCACTTAATCCGCCATCTCTAAGAGTGGGATCTGATTCCAGAGGGGTACTTCGTTTTTAGCAAGCCCTCCACACTAGTCTTAGGTACGTGAAACTCAGAATCTTCAGAACACAGCAACCCCGGAGGCAGCTTTCACCCAGAAAGAGAGAGCACTGGGCTGTTGGGAGAAAATGTGATGTCCCTACAAATTGCTGGTCACGGTGTTTTTCTTCTGCCGGGAGGGGTGTGTCGGCGTGTATGCACCCCTGTGTGCTTGGAAGGGGTGGAGCCTGATGCTAAAAATAGTGATGACCGTAATTATCATGTTTTGGACACCTATTCTGTGTCAGACACTGGGATAAGTTACTTACAAAATGAGTTCATTTAATTCTTTTTTTTTTTTTTTGAGTGTATGTATTTTGGAAGAGGGAGGGGCAGAGAGAGAGAGGGAGAGAGAGAGATCCAGAGCAGGCTCCGCACTGTCAGCACAGAGCCTGACACGGGGCTCGAACCCGCGAGCGGTGAGATCGTGACCCGAGCCAAAATCAAGAGTCGGATGTTGGACGGAGGGAGCCACCCGCGCATCCCCGTTTCATTCTTCACATGAATAGGGGCGCCTGGGTGGCTCCTTCGGTTAAACACCGACTTCGGCTCAGGTCATGATCTCGCGGTTCGTGAGTTCGAGCCCCGCGTAGGGCTCTGTGCTGACGTCTCGGAGCCTGGAGCCTGCCTCGGATGCTGTGTCTCTCTCTCTCTCTGCTCCTTCCCCACTCGTGCTCTGTCTCTCAAAAATAAATAAACATTAGAAGAAAAATTTATTCTTAACATGAATAAAATTTAACTTACGCTCTTCTTTTACGTTAAAAACATAGTATGATCTCAGCTTCAGCTAAGCGTATTTGTGAGACACCTGATGTAGACCGTGACCCATGTCCCGCCAACCTATGCGTAGGGCATCCTAATTTCAGCAAAGGGGCTACAGGTAACTGAAACTGTTCCCGGGGGCCGCCGGGCCAGGATTCTGGATGGGTAGACTATCTGCTGAGCACTGAGGTCCCCTGGGTAATGGCAGGACTTAGCAGGGACAGGCAACGGAAGGCCAGTTGCCAAGTCTCTCAGACAGGCCTGGAGACGACAGAGCGGAGGACGGTGGGAGAACGATAAAGTGGGGTGATTTGGCCTCAGAGGGTAGGGGGTTCAGGGAGTGTTGGAAAAGCAATGGTTCTGAAGCACCACCGTCGAGTAAGGAGACTGAAACCCACCACCATATACGGGGTCGGGAAGAATGAGCCACCCAGCTCACGAGGGCTGCGAGGGACGCAGAGTCCTCACGGAAAGATTTCAGTTAAGGACGCTGAAAGGAGCAGTCTATACACAGCTTAAAAACGTACGTAAGAATTTGTTTTTCATGGATATCGGTGAACGGCACCCCCATCTCCTTCCTTCCCCTCTCCTTTGCTCTCTCTCTCATTCTCTCTCTCTCTCTCTCTCTTTCCCACCCCTGGGCCTTTGCACAAACCCCTCTGGCCTGAGAATGTCCGTCCTCCCGCCCCATCTGGCTCACTCATCATAAATTCCTTCAGACGTAGGCCCCGGTGTTCTGTCTTTGAGAAAATCTTCCCTCCCCACCTATCCTGTCAGAATGAAATGTTTCTTTCATGCTGTCACCGAACCTTCTCTTCAGCATCATCAAAGCTCTTCTCTCATCACATAGCAACGGTCCGCTTTTTCCTCTGCTTCTCTCCACATAGTATAAGCCAGTGATTTTCAAACGTTAGTGTGCAACAGAGTTACTTAGAGGGTTTATTACCACTCCGTCGAGGGAACTCGAAGACTCTGCATTTCCAGTAAGTTCCAACGTGATACTGCTGCTGCTGGTCCAGGTGACGCACGTCAAGAACCTGCGTGGGAGGGGCGCCTGGGTGGCTCAGTCGGTTAAGCGTCCGACTTCGGCTCAGGTCACGATCTCGCGGTCCGTGAGTTCGAGCCCCGCGTCAGGCTCTGGGCAGATGGCTCAGAGCCTGGAGCCTGCTTCCGATTCTGTGTCTCCCTCTCTCTCTGCCCCTCCCCCGTTCATGCTCTGTCTCTCTGTCTCAAAAATAAATAAACGTTAAAAAAAAATTTTTTTTAATTAAAAAAAAAAAAAAAAAAAAAGAACCTGCGTGGGAGAAGCTGTGGGTTCATCTTCCCCAATTCCCTAGCACAGTGCCTGGCACGTGATAAACCTTCCATGGATATTTGTTGAATAAATAAAACCAGAAAGCTCACATGAATTTTCAACGGTATATTAAGCAACCTTTGTGCCTGGTTGATCATAGCCTCCACCCCCTTTCCTCTACTCGTACCCTTAACATCAATCCCCGATGAGCAGGGAGTCCCTTAAAGCGTCCCCTGTTTTCCTGAGGCAGGTCAGGTCACCGTGGAACCTTGCACACCTTCTCCAGTTAAAGCTCACTTTCTCTGTGTCTCATTATCTCAGTACTCATTACGTAACTAACAAAATTATCTGATAAACTAATCGAAACAAGCACACTAGTGATTTAGTACTAGTGATTGGCATGTTCCTCCAGCTTATTTACCAATTTATGGTTTTTTTAAAATTTTTTTTAACGTTTATTTATTTTAAGACAGAGAGAGACAGAGCATGAACAGGGGAGGGGCAGAGAGAGAGGGAGACACAGAACCGGAAGCAGGCTCCAGGCTCTGAGCCATCAGCCCAGAGCCCGACGTGGGGCTCGAACCCACAGAACGTGAGATCGTGACCTGAGCCGAAGTCGGACGCTTAACCGACTGAGCCACCCAGGCGCCCCCCAATTTATGTTTTAACAGAGCGCTTCAATGCCTTTTTGCGAGGCATGTAAAAGTATTTAAAAAAAAAAAAAAAGTCTGGGCCTGTGACTGGACTTACTCACGGATTCAGACGCTTTTACCGAGAGCCAACCGCGGTGCGGGCACCTGCTAGGTCCTGAGGATTGACAGATGAGAAAGACAAGGTATGTATGCTTAGGAATGTCCATCTACACCTAGAAGACAGACACATAGACAGTGTCCCCAATGCCAATAGACACGTGTGGGAAGCGCTACGAAAATACAGAGAGAGGGGCCGCTGACCAGACTGGAATGATTGCAGGGTTCTCATGTGAAAGCAGACCCCCAAAAAGGCTATGAATCCCCCACGGAGAAGCCAAAAAGAAGGAACAGTGTGATGTATTAGGTGGAGCAGAGCAAGTTTGGGAAGAGGCTAGACCATATCGACATTCCTTATTCCTGCTCAAAAACCATTACGTGGCTTTTTTTTTTCGTGGTCATGCTATAGATAAGCAGTAATAAAAGTTTCATCTCGTTAGGATAAATAATTTTTTTTTTTTTTTGAGAAAGAGAGAGAGGGAGAGAGAGGGAGAGGGAGAGAGAACGCGAGCGTGGAAGGGGCAGAGAGAGAGGGAGAGAAAGTCCCAAGCAGGCTCCGCACTCGCAATGCGGAGCTTGACTCAGGGCTCGATCCCATGACCCTGGGATCGTGATTTGAGCGGAAATCGAGAGTCGGACGCTCAACCAACTGAGACACCCAGGTGCCCCTAGGATAAATAATTTTATAACATATTTCAAAAGAAATTTCTGAAAATCCGATTATGCTAAGATCTCAAAAATGAAAAAAAAATGAAACCACATTCCTAATAAAATAATATGGAAGGCCTTGACATTTCGTGGCACTTTCCCTGAGCTAGTTCTAATGGGAGGAATGGACCCAAGAATCTTCTAAGTGTCAGGAAGAGCCAGCTTAGAACTCACCTTGCCTTGCAGAATCCACACGGTGAAGAGTACCTTTGACACACATATGGGACAACTGGGGCTGGGGCTGCATAAACACAGATAAAATGGCCCAGTGCTAAAACTATTCCGCTCTGTTCAATTTCCTGGGAATCTCAATAGGAAGAATCAGCAATAAAATACTTGCTTTGGGGGCGCCTGGGTGCCTCAGTCGGTTAAGCGTCCGACTTCGACTCAGGTCACGATCTCGCGGTCCGTGAGTTTGAGCCCCGCGTCGGGGTCTGGGCTGATGGCTCAGAGCCTGGAGCCTGCTTCGGATTCTGTGTCTCCCTCTCTCTCTGCCCCTCCCCCCTTCATGCTCCGTCTCTCTCTGTCTCAAAAATAAATAAACGTTAAAAAAAAATTTTAAATACTTGCTTTGTATCATAACAGTGTGATTCTACCTTCCAAATGAGCCACACTGAACCAAACTATAGCTCTACCGGGCTGTCTTTAGGTCACAAACTCTCCTTCCTGCTTCCTTTGGTCCGTTTATTTCCCTCCGACTTTTCTTGGCTCCCGATTCAAAATAGCTTCCAATTCCTCACTGATTTACCCATTCAGTTGAAGCTATTATCAAAACTCCTCAGTTTTGAGCTCTTCAAGGGCAGGGACCTTCGTCTTACTCATGTGTGTGTCCTCAGAGCCTGTTTGGAACCGTGAGTGACACAGCAGTCATTCAGCAAACCATTCAAGGGAGCGGACAGATGATCCAGGGCTTGGGCAACAGTGGGAAGGGCCAGGCTGGGGACTGGATGGACTCCCAGGGTCAAGGCAAGGATTGGGATGGATTCCAGAGATAGTTGGTGGGAGGAAGCCCAGGGAGACAGGGACCGCCTCGGGAGAAATCCAACAGTAGACGAGGAGAGAAACCGCCCAGACAGAAGCATCCCGTTGGTGGGACCATCTGGGTGGAAGATGCAGTCACAGATCTGAGGACCAAGACTGGGACTCCAGCTCCACAGCATTGAGAGAGGAAGTCAGCAGCCCGTCCACTGACAGGTGTTGTAACAAACAAAGAATGGGCTCAGAGCATCAGACCCATAGGGAGAAAAGAGGGCTCCATCACTCAAGAGAGAGGTTTCGTCACAGAGCAACAAGGGAAGAACTCAGTCCCTGGGCTGAGATGGCTCTTTCCTCACTGTCATGGGTATCATCTCGTCAAGTCTGTCAAGTCCGTTTGTGAGAGTCTCCGTTCCTTACAACCAAAGAGCTCAGTGGAAACAAGAACCTGCTTGCAACATCTCCCGGAGTACCGCTAGCCACGGCCCTTCATCCCCCAATTTTCACATAGAATGTACAAGGGAGGCCAGGTTCTGTGCAGGGGAGGGAGCAGAAGGAGAGAATAAGGGAATTCTGGCTTTGAGGAATTCAAAAAGGAGGGGAGGAGCCTGGCAGGGGTGAGAATATAAATATTTCAACAAGCTAAGTGGGTTGGGAGAGAGGACGCAGAAAACCCACGGGAGTTTTCTCCTATGGAGAGTTGACTGCATCCAAATTAATTTTTAATTTTTTTTTTGATGTTTATTTTTGAGAGAGAGAGAGACAGACCGTGAGCGGGGGGAGGAGCAGAGAGAGAGGGAGACACAGAATCCGAAGCAGGCCCCAGGCTCTGAGCTGTTGGCACAGCGCCCGACGCGGGGGCTCGAACTCTCCAACCGTGAGATCGTGACCTCAGCCGAAGTCGGACGCTCTACCGACGGAGCCACCCAGGCGCCCCCATCCAAATTTATTTTTAAAAAAGAAACGTTGCCAGGGCGCCTGGGTGGCTCAGTCAGTTGAGCATCCGACTTCGGCTCAGGTCATGATCTCACAGTCTGTGAGTTCGAGCCCCATATCGAGCTCTGTGCTGATGGCTCAGAGCCTGGAGCCTGCTTCCGATTCTGTGTCTCCCTCTCTCTCTGCCCCTTCCCTGCTCATGCTCTGTCTCTCTCTGTCTCAAAAATAAATAAAAACATTCAGAAAAAAAAAAATTAAAAACAATAAATAAATAGCAGGGTATTTGAAACCAAGGGTGGTTACTTCAGCTTGGCTGTGAACTAGGCGTGTTGGGAAGTGACCGAATGTAGACATCTATTTCCTCCTTACACAATGAAAGAAATCTTTGAGGGCTAGAAGAGGTGGGCTTTTGGGAAAGTGAAGCAAAAAACACCGTGTGATGTAATGCAAAGACCACAGGAGTTGGGATCGTCGGCCTGTTCGTTTCCTGAATCTGCTACTGCCTTGCGATGCCATAAGGCCTTGAGATAATGTTTGGAATCTGTATTTTTGTAACCTCATAGTGGTAATAATAATAACGACGACGATCGAATGACTTCCCTTAGCTTCCTCACAAATGTGGGACCCTTCCTAAACCATTAACGGCCATGCAAATATCCGTTACTATAATGAGTCAAACGTTCAACCACGCAGGTCTGTTTTCCTGATTGTGACGCAAACGTGGAAAGAAAGATGCAGGCAACTATTACTTGACCCTAACACGGAATTCTGGAAATCCCAATGATTTTTGGCTCTTTGTTGTGAGTAATTCTGAAGCCACTCAGGTGACCGAGCAGGGGTAAAGTGGGGACTGGTGAGGAGCATCTGCCCAGAGTCCTAAGGGTCCATGCCACAGATCGCACCCCAATCCTGTCAGCCATCTTTCAAATATTGCGTTATTTTATGTATTCCAACATACACGAGCTTGGTTTGTGCTGGGTTGGGAAAAGAGGCTAATGATACGGGCCACGATGCCCAGGAAGCGCCACTTCGGACTAAATGACAGAGGGGGAATCTAGGTTTGAAAGAAAGGGGAAGGAGGAATCGCTTGCCTCAGGGCACACCCAGTCAAGAGAGCATCCATGTTGTATCTTCTGTATTCTAGGCACTGTTCTCTGTAGACAATACTGAAGTAAAGGACATCACCTCTGACCTTAGGAAGCAGATAGCGTATTGGGGAACGTGACACATCTCCATAGAAAAAAGACATACGCTCCCTTTTCACACCACCAGCTGGGATGGCAGCCGTCTCCTACCCCAGATCATGTCTGCCCTCCAGGGCCAGATGGTGATGCTCCACGATGGCCATGGGGCAACCAGAAAACAAAGCCCACGCTGCCCAGAAGCTTCTGGAGGTTCCTCGTCCACCGCGTCAAGGAGCTGGAAGTGCTCCTGTGGTGCAGGAGATCTCGCTGTTCTCGGATTGCTCACGGTGTTTCCTCCCAGAAGCCCCAAGCCAAAGCCATTGTGGAAAGGGCAGCCCAGCTGGCCCCCAGAGTCACCAGCTCAATCCCGGGCTATACGGCGTGGAAAGTGAATACGACAGATGCTCATGTGCACATTTTCTTTGCGGTAAGTACAACCTTGACCACTCTGGGGGCAGGGAAAAAAAAAAAAAAAAAACCATGGACACAATTTGCTTACGTGAGCTGTGGGGGGTGGGGGCAAGACCTTGTCTTCTTCCCCTCGGTGTACCTGCCGCTCGGAGGGTGTCTAAGAAATGTCAGATGAGTGAAAGGAGAATGGAGCACGATCGAGAAATGCCTCAGGAGTCCAGAGAAAGGAATGTTGCCTCGTGGTCAAGGAAGGCATAAATGGACCGTGCTTCTGTTAGGACTTGAATGGTGAAGTAGGATTCAAACAGCAGAAGAGGAAAAATGACTCTAAGCGCTAAAGCGTCATGTCCAGAGGCCAAGAGCCCAGAACGCCCACGGGAATGAAAGAAGGGGCGATAACAGTGACCAGTTATAGACGGTGTAGACACACGCTCCCTCTCAACCTTCACCTGCCACAACTCTGGGAGCTACCCGCTATTATGCCCATTCTACAGAGGAGGAAGCTGAGGGTAAGGGTCAAACAGCCTACCTCCCCAGTATCACACAGTAATAAAGCAAATAAGAAAAAGAATACAAATACGGAAGGTACTTGCAACACTAGAGATAGCCCCTGCCTTTTCTTCAAATCAGGTTAAATTCAACTCAGAACCTCAGCCGAGTGCCGTCCTCACCCCAGTGCGATCCACCCCTGTCCTTAGGCTGATGCAAAGGTCTTAGGGTTCTGGATCATACGCAGGGGAAAATGCTTGAGGAAGCCTCTCTGGTCTTGGCCCACGTGCTCACCCCTGCGATGCCCACAAGTCCAGCCTGCAGCTTCCTGGAGTGCCGGAGCCCCGCTGCCTGTGCTCAGCCCCCCTGAGAGTTCTGTCGCATGGGGATCCTGCCCTGTCCCAGGTTGCAGGACGTATGGAGGGCGTGGGGAGGGAGGTCCGTGCCACTCATGGTTCCCCTAATTCTCCGTATCCTTCTCCGTTGGCAGAAGTCTCGATGTCTCTGTTTTTGCCTATCTCCCACTTCCCCTCCCCTCCCCTCCCCTTCCCCCACCAAACGATGCAAACATCCCCTGAAACAGGAAACCCTTTTAGGGGGCACCCGGGTGGCTCAGTGGGTTAAGCATCCGACTCTCGATTTCAGCTCAGGTCATGATCTCACAGTTCGGAAGATCAAGCCCCACGTGGGGCTCTGTGCTGTCAGCTTGGGATTCTCTCTCTCTCTTCCTCTCTCTCTCTCCCTCTCTCTCTCTCCAAATACATAAATAAAAAAAGAAGCCCTTTTAGAGCAGGGAAGGGAAATACTAAGAGTATAGCACAAATAGCTTTTTCTCTTGGACAGTTCCACAGGAGTAAAAATAAAAAAATTCCAATTAATATTGCAATTAATTAATCGACCACAAAGCTACCTTTTTTTAAAGTTTGCTGTGTGCGGGGACTACATTAAGCCCTTTACCCACAGGTACAATTATTATCCCTACTTTATAGTCAAAGAAACCAGAGCTTAGAGAAGTCAAAGTGTCTTACTTAAGATTGCAAGGCTCCTTAAGTGATAGAATCGAAAGCCAAACTCAAGAACGTCTGGCTGGAAAGTCTAAACTCTTTTATACGCCTTTTAAGGGAAGCAATTCTTCCCAGCTGGAGTCCAGAGCAGAGGTTTATTTTTTCCTTCTCTTAAAAAGAAAACCCACACAATTACAGATTCTGCATTAAGTAGCAAATTTAGGAAGAAACTTACTCTTGGTCTCATTAAAACTCCCATCAATTTTCATCTGTCTTTGTCATCTTCTAGAACTTTGCATTTGCATACTTAATTATTTTTTTTTTACTTTTTTTTTTAATGTTTATTTACTATTGAGAGATAGAGAGAGACAGAGCATGAGCCGGGGGTGGCAGAGAGAGGAGGAGACACAGAATCCGAAGGAGGCTCCAGGCTCTGAGCTGTCAGCACAGAGCCCGACGTGGGGCTCGAACCCACAAACGGTGAGCTCATGACCTGAGCAGAAGTTGGATACTCAACTGACCGAGCCACCCAGGTGCCCCTGGTGTTTTTATTTCTATGGAATAGATTCCCAGGAGTAGGATTTCTGAGTCAAAGGGCATACAATTATTATAACTGAATAGATATTGCCAGATTGCTTTTCAATGCCTATACAAACACACACTTTACCAGCATTGTAGGAAAGTACAGGCCATAGTTCCAAATGCTAGTCTGAGACCGCCTCACAAATTGACCATTTAGTAGGCATCAGGAGGGACCCAGGAATCTCTATTTTTTTCAAAGATCTCCATGTAATTGTAATAGGTACTAAGATTTGGAAGTCACAGGTTTGTCTCTGTAGGATTTACCCCATGGGAGAAATAAGGGGCAGAGATCAGGAAAGCCATTTGATGGGGGGACTCCCTTTAACAAAGGACTTTCAATGAAAACTTTTCACATTATCACCAAATAAAATTATAAGCAACAGGGGTGCTTGGGTGGCTCAGTCATGTAAGCGTTCCACTTCAGCCCAGGTCATGGTCTCGGGGTTCCTGAGTTCGAGCCCTGCGTTGGGCTCTGTGCTGACAGCTCAGAGCCTGGAGCCTGCTTCAGATTCTATGTCTCCCTCCCTCTCTGCCCCTCTTCCTCTCTCTCCCTCTCTCTCTCTGAAAAATAAATAAACATTAAAACATTAAAACAATAATAAAATTATAAGCAACAGAAAACTTGACAGGATGGGAGAAAGAAAATATTAATAATTCAACCTTAAATATATGTCTCATTATCTGTCCACCCCACTGGTAATACTTATCTTTCAATAAATTTTTGTTGTGAGCACAAGTATATGGTAGAACGTTGCGTCTCTGATGGAATATTTTAAATTCAATTAAGTCTATAGCTTATGTATAACACATGACCGTCATTCAAACAGTAATCAGAACAATTCTTTCAGCAATACTATTTTGCTACAAAAAATTCTAACCTTTAAATCAAAAATACCCTAATGTTTTAATTTTTCTGTAGAGAAACAAAATATGATCTTGTATTGGATAAAAGTATTAGATTTGTTTGCTAAAAGTAAATACTGAATATACCATATGTTTTATATTCCCATGTTGGCATTTCCTCATTCTTTTCCTTTTCTTCTCTTTTCTATTATTTTCTCCTTGCCCTCCTCCCAATCTCTCCCTCCCCATCTCCCCCCTCCAACCCATTCTTCACCCTAGGTCCGCACGCCAGGACAGCTGGGGCTGCTGCAGTTCCAACATTGACCACTAGGGGCCCTCTGCTCCCCTGGCCTGTGGGCAGAGAAAAATGCCTTTTCTCTTTTCCAACTTTTTTTTAAACTTTTTTTTTTTTAATGTTTATTTATTTTTGAGACAAAGAGACAGAACTTGCGTGGGGGAGGGGCAGAGAGAGGGAGACATAGAATCCGAAGCAGGCCCCAGGCTCTGAGCTGTCAGCGCAGAGCCCGACGCTGGGCTTGAACACAGGAACAGTGAGATCGCGACCAGAGCCAAAGTCGGACGCCCAACCGACTGAACCACCCAGGCGCCCCATCGTTTCCAACTTTCTTAATGGAAATAAGTCTCCCGGGGATTTTCAAAAGGATATCCCCCAGACGAACCAAGGGAAAACAAAGAGAAATTTTAAGAAGACACTCCAAACAGCAAATACAGCTTTCAGGTTTAAGACGACTCAAACCTAGTCTTAGCTCTCGATTGATACGGCTGATTGGCTCCAGCCTCTGTTCCGTTTCTTCCCCCCTCTGAGGGAACACAAAGCAACAGTAAGTTACATTGGCCACGACAGGAGAGTTAGCAGGAAGGAAACCGACTGCCCCTCAACACTTTGTTCTTAACCATCTCTCTCGGCATGACCTTGGGGGGGATTCTCCCAGCTCCTCTTGCTTTTCCTTGCTGGGGAGCTTTTGCTCTGCAACCGTCCTGATGTCTCACCTTCCCTCCACTTCCTGGCCCTCCGGCGCCAGCCTCCTGGGTGTTTTTCTTGAGCCCACTCAGAGGTCTCTATGGCTCTTAGCATTGGGAGCCTTACCTTCAAAGTCTCCCCTTGCTAGTATCTGATCTGACTCCCTGTGGAGTCAGGACTCGCAGCAAGGCTGGGGCTGAGTCAGGATCCGAACCCAGTTCTTCCGACTTTCAAACTGCAGACTGCCATTTATACCACGGGCCATCCTTCAAAGGGCCATGCATGAGGCGATCTACGTATTATATGCATAATGCATATAGTAACAGCGGCAATAGAATAGAAAGGTATGCATATAAACATGTTTGCGATCCGAAAAGATCTTGAGTTTTAAGCCTGAACAAATCAAGTGTAAGAACACAAATGTTATCTTTGCCTTCTCAGCTGGTTCAGAACGTCGCTGAAAAAATACTGATTTTCTCTGCCCGGCGAGTGTACAGGTTTTCAAGAGCTCCCATTTTTAACCTGACGGGTTCCTTCCCACGTACTCTGGATTTGGAGATTTCATTGCTGGCCAGAGCCAATCGCTAACAGGCACCTCGAAATTAGCACGGCAGCAAACTGACAAGTCAACAGCGCAAAGAAAGCTTCTTCAGGGTAAAATCATAAGGTGGGTAGAACGCGGTGGTAGTGTTCCGGGCTTTTCTCTTCCACTAAGTCAGTAATTGTTGCTTGAAGGTTAACATGGCAATTTTTTTTTTTTTTTAACTCATTTTTCCTGCGGAACATCCACCTGCTTCGTAAGATTCATGCAAGAATACTTCCTAAATGGTTCTGTAGACTTCCATTGCATCCCATTTTTTGGCATATTAAGATTAAATGGATCAGTTGCTCATCAACCATTCACCTAATGATTTCACTATCCGTTGATGACTGGTGCCTACCACCCTGATTCCCTTAACAGTGGCAAAGGAGCGATTTTAAAATTCTATTCTTTCTTCTGCATTTATTGGCTGGAATTTTTCCATCAAAAAGAACTTTTCCTTCACTTCCCTTTTGGTTACACGGGCATGCAATTCTTATAGAAAAGGTGGAATGAATATTTGATTCCTTCTGTTTATTAATTTTTTAGAGAAATTAGTTGGTTACTTAGCAATCACCAGTGGTGACCACTAGATTTAACTACAAAAGCAGAGTTTTATTTATTGGGTATTTTCCATCCACTGCAGTTATTCTTTTTTGATGCTCAGATTGTCCCTTCACTTTGGCTCTTGCGTCTTCTTAAATTTTTTTTAACGTTTATTTTTGAGAGAGAGAGTGAGCACGAGCAGGGGAGGGGCAGAGAGAGAGGGAGACAGAAGTTGCAGGGTCTGAACCCACGAGCCATGAGATCATGACCTGAGCCAAAGTCGGATGCTTAACCGACTGAGCCACCCAGGTGCCCTGACTCTCTTGTTGTTTTGAAATTACTTCATTCATCTTTGAAATCTCTCTTCGTTTTTGGTACAAGATGTTCTAGATCCATTTTACACATGTTCTGGTCCAGGGCAATAATCAGCCATTTCTGGAAGGAGACTTAGTTCCTCTCTATGAGAAATGGCATTTTGAGACCAGGTCTGGTTGCTAAGGGTGCTCATTGCTTCTGGGATGTCATTTTTTCCTGCTTTAGTGGCTGGAGTTAGGAAACACAGGCTTTTTAAGAGGAAACAAATCATGAGACCATATTGACATTTCCAATGCAAATTACTTTTTTGCAGGTTTTTGTTTAACCTCCTCAATTTTACCCTTCATCTCCTTTTTTCATCACTCAAAATCTCAGGTCCCACACCGTAAACACGGTTGTTTGTTTGCTTTCTCTTACACAGTATCTATCGTTGTTTCAAACAACAGTAACGAACTGTCACTGACGTAAGGTGACTGAATGAGATTAGGATTTTTCAGAGGTTCTTTTTGTCTTTAGAACATACCCCACTGGAGAAGTACAGTTAAAATGCTATATTCCAGGGGCACCTGGGTGGCTCAGTCGTTTAAGTGTCCCACTTCTGCTCAGGTCATGATCTCACGGTTCGTGGGTTTGAGCCCCACGTAGGGCTCTGTGCTGACAGCTCAGAGCCTGGAGCCAGCTTCGTATTCTGTGTCTCCCTCTCTGTCTGCCTCTTCCCTGCTCACTCTCTCTCTCTCTTAAAAATAAATAAACATTAAAAAAAATTTAAATGCAATATTCCAAACTCACTTGAAATTTTTTCTCTGTGTTGCTGTGACCGAATTCAAAGAAGGCTTCACAAAGATGACTGGCCCTAATCCCCAAACCTGAAAATGAGAGGTCACTCTTGTGATTATGTGATGTTATATGGCAGAGTTGGCTTTATTTTTTTAAGTTTTATTTATTTATTTTGAGGGAGGGAGGGAGAGAGAGAGTGAGAGAGAACAGGGGAGGAGCAGAGAGAGAGGGGGAGAGAATCCCAAGCAGGCTCTACACTTACAGTGGGGCTTGATCTCAGGAACTGCGAGATCATGACCTGAGCCAAAATCAAGATGCTTAACTGACTGAGCCACCCAGGCACCCCCTTAGGGTCTTTTTTTTTTTTTTTAATGTTCATTTATTTTTGAGAGAGAGAGAGAGGGAGAGAGAGAGTGCGATCAGGGAGGACCAGAGAGAGAGGGAGACACAGAATCCGAAGGCAGTTGACATATGTCCTTTTTGTGAACTCTATTCAACCTTCGCCTCTTTTTAGTGAAGTGTTTAGCACTTTGCTTCTAAATTGTTAACAGCTCTGTACAAGGCAGAGCTACCCTAGCCTGTGCTGGTTGTTTTCTGATGGGGACCTTTCAGCCGTCTAAGTGTCCTGCTTTGTGCGCCCAGCACCCTGACTCCCACGTGAGCTGGCTTCTGGCTGAGTTTGGCCAGCGAGAGGTTCTGGCAGGAGAACGGAGGGTGCTGTCTCCCACTCCCTCCCATCTTCAGCAGTGACGACACCTCCCTTGGTAAAGCTCTCGAGCACTTCCTTCTCCAAAGTTCAGCTCCCGGTGGGCTCCTCTAACATTATTCCCCCCCTTGTCTCTTCAACTCCAGGGGAGCTAAGGACAGCCCTTTACATCCCCGGCTGTGGCCCTGTGTGTACTCCCTTCATTAAAAATCTCCATATTTGAGGGGCGTCTGGGTGGCTCGGTCGGTTGAGCATCCGAGTTGGGCCCAGGTCATGATCTCCCGGTTCGCGGGTTCGAGCCCCCATCGGGCTCTGTGCGGACAGCTCGGAGCCTGGAGCCTGCTTCGGATTCTGCGTCTCCCTCTCTCTGCCCTACTCCTGCTGGCCCTCTGTCTCCGTCTCTCTCTCAAAAATAAGTAAACATTAAAAATTAGAAAAAAAAATCTTTATTTGAGCCATTTGGGGTGAATTCTGATTCAGCATCCTAATTGTCACATACTTCTTTGTGACACAAGTTGTACGTATTTTTTTCCTCAGTTTACCACTTTTCCTTCGACTTTGCTGTGGTGATTTTTTTCATGAAGTTATTATTAGTTTCTCAGTTTATTTACTTATTTTGAAAGAGAGAGAAAGAGGGGCGCCTGGGTGGCTCAGTGGGTTGAGTGTCCGACTTCAGCTCAGGTCACGATCTCGCGGTCCGTGAGTTCGAGCCCCGTGTCGGGCTCAGGGCTGATGGCTCAGTGCCTGGAGCCTGCTTCCGATTCTGTGTCTCCCTCTCTCTCTGCCCCTCCCCCGTTCATGCTCTGTCTCTCCCTGTCTCAAAAATAAATAAACGTTAAAAAAAAAAGAAAGAGAGAGAAAGAGAGCATGAGCAGGGGAGGGGCAGAGAGACAGAGAATCCCAAGCAGGCTCCACACTGCCAGCGTGGAGCCCGATGTGGGGCCTGAACACACAAACCACAGGATCAAGACCTGAGCCAAAACCAAGAGTCAGATGCTTAACCAAATGAGCCACCCAGGCGCCCCCCAAGGAATGACTTCTTAAAATTGTGCAGTAAAACTTATCTTTAGTATTATTATGATGTCAGCTATGGGTGTCATAATTACCAAAGTTTGTCCTGCTTCCAGATTATAAAGGAAGGTATCTGTATCTAGAACTTATTTGAGTTTCATTTTTGACATTTGATCTCTGACCCACTGAAATTTACCCCATATACAAACTGCTCTTTTTAAAAACAATTTAATGTTCATTATTTTTAAGAGAGAGAGAGAGATAGAAAGCAAGCAGGGGAGGGGCAGAGAGAGGGAGACACAGAATCCGAAGCAGGCTCCAGGCTCTGAGCTGTCAGCACTGAGCCTGACTCAGGGCTCGAACTCACGAACCGCGAGATCATGAAGTCAGACGCTCAACCGACTGAGCCACCCAGATGCCCTATACCCCGTAAACAAACTCTTATATCGCCTTTATTGGTGATATACAGACGTTATTGGTTTGGCATCTGTTATTTTCTGGGAGGAGTCATAATAATGGTGAAAATTATCATAATTTCTTCTATTCCAATCTGGTACAATTGTTTCAGAACGTGTAACCTCCAGAATATTTTTGTTTTAAGCCACCCCGTTTGGGGCACTTTTATTACTGCAGCCCTTAGGAAACAGACACACCTGATCTTGTAGCTCTAAAAACTATATGCTGAAGATTCCCAAACTTTTATCTACAGCTCACACCTCTTTTCAGCTGTTTACTTCACATCCTCACTTGGACAGCTAATGCCCATCTCAAACGTCGTGTGTCCTGAGGCTCCTGGGTGGCTCCCCAGACAGCTGAGCGTCTGACTCATGGTTTGTGAGATCAAGCCCTGTTTTGGGCTCAGAGCGGTGCAGAGCCTGCTTGGGGTTCTCTCTCCCTCTCTCTCTGCCCCTTCCCCCCCCCCCCTTAAAATAATCATTTTTTTTTTAAACCCTTGATGTGTCCAGACTGATTTTCTGACGTCCAGCCCTTACCCCCACCTCCAGGCTTTGGCGTGGCCGCTGATGGCAACTCGATCCTTCGGCCGCTCAGACGATAGCTCTGGAGTCAACCCTGACACTTCTTTTTCTCTTATACTCCACATCCAACCTATAAGGAAATCTTGTTACCTCTACTTATAAAATATAACCAGAATCCAGCCCTTTCTCACCTCCTTCACCGATAGCATCCTGGTCCAAGACACCGGCATCCTTCTACTCCAAATCCTTTCCTTCCACTCCTAGCAGAAGCCAAAGTCCCGTCCATGGTCTGTGGGATCCCGCACAAATCCCCTCTTCTTCTCTCTTGCCTGCCTGACCCATCTCTTCCCGCTTCCCAGCTTGCTTGCTGTGCTCCGGTGACCCCAGCCCATTTGCTCTTCCTTGAAAATGCAAGGGACCCTCCTACCTTCGATTCTTTGAATTAGCTGGTCTGTCTGTCTAGAATGCCGTTCTCACACGTCCTAATGATCAATTTCCTCATCTCCTCCAAGTCTGTGCTCAAGTGTCGGATTATCAAGAAGCCCTAACCTGACCACCCTATTTGATATTAAAAACCACCCTCTGCCCCCTGCATCCAGCTCCTCCTTACCTTGCCCTAATTTTGGTTAGAATATAAGCTCCCTGAGGGCAAGGGTCTTTATTTTGCTCCCTGACATGTCCAGACCACATGGCATGTGCCCAATAAGTATTTGCTGGAGATGAAAACAAAGTTATTTTTTTTTCTTTTTTTAATGTTTATTTATTTTTGAGATAGAGGGAGACAGAGTGCGAGCGGGGGAGGGGCAGAGAGAGAGGGAGACACAGAATCCGAAACAAGCTCCAGGCTCCGAGCTGTCCGCACAGAGCCCGATGCGGGGCTCGAACCCACGAACCGTAAGATCATGACCTGGAGCTAAAGTCGGACACTTAACCCACTGAGCTACCCAGGTGCCCCTGAGTAAATCATTGGTTTGTGGAAACTGTCATTTCCTAGAATTTTATGCTAGGAAAATTTCATCAATTTTTAATTTGGGATTTAGGATATTTGGGAAAGAGATTGACCCAGTTTACCTTTGTCTAACAAAGAAAAGAATTGCAGAACAAGTTGTTTGCAAATAATATCACTAAGGAACAGACAACTTAAGAGAATCAATGCTTTTATATTACCATTTAATAAAGATAATACTAGAGAAGGCCCTTTTATTTTATTTTCTTAAAAATTTTTTTAAGTTTATTTATTCATTTTGAGAGAGACAGAAACACGAGACCATGACCTGAACGGAAACCAAGAGTCAGATGCTTAATCAACTGAGCCACCCAGGTGTCCCACGCCCATTTATTTTAAAACTATGTATTTTGGGGGCACCTGGGTGGCTCAGTCGGTTGGGCGTCCGACTTCGGCTCAGGTCATGATCTCGCAGTTTGTGAGTTCGAGCCCTGCTGACGGCTCTGAGCCTGGAGCCTGCTTTGGATTCTGTGTCTCCCTCTCTCTCTGCCCCCTTCCCCACTCATGCTCTCTCTCTCTGTCTCTTAAAAATGAATAAACGTTAAAAAAAATTTTTTTTAAACTATCTATTTTGTATGTATATATACGTATGTTAACCAGAGGCCATTCTTTACCATTTACTAAACTAGCTTGGGATTGGAAGGCTCCAATCCTGCTTCCCCCCTCCTGCTGCGCCCAGAGACAGACACCATAGGTGCAGGTCCAAACGAAGGAGGGTTAAGGTGCAGAGGCAGCATGGTGGAAAACAGTTCACATTGTACTCCTTGAGCAGTACTCCTGCCCAAAGTAGCCTCTATTAGGAGAATTGTGAGTGCTTTTGAGAGCCTACGTTCAGTTTCTGTACAATACTTGGAAGGATTCGAATCTATTTCTTGCCAAATATTTCTAACTTTCACTGATTTTGTAACTTCCACCTCCCCCCTCCGCATTTTCGTTTTTATTTATCACTTACATAGCCCTTAGCAGCTGAAGATCCCATTCTAATTGCTTAACAATTATTAGCTCATTTACTCCTCCTGGGGGCTGTTATAATCTCCATTCTTTTTTTTTTTTTTTTAATTTTTTAATGTTTATTTATTTTTGACAGAGAGAGAGAGACACAGAGTGTGAGTGGGGGATGGGCAGAGAGAGATAGAGTGAGAGAGAGAGAGAGACGCAGAATCCAAAGCAGGCTCCAGGCTCTGAGCTGTCAGCACAGAGCCTGCCGTGGGGCTCGAACTCGTGAACCGCGAGATCATGACCTGAGCCAAAGTCGGACGCGTAACCGACTGAGCCACCCAGGTGCCCCTACTCTCCATTCTCTGTATATGGATTTGTATGTAGAAGGGTGTGTCTAACCAGCTCAGACTGTTACAGATTCCATAGACTGCCTTAAACAACAAATATTTATTCTCCCAGCCCTGGAGGCTGGGAAGTCCAAGATCGAGGTGCCAGTAAGTCTCATGTCTGATGAGGATCCGCTTTCCGGTCTGCAGATGGCTATTTTCTGTATCTTCACATGACAGAGTTCAGACAGAGGTAAGCTCTTTTGCGTCTTTAAGGATTCTAATCCTCTCCTAAATCACCTCCCGAAGGCCCTACCTCCAAATATCACTATAGTGCAGAGTAAGCTTCGACACGAATTTAGGGGGACACATTCGGTCCATAGCAGTGTGTGTGTGTGTGTGTGTGTGTGCATGTACCCACACATCTACATTTATTGGACACCCTACTATGTGTGGGATTTCCATTCATTGCGTCATTTAATCCTCAAAAGGATCCAGTACAGCTATGGTCCCCAGTTTACAGACCTGGATGTTGAGGGAGAGAGAAGTCACATGTTTTGGCAGGGGTGAGGGAAAGAACTGATTGCAGAACTGAAGTTCTTAGTTTTGAATTTAAGGAATGGAGACGTCTGTCAGCCAGCAATAATCGCCATAATGACGAAGTGAAACAATGCAGATAAACTGCCAAACAGGGAAACTGGTACATAATAGAAGCCTAATACATGTTTTTCAAATCTGAATGTCTGTTTACTCTACAGGGAGCATCTTTGAGAAGGTTGACTGGGTTTAATCAAGAATTGGCACAGATAATCCGTCGTCCTAAAAGCAAAAGGTTTTCTATAGAAATTTTCAAATACCTTTATCTCCTATAATTTTGGACAGACTCTTCCTTCTCTTTGGCCATCCTGTACACACACACACACACACGCACACGCACACACACACACATACACCCTGTTCTCTCTGCCTCAAATACAAGGCAGAGAGTGCAAGGAGACTAGGCAGCTTCCAGTGAGTCTGAGGCCACGGCATCATGTACGGCTTCACCTGCAGGTGGACGTGACCCAGAGTAAACCCACCCCGGTGAAACCGGTTTGTGGGTACGTCGCTCCCCCTTCTTTATACATGGTTGTCAGTTTGCTGGAACTATTTTATCAGCCATATTGTTTCCATGTCTTCTTTTGTAAGCCTCCTCCAACATTTTCTGGAAGCAGGCACAGCATGAAGGCAGAAGAGAAAACTGCTTATGTACGTGGTATCACAAGGGAGGGAAGAGCAAGGGGGAGGTCTCAGAGGCTTGTCTCCAAGTTATGGCTCCCAGCTTGTGCATCCGGATCCCCTGGGGGTTGTGCTTGGCAAGAGGCGGCTGGCTGTCCAGGTGCCCCCCAAGACCCGCCACATTCGTTAGGGGGACGATTCTCAAGTCTAACACACCCTTTTAAAATAACAGATATTTTGTAACAGCCTTTTAGTATCTTGAAATGAAATTGGTCATAACACAATCTACCTACCTACAGAATTTGGAAACTTCAATATGATCTCCTAATATTAATAACAATAGGAAGTGATTATATCATTCTTCTATCCACAACTTTCATCACACCCAGAGAGAAGCCAAAGGATCTGTACGACCCTGCACAATCTGGTCTCCTGTTTCCTCTCGGAACTCGTATCTTACCTCTCTACCACTGAAGCGTACTTCTCAAGCCACATGGGTCTCCTTACTGTCTCTTAAACAGCCTAGATACAGAACCTTCTCAGGGCCTTTGTGCCGCCTTTCCTCCATGCCCGAAACACTTCCTCCGATGTCTACTGGGCTGACTCCTTCACTTCCTTTAAGCCTGTTCTCAGGAAAGCTCTTCCTTCAACTTACACAGTAAATGGCATTCCTGGATACATTGGTTTAGAACAAAACCGTGCAAAACAAACAAAAAAAACACCTTCATGCTTAGATGTCAACAGTTTGACTCTAGATCAGAAAATAACTTTTTTTGTGGTCTTTCAAAAGTCACATGTGAAGGGCATTGTTCTTTTTTTAAATGTTTATTTATCTTAGAGAGAGAGAGAGCACGAGCAGGGGAGGAACAGAGAGAGAGGGAGACACAGATTCTGAAGCAGTCTCCAGGCTCTGAGTTGTCAGCACAGAGCCCAACGCAGAGGCTCGAACCCACAAACCGTGAGATCATGACCTGACCTGAGGTCAGATGCTTAACCAACTGAGCCACTCAGGGGCCCTGGGAAATGTTCTTTTTGTCATGCACTGCAAGACATCTGGTATACTTGGCCCCACCCACTAAGTATCTGGAGTGTTCTCTAATTGTAACAATCCCAAAATGCCCCCATAGATTTCCAAAATGTGATATTGAGGACCACTCAGTCACACGCCTTTTTTTTTTAATTCATTTATTTATTTTTGAGGGGGGTGGGGGTGGGGCACGAGCTGGGGAGGGGTTGAGAGAGAGAGGGAGACACAGAATCCGAAGCAGGCTCCAGGCTCTGAGCTGTCAGCACGGAGCCTGACACGGGGCTCGAACCCGCAAACCGTGAGATCATGACTTGAACTGAAGTTGGATGCTTAACTGAGCCACCCAGGTGCCCCTACACGCCTTCTGTTATTTCAAATAACAAAAATTAAAGCCCCATTGGCTCAATAAAATAATATTGATTGCCTCCAGGTGTACATCATCTTCAGGGAAGGCTTCGTCAAGGATCACGTGATTTAGCCAGGCCCTCAATTCTACCGTTTCTCACAGCTCTGTGTTTCTTAAATTTCGGCTCCACCCACCCAGCATTCTCAGCAGTATGTCCTTGAGGCTTCATCCTGACCCAAGGGCCCCAGGCCCGTCTCCACCCCTGAACCAAGCATCTGGCTTAAAAAGTGCCCGTAATCACAGCCCACCCCCGGAGCTGGGCCAGAGGTCATTCTGCGCAACCCTCAGGATACATCCCGTAAGTTTCATCCATTAAATTGTACGCTTCCCTGGTTTTTAATGTATTCACAGTGTTGCGTGATCATCACCATAATCTAATTTTATAACATTTTCAAGAAAGCTTGTAACTGTTAGCAGTCACTTCTCATACAACCCTACCCTCAGCCCCAGGTAATCATTAATCTTTCTGTCTCTCTATATTTACCTGTCCTAGATATTTCGTATAAATGGAATCATACAGGGGCACCTGGGTGGCTCAGTCGGCGAAGTGCCCGACTTCGGCTCCGGTCATGATCTCATAGTTTGTGAGTTCGAGCTCTGCATGGGGCTCTGTGCTGACAGCTCAGAGCCTGAAGCCCGCTTTGGATTCTGTGTCCCCCTTCCTCTCTGCTCCTCCCCTGCTCACGCTGTCTCTCTCTCTCCTTCAAAAATGAATATTCAAAATAATTAAAAAAAAATTTTTTTTTAACGTTTTTATTTATTTTTGAGACAGAGAGAGAGCACGAACAGGGGAGGGTCAGAGAGAGGGAGACACAGAATCTGAAACAGGCTCCAGGCTCTGAGCTGTCTGCACAGAGCCCGACGCGGGGCTCGAACTCACGGACCACGAGATCATGACCTGAGCCGAAGTCGGCCGCTTAACCGACTGAGCCACCCAGGTGCCCCTATTCAAAGTAATTTTAAAAATAAACGGAATCATACAACATGTGGCCCTTTCTGTCTTGCTTCTTAGCCTCATGTTTTCAAGGTTCCCCCATGTTGTAGCAGGGGGTCAGCGTTTCATCCCTTTTTACGACTGAGTGATGGTCCACTGTATGGCTAGCCCCATCTTGTTATCCACTTGTCAATTTGTTTGATACAGACTTTTGTGTGAATGTAGGTTTTTATTTCTCTTGCTTTAATACCGAAAAGTAGGATTGCTGGGTCATATGGTAACTTTATGCCTTATATTTTGAGGAACTAACAAAAACTGTTTTCTAAGGTGGCTGCATCATTGTGCATGGTCACCGGGAGCGGGCAAGGGTTCTAACTCCTCCGAATCTTCCACTGTCCTTGTTGTCATCTTTTTCTTCTTTTTTTTATTAAGGAAGTTTTTTTAATGTTTATTTGTCTTTGCGAGGAAGAGAGAGAGACAGAGACAGAGCGAGGGCGGGGAGGGGCAGAGAGAGAGGGAGACACAGAATCCGAAGCAGGCTCCAGGCTCTTGAGTTGTCAGCACAGAGTCCGACGCGGGGCTCGAACACACGCGCCGCGAGGGTGGGGATATAATATTTTATGCAGAACAGGCAGCATACTCCACAATTTTGCTTTGACTAGTTGTATGTGGACGGCTGGATTGGAAAGATAGCTCATTTTAAAGATGTCTTAACCCGTGCGATTCTTCAGCCAGCATTTAGGATTCAGTTAGACAAAGCCTCTCGTTATCTTAGTTCAGAAATCTTTTGGGGGCCCCAAAAGGGAGTGGCTTATGAAAGCGACTTGGAAAAAGAAAATTACCATGTATCTTTCTCTTCTTTTCTTGAAAAACATTCTCACCCCAAATCCACGCATGTTTTTCACACAACTGTCACCTATACAGTGTTACTTAGTGAAGTAAGTTTTCTATATTGGTGGCTCAGTCGGTCAAGCATCTGCCCTCCGCTCAGGTCATGATCTCACGGTATGTGGGTTGGAGCCCAGAGTCGGGCTCTGTGCTGACAGCTCAGAGCCTGGAGCCTGCTTTGGATTTTGTGTCTCCCTCTCTCTCTGCCCCTCCCCACTCATGCTGTCTCTCTTTCAAAAATAAACAAACATTAAAAAAAATAACTTTTCTATCTCTTCTCTGCATCTGAGTGAATACTGCTCACAGCTCAGTATTATTAGAAGAAAAATCTTAAGAGAGCAATTGAAAAAATGCATTTGTTGGCAGCAATTTCTATCTTTGAATGCACAGTAAGTTCTGAGCTAATCAGCTATGGGAAGAAAAACCTTTGTGATAAATAATGTATTTGATAATGAGCGGGAGAAAAAAAGGTTTTCAGTGGAGTTCAGGGAAGGGCATCCTCGTATCATGGGTGGATACGGAGGCAAAAGATCCATAATTGTTTTTCTCATTCTCTCCATGTCAGTCTATGGCAGATCTTTCCAGACCTTTCTTGAATGCCAGCTTTCAAGAGGGCTTAGCTCTCAGGCTCCATGGCACCAGATGATCTACTTAATCTCATTTCATCTTTTTATTTAAACACTTTTTAAAATGTTTATTGACTTTTAAGAGAGAGACAGAGAGAGTGCGAGTGGGGGAGGTGGAGAGAGAGAGAGAGAGAGAGAGAGAGAGAGAGAGAGAGAATCTGAAGCAGGCTCCAGGCTCGGAGTTGTCAGCACAGAGCCCGACGCGGGGCTCGAACCCACAAACCACGAGATGATGACCTGAGCTGAAGTCTGACGCGAAATAGACTGAGCCACCCAGGTGCCCCTCGTTTTGTCTTTTTAAACTCCACAGATAGGCAGGTATGAGGATGCCTATTTTACGTAAGAATAAACTGACATTCGGAAAGGTTATATAACTCCGCAGGGTCCCAAAGATTAGCCAGTGCCAGAGTCAATGCAAGTTCAAATAAAAATAGTAATAACCAGGTATTTCATTAGATAAGTCTAAAATACTCTGGAGAACAAACCGCTTTCAACTCCTTCAGCATCTGGCTTTCTGGCGACCTAGACTCTGAGAGGAGCTTCAGCTTCCGGTTTTTGACCAAGTAAAGCATCTATCCCGTAGGAATATTAAGGCATCCATTAACTTTTTCCCTCCCCATTATCCCGTCTGTCCCCGAAGACAAGCTGGGTGTTTGGCAAGTGCAAGATAGTAAATTATTGCTCCCACAGTGCCAATCTGTAGATAAGGGAATAATTAATGCATTCCTCAAAGCAGATGGATTCCAGAGGAATTCAAATCCTGCTCCGGGGGCAGCATCAGTTTGTGCTGGAGTCTGGTGAACTGGACTTTGTAAATTCTGACCTGATTCTTTTCCTGCCCTGTTTTCTTCCTCCCTTCCTCCTCGCTCCAGGTCGCCCGTTTGCTTCAACTTTTCTTCCCCTTATTAAGACTGCTGCGTAGAAAACGCCAGGAGGCTAGGGACGGCACAGAACGTGGGGAGTGAAGAAGGGGGAAAAGGAACATTACGAAAAGGAAATGCTCTGTCCTCTGAATGGGCAGCGCTCTGGTCTGCGCGTTGTAACGATTGCTCCTCGGCCTTGTGGTTCACGGGCGAGCAGAGCAACACTGTAGGGATCTGTTTACATCCACCCTCTCACTCTCGAGGGCTGCGGGTTCCTCAAAGGCCGGCCTCCAGGTCGATTCCCTGGGATGTGTCCAGGGCTCGGCGCGGCGCCTGGCGCCCGGCAGCTGTCCCTAGACGTCGGGTGGGTGAAGGAAAGGTGGGCCGGAAAGGGAAGGCCAGCGGGAGTGCAGGGCGAGCCTGGAGGAGGAGGGGGAGGAGAACGGGGCTGTGCGGAACCCACGGGGGAGAATCCGAAAGTAGGAGTGCGATGGAGAGGGAGATGGAAAAGGGGACGTCCCAACGGCTGAAACTGGGACGGAGGGACGGGGTCAGGGAGGGCCCGCGTCGGGGCCACCGGAGCGAAGCGGGGCGAGCCGAGAGGGTGAGGGCGAGACAAAGAGCGGCGGGCGAGGCCGGCCGTGGGAAGGGACGGGAAGAAGTGGCCGCGAGGGCGGGCGGCCGCCGAGCCGGGGGCGCGGGGCTGGGGAGGGGCGCGCCGGGGCGGGGAGGGGCGGCGGCGCGGGCGCGGGCGCGGGGGGCCGCGGGGGGCCGCGGGGGGCGGGGCGGCGCGGCGGAGGAGGGGCGGGAGCGCCGCAAAGTTACTTGGCCTGCGCCCGCCCGGGTCCGCGTGCTGGTGGCGGGGCGGCGGGAGGAGCGAAGCGGGGCTCGGCGGCCTGAAACCCGAAACCTCCAGTCCGCGAGCGCGGCCGGGAGGAAGGAAGCGGCGGCGGCGGCGGCGGCCGCCGAGGCGGGAGGCGGCCGGGCCGGGCCCTGAGCGGCGGCGGAGGCGGCGCGGTGAGCCCGGCGCGGGGCGCGGGGCGGCGGGGCGGGCGGGCCCGAGCGGGACTGAGTTCCGGGCGGGGCGGGCGGGCACGCGCGCGCGCGCGCGCGCGGGGGCGCGACGGGGAGGGTCTCTACGCCCCTTCCCCCACGCCTCCCCGCCCCCACGGCGCTCTCCTTTCTCCGCGCCCCCCCCCCCGGCGGGTGGGAGCTGTGCTCCCGGCCGCGCTCCGCCAGCGGGTGGGGAGCCGGAGCTCTTTGTGGGAAGATCTTGGGGGCGCGTCCCTGCCCTGCGGCCGGGGGCTTCGGACTGGCTCTGCTCCCGGCCCGCCCCTTTTCTGCAGCGCCGCCCGCAGCCCCCTGGTACGACCCCCTGGAGGGGAGGGCATCCGTGCGTGCCCGGGACCCGGCCCGGAGGGGCTCCAGGCGGCGGGCTCACTCCTCCCTCGGGGATAGGCGTGGGGGGCTAAGCGGCGTCGTCCCCCTTTTGGAATCCGTGAGGACCAGGTGAGTCCCACCCTCCCAGTCGGGCTCAGGGCTGTGTGTCCCCGAGCCTGGGCGGGAGGCGCGCTCAGAAGTCGCCGGGCCGACCTTGGAGCGGCGCGATGGGCGCCTCCGCCGCCCCCACATCTGCCAGACCGAGAGTCGGTTAGCTTTGGGGGGACTTGGCCAGCCTCCTGGGCCAGACCTCAGCCCCGTGCAACCTCTTGACAAAGGCGTGGGAGATGAGAATGTCCGTTGGGGAACTGGGATGCTCTGGTGCGCTCCCGAGAGGTCTGCTTTCCAGTAACCACACGGCCGTGCGTTGGCATGACTTTGTATCGCATCTCTGTGGCTATTTTTGTTCGCTGTTGTACCTTTCATCCGTTTTTGCGAAGTGCTTTCCAAAGAAGGTCATTTGATCTTCCTCCCTGTGAAGTCGGGAGGTGGGGTGGTTTTGGAGGGAAAGGACCTCAGTGCCTTGATGTGTCCAATGGGGATGATGGTAACGACAGGCACGCCTATCTCAGCGTGTTCCTGGCTGGGGAGGATATCCCCGGGCCTCCTCCCCAGCCCGGCAGCGACCAGTTCAGTCCAGCCTTCCTCCCTGTCCCTGAAAATGAGCTGCCGGGGGCTACTGCATGGGGAAAAAGTGACTTTCCCTTACTGCAGCCATGAGACAGGTGAGGAGAGGCATTTCCCAGAGCTCAAGGCAGAAAGAGGAGGCAGGAGGGACCTCAGATCACACAGCCACGGGCTCTTCATCCACCTTTCTTTAAAACTGGGATTTGTGTCACCCCTTTCTGTCACTTCTCCCACAGCTCCCCTCTTGTTCTAGTCCACACCTATCTTATTTTGTAGTTGTAAGCTGTTTATAAGCACGATCGTATACACTTTTTTAAAATTTCATTCACTTAACAGCCCTGTGAAGTGCTATCAGCCCATTTTATAGGTGGAGAAACAGACTCAAGAGAGCTAAGTACTTGGCCCAGCAACAAGGAGCCAGAATCAAACTCAGGTTTTTTGACTTGGCAGTACTTTTAATGTCGACTCCGTCATCCAGGTGGGTCCTCGAACTCAGGACTTCTCCCTGTCCCAAAGCTCCACCGCCACGGCGGCGAGGAGATTAGGGACCCCCTCAAAGAGAGACCCGCTTGGCATTTTAGGAGCTAAATCCACGACCTCATGTACTCATATCCTTCTCTTTGCGTTGCAGCCCTGCATGGTGGGGGTATCAGAGACGAAGGAGGACCGTGTCGTCAGAGGGGTTGAGCTCTTTGTTTGGGTTCCGTGAAAGACAGCATGGGCTGAACTGGAACTGACCTACATGTCCGCCAAAGGAGGTAGGGTTCTGTAGTGTAAACTCTGCTGCGGGCTGGGCCAGTCAGGAGGCCTGCCTGTAGAGGAGGGCAGGCAGGCAGGTGGGCTGGTGGGGGGCACGCCTCCCCGTGAAGAGACAGCTCCAGCCCCTTGTTGCTTCACCTGAATTTGGGGGAGGAAGCTGTAAATTGTTACGGAAAAGGATCTCATGTTTTTAAAGCTAGTAACGAATTCAAACCCCTTTTCAAAATACGCAGGGCAAGCAGATTATAGGTGCCGGCTGGTGTTTGCCTGCAGACTGCCAGCCGACAGCTTCTGGGTTGGACCTTAGGAAGAAGTTGCTGTCATTCTAAGAAGCGATGAAGCGTGGCTGGAGTGGGGGGGGGGGGGGTGGGGGGGCTGTCTTCTAGCTGTTTTCCTTTGAGAATCAAAAAAAGAAACGACAACAGAACTGGAGGTAGCCAGCAGGGCTGGCTGGAGTTTGGAGGGAGGACTGACTTAATGACTCAGCCCCTCATTCGTTCAGCCAGTGTCAGTCTCCTTGGAGTCTAGTCTTACGCCAAGAGAATGCTTGCAACTTGCTCGCTACCTGTTTCTGTGGCCAGTTATGGGCGCAGCAGGCGTTCAGGGCAGATGCGTTCGGGGAAGCTGGGAGCCTAAAGGAAGGCGTTTTCTCTGTGATGGGGGGTAAGACATGAAGGGGGCACGTTCGGTGGTGTGTGTGTTTTTCACTCAAGTAACCGGTGAGAGAGCCCTGTATCCAGAGCACAATCTGAAGTCAGCCTGCCACTTAAAAACTGGCGTCCCTGGGTGAATAATAGAAAGCATATCGGGGCGCCTGGGTGGCTCGGTCGGTTGAGCATCTGACTTCGGCTCGGATCACGATCTCGCGGTCCGTGAGTTCGAGCCCCGCGTCGGGCTCTGGGCTGATGGCTCAGAGCCTGGAGCCTGCTTCCGATTCTGTGTCTCCCTCTCTCTCTGCCCCTCCCCCGTTCATGCTCTGTCTCTCTTTATCTCAAAAATAAATAAAAACGTTAAAAAAATTTTTTTTTAAAAATAGAAAGCATATCTAGAGTGTGGTAGCTTTTTCATAAACATGAGTCATTATGAAAGATTTTTTAAAATATAGATGTGTATAGGAAAATAAAATATAGGACGTGTATAGGAAAATAAAGTTCCCTCCACTCCCTCTCCTCACCTCAGAGGTAACCACCGCAAATGTATTATTTTCTAGGCCTTCTTCAGGGCCTAAGTATATGCCCCCCGAGTCTGGAAATCCGGGTGAATATGCAATACATTGTTTATTGATACTTATATATTTTTTTAAGTTTATTTATTTTGAGAGACAGAGAGCAGGAGAGACGGAGAGGGAGAGAGAATCCCAGGCGGGCTCGAGGCAGGGATCGAACTCATGAACTGTGAGACCGTGGCCTGAGCCGAACCGAGAGTCAGACGCTTAACTGACTGAGCTACCCAGGCACCCCCCACCCATGTCTGTCCCCGAATGCAGCGTGAGCCCCCCCCGCACTTCCTGGAGGGAGCTCGGCCCCTCCCGGCTGGGTCCCGGGCACACACCGGGGGTTGTACAAGGGGGCTGCGGGCAGCGCTGGAGAAATGGGTCCAGCGGGGAGAAGGGCCTGTCCAAAGCCTCTGGCCGCAGGGCAGGGATGCACCCCCAAGATCTTGTGTACACGGGAGTATTTCTGGATAAAACCTATTCCTACAAGTGAAGCTGGTGAAGGTATGTTACTTTAAACGTTTATTTAAGCAAAATTCCCTTTGTTTATTGGGATCTGGAGATGGTGCAGACAAGAGATTGAATTTATTTACTAACTTTTAGGTTTACTCGTTTGGGGATGGGTAGTATTTGGGGTACTGTATTTGGGGATAGGTAGTATTTCTAAAGCACGACATTCGGGGCGCCTGGGTGGCGCAGTCGGTTAAGCGTCCGACTTCAGCCAGGTCACGATCTCGCGGTCCGTGAGTTCGAGCCCCGCGTCAGGCTCTGGGCTGATGGCTCGGAGCCCGGAGCCTGTTTCCAATTCTGTGTCTCCCTCTCTCTCTGACCCTCCCCCGTTCATGCTCTGTCTCTCTCTGTCCCAAAAATAAAATAAAAAACGTTGAAAAAAAAAATTAAAAAAAAAAAACAAAAACAATAAAGCACGACATTCAAAGGGTATAAAAGGGTAGTATCTCCGTCCTATCTCAGCCCTCTCTTTCCCTATTTTGGATATAATGAATTTTGCCAGTTTTTGTGTATTCATCTAGAGTTAGCCTATGCATCTGTAGGCAAATAAAATGTGTCTTGTGTTTTCTCCCTCTAAAAGAAAAAAATACGGTAGCATACAATATACCCTATTCTGCTTATGGTCTGAAAACAAAGCAAAACAAAACCTATGTCTTCGAGATCATTCCGTACCAAAGTTCTGTGCATTTTAGGTTTTCCCAAGCTTACACTGAAAAAAAGCTTAGTCAATTTACACTCCTTCAAACTGCCCGTGAAATCCTTTTCAGTTTTTCTGTTGAATTGTTTGTGATCTCATCAGTTTTTGAGGCTGTCTCTAAATCCTGGACTTTCTTTTCTTGTTAATAAATCAGATATTTTGCCTTTTATGTTTTCCTCCCTAGCTTTACGTAACTGTACCTTTGTGCAGAAGTGATGACTTTTTACATGATTGGGTCTGAATCACTTTTCTGTGACCCCCCCCTCCCAAGTTTTTTGTTTTGCTTAGGAAGTCCTCTCCAATCGCAAGACTAACTTCTTACGTTTTCTTTTTCCTCTCTGTTCTCTTTGCTTTTTTTTTTTTTCCCTCATTTAACACTATTTTAAAGTATTGTGTCTTTCCTATTCCCTTTTTTTTCAGGTTCCCTCCTCACTGACACCAGGGAAGACAGGGTTTGAATTTGCCTGTGAGCCTCGTTAGCCAATGTGGCATCCCTCTTGTCTTTCGTTTTTAGAGGGATCATTTTCATCGAGCGTTAAGGACGAGCTCTTCACTAGGCGGGGGAAGAGGGAGAGCTCTTCACTAGGCGGGGGAAGAGGGAGAATGGGCATTCCGACAGCGGACACGTTTCCGTGCAAAATCAGGGGAGCGAGGTACAGCAGTGGGTATATTTGGAGAACCGTGAGTGAGCGATTCAGGAGGGCCTCAGTGGAGGGCGTGTCCGTGATAGGTTCTGCAGGTGACCCAGCCTGGCATGGCGTGACCAGGCTGGTTAGGAGTCAGCTGGTCCAGCAACACTGGAAGGTGGGAAGGAGATGAGATAGAAATGTCCGGTAGTCATCGAGGGCAAAGATAGCGAGGCCCTGGGCCGGGGTAATGACAGTGGCCGATGAAGTTGTGAGTCAGAATTTAGGGAGGCACTACGTGTCCGTGACGGGGAACGGAAGTGACCAGCACGCGTTGCTTTACATACGGCATCTCACTGACACCTAGCAAGCCCGTATGAAAGAAGATCCAAGGCTCAGAAATGTCCATGAATCTCCCCCAGGTCCCGTGGCTCGTGTCAGTCGGGGCCTTAGCCCCATCAGGATTACCTAGCAAGAGTACTCTCTGATGCCCTGGGTTTCTGTCTTGAGTGCTTGGGGCGGGTGGTGATGTTTTTTCTAGGGTAGTGAAAAACACGAGGAATAGCATATGGAGGTGGTAGAAACGGTAGGAGCAGAGAGGACGAATTCCATTTTGCACATGTTCTTGCTGAGGTGCCTGGGTGTGGCAGGAAGGGAGTATGGGAGAAAACACCTACTAGGCGGGTGGATATGAATCTGGAGCTCTGAAGAGCGATATAGATGGAGATTTCGGAGTCATCCCTGTTTACGGGGGTATAGAGAGCGCGTACAGAGAGAGAGGAGGTCTCAGGCGGGACTCTTCCTTCTACAAGTGGTGGAAAATCAATTCACACTGGCTTAAGCAGAAAGGAAAGTTATTGGCTCACATCACCAAAAAGCTCAAGAGTGGGGGCGCCTGGGTGACTCAGTTGGTCGAGCATCTGGCCCTTGATTTTGGCGCAGGTCATGATCCCGGGGTTGTGGGATTGAGCCCCGTGTCGGGCTCCTTGCCGAGCATGGAGTCTGCTTCGGGTTCTGTCTCTTTCTCTGTCCTTCCCTGCCCTCAAAACAAACAAACAAACAAACAAACAAACTTAAAAAAAAGCTCCAGAGTGTATCTGACTTCAGGCCTGGGTTCCAGGTTCAAATGATTTCATCAGGACTCACTTTCTTACCTGCTCTGGTCTCAGGCTCCCCGCTCACGATGGCTAGGGGGTGATGCCAGTGCGAATCCCGCGGGAGAGGGCAGCTGTCTGTCTCCCAGCTACCCCACCACCAGGCCCGTACGTCTCACAAACCGAGTCATAAAGTGGGTCAGAGGGGTTTGGAATGTGCTGATGGGCGAGGCATAAATTGTGTCACGTCCATGAAGACACATGAACTCCGGGTCTGGAAAGGGTGACTCTGCAGAGGAAACTCAGGGGCAACCCCCGGAGCAAAGGGAGCAGTTGATTTCCTCTGCAGACGGAGAAGGAGTGGCCCCTGGGCAGTAGTAGTGACACGGGTAGGGCGACTGCAGGTCAGTAAGCCTGGAAAGGAATAGAAGGAGGGAGAAGCAGGAGAGAGCGGCAGCGGGGGAGGGGGGCGTCTCAGAGGAAAATGACTTAGTCGAAGGCATCAGGTGCTGGGGGAGTTCAAGGAAGGACCCGTTGAATTTGGCGAGGAGGTCATCCTTGTCCAAAGCAAGACAGTCATTTATTTTTATATTTTATTTTTATTTTTGAGACAGAGAGACAGAGCATGAGTGGGGGAGGGGGAGAGAGAGAGAGAGAAAGAGAGAGAGAGAGGCACAGACTCTGAAGCAGGCTCCAGGCTCTGAGCTGTCAGCACAGAGCCCAAGCAGGGCTCGAACTCCAGAATGGCGAGATCATGACCTAGGCGGAAGTCAGACGCTCAACTGACTGACTGAGCCACCCAGGCGCCCCAAGACAGTCATTTATTTTACACTTGACTACGCCTGCCTTCTAGAGGATTCCTATTCCTGCCTGTCTCCTGCACTCCCCACCCAGTCCCGGGACGGCCAGGAAGGGCAGAGGTGTGGTGAGGGCAGTCAGGACATCCAGGCTCTGCCAGTAATTACATATGTGACTGAGCTTTGGTTTCATCGTCTGTAAGATAACACGGCTGTGCCGGGTTGCTCCTGTGGCCGCTCCTAGCTCTGAAAGGTTGGAGATAAACGCATCTGCTCATTTCAGACCGCTTCGTTACCATAACCCTTGTCCAAGCCTTCACCTGTTACCTGGGCTAACCGGTGTCCCTGCCTCTGTGCTCGCCCTACATCTGTTCTTTACCCTGTAGCAAGAGTGGTCCTTTAAAACAGGTCAGTCACATCCCTCCAGGGGCCTCCGTCACACATGGGCTCTCATCCATAGTCCTCACCACGGCCACGGAGTCCTCAGTAGTCTGCCCCTTACTGGGTAGTCTGCATGCCTTAAAGCTCATTCTGCCTCAGGGCCTTTGCACAGGCCCTTCCCTAGCCTGAAATTCCTTTGCACTGTTTTCTGTTCTGATCAGATGTCACCTGGAGAGACTTTCTGACTACCCACTCCCAGCCCAGTCACCCATTCCTTCTTCTTTCCCCTGGTAGCTTTCTTCATGGCACCTGGCACCATCTGGAATTATTTTGTATATTCATTGTCTATTTGTTTACCGTTTGTGTCCCCTTCCCTGTGAAGCTCGCACAAAGCTATACCCCACACAAAGCTCCAGGAGAGGAGAGATTTTAGTACCTTGCTCTGTGCTGTGTCCCTGTGCTGTGTCCCAGCTTGGCACAGAGTAGGTATTCAGGAAACCTTCTTAGGGGTGGCTGAGTGAGGGCTGGGAAGGGGGAAGCAGGCAGTGCCCAGGAACCAGCAGCAGCATGGTAAGGGTGGGAGGGGACATCCTTTATTCAGCAGGGCTATCTGTGATGGCATGTGTCTCAGATATGGTCAGCAGAAAAAAAGGATTCAGAAATGATATTACTTTAAAACATGTAAAAATTGGGGCGCCTGTGTGGCTCAGTCAGTTCAGGGTCTGACTTCGGCTTAGGTCATGATCTTGCTGTTTCGAGTTCGAGCCCCGCGTCGGGCTCTGTGCTACAGCTCGGAGCCCGGATCCTGCTTCGGGTTCGGTGTCTCCCTCTCTCTCTTCCCCTCCCCTGCTCACGCTCTGTCTCCCTCAAAAATAAATAAACATCAAAAAATTTTTTTACACATTCAGAAATAACATTCTCAATTTTAGCGGTATGAGTTTAGCTAGTGTGCTGGGCTCCGGGAGGATTACGAATAAAACAAATGATCGAGAGTAAAAACCAATTAACGTGATACCATTGTTTCTCTTGTGATGGAAGTAATCTTACCCTTATTCCCTGCATAGTTTTCATCTCTTCTTCTTGGAGCGCACATGCACACGCGTGTGTGTGTGTGTGTGCGTGCGTATGTGTGTGTGTTTTAGGGAGAGAGTTGTTTTATTTTCCTTCGATCTGTTCGTCAAGTACATGCAGTAAACCCAAAGTACTGCGGTGGAACAGGATTTCTCAGGCTCCGTGCTGTCGACGTCTTGGGCTGGGTAATTCTTTGTTGTGGGGGCTGCCCTCTGCATCAGGGGGTCTTTAGCAGTGTCCTTGGCCTTACATGCCAGAGCTGTCCCCTGAGATGTGACACCCAAAAATGTCCCTGGGCATTTCCAGAGACTCCTCCCTGGGGTGGGAGGGGAGGCAGAGCGCCCTTCCTTTGAGAAACACTGATGTAAAATATTGGAGTAGTGATTGCGTTTGATTGTTACCTAGAGTCTTCTGTGTGGGCATTTTCAGACCTTCCCCAGCCATCCTGACACTCCCTTAAAAAATGAGATTTTCTCTTTCAGGGTAGGGTGCTGTGCATGGAACCTCAGCTGAGGGCCCGCCACCCCGACTCAGCCGGGGCACTCGCATTGCTAGTCACTGAAGCGACTCCGGCTGGGCAGGAGCCCCCCCTCCTGCAGTGATGGAGCAGTCAGGTTCAAGTCCTGAAGCCCTGAGCACCGTCCCCGTGGAGCCCCAGCCATTTCCATTTGCAGTGCGTCCTTTGTCCTGTGTGTCATCCACTTAAGCGGTCAAGTGAAATGTCTTAGGCGGTCCTTAAAATTTGAAGGGGAGAGAAAAGAATGGAGTCTTCTTTTCGTATCTTAAGTAGCTTAAACATTTTTTGAGTTTTATTCCCTGACAGCCAGGCCACTACCTGCTTTCACAGGTTTCCACGTACATTGCTTTTTCCTCGTACGAAATGACCCCCCAGTAAGTCCAGTGACTGTCCGTCACCACACACAGTTACTCACTATATTCCCTATGCTGCACATTACATCTCAGTGACTTACTTCTTCTGTGACTAGAAGTTTGTGCCCCTTAATCCCCTTCGCCTGTTTCGCCGGCCCCTCCAGCCTCCCCGCCCTGCTAGCCCACGGTTTCCCGTCTGAGTCTGTTTCTGCTTCGTGGGTGTGTGTTGTTTTGCTTTTAGATTGCACGTAGAAGTGAAGTTCTGTGACCTTTTCTTTCTCTGACTTAGCTCATGTAGCGTAATGCCCTCTGCGTCCATCCATGTTGTCTCAAACGGCAAGATGTCATTCTTTTTTACGGCGGAGCACTCTTCCGTTATTTCTGTATGTGCTGTGTCTTCCTTACCCCATTCATCGGTGGGTGGCCGCTTGGGCGCTTCTGTATCTTGCCTCTTGCAAATAATGCTACAGTCAACGTAAAGGTGCGCAGTTCTCTTTGAATTGGTGTTTCCGTCTTCTTCAGGTAAATGCCCCAAAGTGGAATTGCCGGATCGTGTAGTAGTGCGATTTTTATTTTTTGAGGACCCCCCCCCCGCCTCCCGCCGCCCCATACTGTTTTCCATAGTGGCCGCATCAGTTTATATTCCCACCCACAGGGTGCGAGGTTTCCCGTATTTCCACACTCCTCGCCAGCGCCTGTTTTTGTCTTCTTGATAACTAACCGTTCTGAAGGGTGTGAGGCGATCGCTCCTTGTGGTTTTGATTTGCTCTGATGCTGAGTGACGCCGAGCATCTTTTCACGTGCCTCTTGCCGTCCGGCTGTCATCTGCAGAATAATGTCTGCTCCAGTCCTTTGCCCGTTTTGTAATCAGGCTGTTTGGTTTTTTGACGTTAAGCTGTGTCTGTGTATTTCGGATATGAAGCCCTTAATGATTTGCAACTAGGATTGCTGTGGGTTGCCTTGTTGATGGTTTCCTTCCGTGTGCAGAAGCTTTTTAGTGTGGTGTAGCCCCATGTAGTTAACTTCAGTTGTTCTTGGCCTGAGGTGACTGCTTTAGGAAGCTACTGCTTATTACATGTAGGGGATGAATCACTGGATTCTACTCCTGAAATCGTTATTGCACTGTATGCTAACTAACTTGGATGTAAATTAAAAAATTAATACATTACGGGGCGCCTGAGTGGCTCAACCGGTTGAGCGTCCGACTTCGTTCGGCTCACATCATGATCTCACGGTTCGTGAGTTCCAGCCCCCGCATCGGGCTCTGGGCTGACAGCTCAGAGCCTGGAGCCCGCGTCAGATTCTGTGTCTCCCTCTGTCTGCCCCTCCGCTGTTTGCACTCTGTCTCTCGCATTGTCTCAAAAGTAAATAAACATCAAAAAAAAAAAAAAAACAATTAAAAAAAAAAAAGATACTGCTTAGACTAGCATGAAAGAACTTACTGCCTGTGTTTCCTTCTAAGAGTTTTTACGTTTCGGTTTTAGGTTTCGGTTCTTACATTTATGTCCTTAATCCATTGGGTCCATTTTAGGATTCGTTGTTTTAGTTCTGTGAAAGATGACATTGCTTTTTTTTTTTTCCTGTAGTATTTTGATGGAGATTGCATTGAATCTCTAGATTGTTTGGGTGGCATGGATGTTTTAACAGTGTTAATTCTTCCAGTCCGTGAGCATGGTACATCTCTACATTTATTTGTGTCATCTGAAGATGATTCTTTCATCAGTGTTTTATCGTTTTTGGGGTAAAGGTCTTTCAGCTCCTTGGTTAAATTTATTCTGAGGTATTTTATTGTTTTTGATGCAGTTATAAATGGGATTTTGTTTTTAAATGTTGTATTTATTTTTGAGAGAGAGAGAGAGTGCAAGCAGGGGAGGGGCAGAGGGAGAGAGGGAGACCCAGAATCCAAAGCAGGCTCCAGGCTCTGAGCTGTCAGCACAGAGCCCGACGCGGGGCTCGAACTCACGAACCGCAAGATCATGACCCGGGCCGAAGTCGGACGCTCAACCGACTGAACCACTCAGGCGCCCCTAAATGGGATTTTTTTTTTTAAGTTCCCTTTTTGATAGCTCATTATTAGTGTATAGAAATGCACCTGACTTCTGTATGTTAATTTGTATCCTGCGAATTTACTGAATTTATTAGTTTTAATAGTTTTTTGGTGGAGGGGTGCCTGGGTGGCTCAGTCAGTTAAGCATCTGACTTTGGCTCAGGTCAGGATCTCATGGTTTGTGAATTCCAAGGCCCGCATCAGGCTCTGCGCTGATAGCTCAGAGCCTGCTTGGGCTTCTCTCTCTCTCCCTCTCTCTGCCCTTCCCTGACTTGTGCTTTCTCTCTCTTTCTCAAAATAAATAAATCAACTTAAAAAAATATTTTTTTTGGTGGAGTCTTAAGAGCTTTCTATATATAGTATCATGTCATCTGCCAATAGTGAGTTTTACCTTTTCCTTTTCAATTTGAATGCCTTTTATTTCTTTCCATTGCCTAGCTGCTGTGGCTAGGTCATACATTCCTCTGGACGATCACATAAAGTAGGTTAATTCTACTGTCTCTTTCCTCATGGAGAATTTCAGGCTCAGAGAGGTTAGGAGACATGCACATGGTCATGTGAAATTCAAACCTAGGTTTCGTCAGGATTCCAGAAATGATTTTTTCTACTGAATATCAGATCGAAGTAGATATTAAAGAGTAGGGGGTATATAAAATATTTTCTCCCACATGCAAAGTGCTGTTGGGAATACAAAGGGGAAACTGAAGAAGAATTAATAAGCTTCCTGGAGGAGGAAGACTCCTTACCTAAAATGAAAACTCGTGTTAAGACAGGCATGTCTGAGAGGATAACGAACGTGTAAAAGGAAAACTTGACATGGTAAGAGGTAGGAAGGGTCACTGTGAGGGTGGAATGTTCCAGAAAGGTTTTTTTCAGAATTTTGCTCTTGATGTAGATGGACCTTGAGCTAGATGTTATTCACGTAAGTGGCAGTGAGGAGGTCAGGGGCCTGGAATGGGTTATCGTAGTGATCTCCAAGCTTTTCCAGGGTGCGTGGATCCACCTCCCCTGCCCCCACCTAAAAAAAAAAAAAAAGTTTATTATTTTGAGAGAGAGGGAGAGAGAATCCCACCCGACCCAGGGCTTGATCCCAAGAACCGTGAGATCTTGACCTGAGCTGAAATCAAGAGTCAGATGCCTGAGCCACCCAGGAGCCCCGATCTGCCTCCCCTTTTAATATCACTTCAGCTGGAGAACACGTGTTGCTTCAAATACAAAAAGTTGCTTTGAATCAATAACTATGTGAAAACGAATTTTAATTGTATTGACCACAGTAGCACCTATAGACATTTGAAGCATAATAGTTCACGTGTGTGCGAGACATTATTTATTTGGTCCACAGTTAACTGCCACCTGCAGTTTGGGAATTCATGACTTAGAGGATGTGTGATAGGATAGTTTATAGAGGAAATAAAAGTTAAAGAATCAAGGTAGCCAAGAACAAGTAACACTCTGCCTTGTTTTACAGGCCTGTGCAGATATCTTCTGCACATGTACCTGTAGTCTCTTCAAAAGGTTCTTACTTTCTAAGCTTGGCCTTTTGGAAATTGTTAGACGTCCAGTATACATTTAACTGCTACATCCAGCGTTCTGGTGGCATAAAATTCAGTGGGGCTCAACAACCTTAGCTTTTAAATTCAGCAGTTTCCCTCTTACTACTTAAAAAATACTAAAATTAGATACTGAGCTCTGAGCTGTTTCAGGGGTCCCTGTTTTTCTGGAACATGCTAGAGTTACCTAAGCCGTATACATACAGTTCTTACGTTACTTACATCGTAGAGTGTTGAGAAGTAGAAAATCACCTGTCCCCAAAGGCACAGGAGGAAATGACGTATATGTATGACAGAGGCCTTAGTTGGAGATCTTTGCACTGACGCGCTCCCCCGAGATGTTATTTGCTCTTGCAGAATATTTGCAGACTTTTAATAAGCTAGACGAGGAAAACTGTAGTTAAGTATACTTTGTGTAGGAAAAGGGGAAGCAGAAAGTTGAAAAAAGTTGCAGAGAAAGTGTAAGAAGGAAGTAGAGAATTTAAAGGCGCATCTGGTGTAAGAGGATATACCCTTACCTCACCTAACTGGAGGGAATCACTGTATTTCTGATCCTGCATCGATGGCTCACGGTGGAAATTCACCTGCTGAGTCACTGGGCGAGTGTAACAGTCTTCCCTGAGGTTTCAGAAGAAGGCAGTTGCATTAGAATTGATCTCTAAGGTCTTTTCCAAATCAAAATTCCATTTATCTTGGTACTTAATGGCCTTGCGCCATCGTCATGAAAATTACTATGTTTCGTGTCCTTTGTTTTAAAATATACAGAAACGTATGCTAGATTTTCATAATTTTGCTTAAAGGTTTAAAATAAAGAGTTTTGCTATTTTAAGGTGAAAAAAGCCCCATCAATTCATAAAACTCAGCTATCCAACATGAGGCATTTCCAAGGATTAGCTCAGCTTTTAAAAGTGCCCTTTTGGAAGAGAACTTTTTTTTTTTTTAATTTAAAAAAAAATTTTTTTTTAAACATTTTTATTTATTTTTGAGACAGGGAGAGACAGAGCATGAACAGGGGAGGGTCAGAGAGAGGGAGACACAGAATCTGAAACAGGCTCCAGGCTCTGAGCCGTCAGCACAGAGCCTGACGCGGGGCTCAAACTCACGGACCGTGAGATCATGACCTGAGCCGAAGTCGGCCGCTCAACCGACTGAGCCACCCAGGCGCCCCTGGAAGCAAACTTTTTAGTGGAGGCCCTCTCTTCCTACTGCTTAGAGTCTTTGACTCTGTATAGAGTTATCATGGAAAAGGGCGAACGAGTTAGGATCACTGTGGGGTCGAGGGGAAGGGGACGGGGCAGGTGGGAGAAGACGACGGACAGATGGACGAAGACCCCACGGCACCAGTTCTTACCAGCAATCGGATTGCACCGTAACATTCACGCACAGCAGGGTTTGCCTTCCTCTACGTCTCTCTTCTCACCTTTGACCTACGTGTCAAGTTGGCGTTGCTCTACGTGGTGTGCAGGGGAGACTATACTACAAGGACTTAACCAAAAAGTGGTTGACTGGCATGCCTGCCTGGGCACAGAGGCCTCGCAGTTCGGTATGTGGTTTGGGCCACAAACTGATTGCATTGGGACTTCCAGCTACCTGGTCAGAAGGTGGCTGCCTCACTTGTGAGCATCGGGTTTGAGTTCCAGTCGGGAGGGAGGGGAAAGGAAAAAGGGCGGGAGCCATAGCTGGGTCTGTCCCCCAGGAAGTGGATAGCCTTTGGCCACGTTGTAGACATTTGTTGATTGAAACTGGGTCTGATGGCCGCTCAGGCTGTGTACAGGGAGTCTGTTTTCGTGGGCACGTTTAGTGCCCCGTGTCAAGTGAGAGTTGTGTTGAGAGGGGAAAGGGGGTATCGACTGGATAATGAATAGTGGCTGCTGTGTCTACAGAGCCAGAAATGCCTGCTGTGCCAGGATGCCCAGTGTCCCGTGGCTCATTCATATATTCAGTTATTTATCACGTATATTGTGTACCTGTTCGTTGTCAGTCACTGTTCTGGATGCCAGTGAAGAAATTTGTAGGCCAGAATTCCTTGCACTCACGGAGCATACAGTTTCGTGGGAGAGAAAGGCATTAACAGATTAACGAGTATGTACATACATGTGCACTAAGGAGAAAAAGTAAGGAAGAGAATGGGGCCACAGAGTATGGGAGAGGGGTATGAAAGGTAGTGTGGGGGTGGGAATGCCATGCCAAAAAGGTGATTGAAGTTAAGACTTCGAGTGGGAGAGCAACCTACAAAGAACTCTGGGCTGAGGGCATTCCGGGCATAGGAAGCAGCAAGTACAAAGGCCCTGAGGTAGATGCATGCTTGATGTGTCTGTGAAATAGTGAGGAAGCCAGTGTGGTTGGAGTGGGTGTAAAAAGCGATTTTTATTATGAGGTTGGAGCAGTAAGGGAGAGCCGGATCACGTAGGAAACTGTGGGGCATGTTCTCAGTGATCTGGGGATCCTTTTTGGCGTTCTGAATAAAGCCGTGGCTTGGTCATTTGTTCTGACCTCTGTTTGAACAGGCTCATCTGGGGACTGTGTTGAGAATGGGGGCAGTGGCAGACGCAGGTAGGCCAGCGAGGAAGCTATTTTAGTAATCCCGAGAAGATACAACAAAGCCTGGGCGGGAGTGATGGTAGCAGAGATAGTCAGACATAGTTGAATTCTAGAAACATTTCAAAATTGGAGCCCGTAGATTTGTTCATGAACCAGATAGGAGAAGCGAGAGAAGGTGAGGAGTCAGGAGTGACTCCCAGGTTTAGGGCCTGGGAGGATGGGGGAACCACAACAGGAGATGAGGAGGAATGTGGAAAGGGCAGGTCTGAGAGATTTGAAGTCTGGTTTCGGACGTGCTAGGCTTGCCATGCCCGTGACGTCCGACTGGAGCTGTCGAGTAGCCAGTTGGGTGTATTGAGTCAGGAGCTCTGGGGAGTGGCATTGGTGCCTCTCTGCCTGAGCAGGGGATCGTGACCAGACCTTTGGCCCAGCACAGCCACCTCTGGCCGCAGCGTCAGGTAAGAGGAGCAGCCTCGGGTGTCCTGACCTGGGGGGACCCAGCTTCGCCTCCCGGAGCTGCCGGGATCCCAGCTCCAGGCAGGGTGGCCGTGGGCCAGTGCTGTGGAGGCTTTCCCGAGCCTGCCCTGGAAAAGCTGGCGTGTCTGCCCTTGTCCCCCCCCCCCCCCCCCCCCCCCCCCCCCGCCCCCGGGGGGAATCTGTGGTGCAGGCCGGGGTGGCCGGTGGCCTGGCAGAGGAGAGACCGCTGCCTTGTGTCCAGCTGGGCGTCTCTCTGGTCGGGTCGTGCTCCACCTTCAGGCTCCTGAATGTTTTGCCCAGAGCTGTGGTGAAACCGCTGCTGCTTCCTCTCCCTAAAGCGCTTTTCTCTCGGGACCTAGGACTCTCCCCTGGGGAGTTGTCTTCGTCGCGGCTTCAGCTGGCTGTTGGCCAACTTTCCGGGAGGCTGCGATGGACCGTCCCCCGTCCGTGTTGACCGGGAGATGCTGGCGGCGTTCGGGGTTGCCGACGGCGGCCTGGGAGGGAGGCCAGTGGCCCTTTGAAAGGACTCAGCTGACAGTGTGTGGCTCCGAGTCCAAGTTGGCTTAGTACGCGGTGTGCCTCACAGTCTCCAACGTGCGCGACCCAAACGGCCGCAGAGGAGTCTGAGGAGCACGAAGCTGAGTTTTGTTTCACCGTGTGCTCTGGGGAGGGTGCAGCGCGACGGGCGCGTGCCTTTAGTGCATCCGGCCGCGGAAGTGGCCGCCGGAAGTGGCCGCCGGAAGTGGCCGCCGGGGCGAGGAGCTCGTGAGGAGTCACCCGCCCACGGCCCACGCCCCCTGCTGCCTGGAGGTTACTCTGGACGCCGCCTACGGCCCTCCTCCTTGTCACCGTCATCATCATCACCGGCTGAAGATAGCCGCTGCCTCCTTCGCTTGGTGACTCTCCACACCCTGTGGGGAGAGGAGTTCAAGAGAAGCAACCCCGATAAATAGGTTCTTCCCTGTCTTTATTGTGCTAAGCACATCTCCCGTGCACGTGCCGTCGTGGCCATTTTCAAGTGCGCGATTCAGCGGTATGGACTGCCATCACGTTGGGCACCCGTTCCTGCCACCCGTCCCCAGAACGCTCCTCGTCTTGTAAAACTAACCCCATTCACCAGCTTCCTCCCTCCCCCGGCTCCTGGCATCCGCCATTCTGCCTTCTGGCTGTAATTTCGACTACTGCGAGCACCTCGTGTAAGTGGAACCATGCGTATTTGCCCTTGCGTGACTGACTGGCTTATTTCACTCAGCATAGGGCCCTCCAGGTTCCCCCGTGCGGGAGCCTGTGTCAGAGCCTCCTTCTGGAGGCTAACAGTCCATCATGTGGGTATACCGTGGGTTGCTTGTCAAGTCATCAGTCAGGGCCGACTTGGGCTGCTTCACATTTTAGCTGGTGTGCATCATGCTGCTAGGAACACGGGTGTACGAGTATCTCTTAGAGACCTTGCTTTTTTAATTTTTTATTTTTTTTAACATATATTTATTTTTGAGAAGAGAGAGACAGAGCATATGCGGGGGAGGAGAGAGAAAGAAGGAGACACAGAATCTGAAACGGGCTCCAGGCTCTGAGCCATCAGCACAGAGCCCGACGCGGGGCTCGAACCCATGGACTGTGAGATCATGACCTGAGCCGAAGTCAGACGCGTAACCAACTGAGCCACCCAGGCACCCCTATCATTTTACATTCCCACCAGTGGTGCAGAAGGGCTCTAATTTCTCCATGTCCTCACCCAGACTTGTTATTTTCTGTTTTTGTTTTTTTTTCCCCTTATAGTAGCCATTTTATGAGTATGAGGTGGTATCTCCTTGTCGTCTTATTTACTCTTGATGATGCTCAGTGATGCTGAGCATCTTTCATGTGTCTGTTGGCCATTTATATATCTTCTTTGGACATGGGATGTTTTTGGTTGTGGCTGAATTTTAGGAGTTCTTAATATAGTCTAGATATTAATCCCTAATCAGATACGTGATTTGCGAATGTTTTGTCTCATTCTGTGGGTTGCCTTTTTATTCTGTGGACAGTATCCTTGGATGTACAGATTTTTAAATCTTCATGAAGTCCAGTTTGTCTGTTTTTTTCTTTCTGCCTGTGCCTTTGATGTCGCATCCGAGAAATCATTGCCAAATTCCATGTCGTGACTTGGTATATTTTTTTGTTTGTTCTTTAGGCTTCAGTCTCCCGCTGCCCCATTTACCTGTTTGGTTCCTTTCCTCTTTCAATAAAGTTATTAGACCAGTAGATCAGGAACATATCTTAGATTTAGTACATCTTTATTCACCCATACCACAAACGGGGAGAGCATTCCGTGTAGAGGACAGGCAGAAGCAAAGAGGATGGGAAACGAGAGCACACAGCATAGCTGGCTGGAACGGAAGGCCCGTGAAGGGGTTGGTGGGTCAGAAATCTGGAATGTAGATGAGGCCATGCCATGCCGAAGCTTCTCCTGGGCTAAGTGGATGGATGGATGGCAGACGGTAGTCTCACAGCCACAGGACCAAGTTTACTACTTATTGTTCTCTTGAACTAGGCCCTTAACCTTTCTGAGCCTCAGTTTCCCCGTTTTATCTATTTAACAAACACTGATGTGGTTCCAGACACTATTCTGAGCACCGTACAAGTATGAACTCATTGACTTCTCCCACCAACCTTGTGAGGCAGATGCCTGAGCGAGAGTATTATCCCCATTTTACAGAAGGGGAAGCCGGTGCCCAGAGAGTTTAAGTAACATGTCAAGGTCACGGAGCCAGTAAGTAGTGGAGCTGGGATTTGAACCCAGGCCCTCTAGTTCCAGAGTTCATGCTTTTAACCATATGTTTCGCTGCCTCTCTGAAATGGGGAGAAGAGTAATTCCTCCCTCTAAAAGTTACCCAGGAGATCTAATGAGATGATGCAGGTGAGGACACATTGTATGTTGCACAGGGTTTTGCAAACACTGTTTATTATTAGCTAAAAATAATCAAGCAACACTCTGGAAATGGATGTGATTCTCAAGCGTATTGGGAGAAAGGGACGGATCAAGGACCAAGCCTCGGGGAAGGTCTGTGCTGAGGAACAAGAAATTGGTTTTGGAAAGACATCAGGCAGACTCACTGTTGACCCCTGTGGACAGGATCACAGTCGGTGAAGAACCCCAGCTCCAGCCTTCCAGTCTCTACAGACGACTGTTGTGAAGGACAGTGAGGCGCTCAGGGGGATAATGTCCATGCAGAGGGGACCAAAGCCAGGTCTTTCCCGCTGGCAAACCAAGAGCTCGGTCGGGGACTGAGAACGTAAGGTCGTTTGGGGTTCTGACTGTAGCTTTTTTTTTTCCTCCTTCTGCTGGTGCAGAAAAAGTGCTCGTGCATTTTCCCAAGCAGACCACAGCTCAGGCCTGCTTTACATGCGAAGTGAGAGATGTTGAACCAGGACATTCCTGGGTTTGGGGTGCCCTTGTGGGGACAAGGGCCGAGTGCCCTGTGCGTGGTAATAAGACTCTGGGCTGGCTGTGCGGGCATCCCTGTCCCCACAGAGGCCAAGTTGCTGCACCTGCTGTGTTCGGGACACTTTTCATGTGAGTGCCAGGGAGGGGAGGAGGAGACCCCGGGATCTTGTGATCTCTCTCTGGCTCTCAGCGAGGTGTGTGGTCTGGTTTATAGGTTGGAGGGGTGGGGGCTTACTGTCTATCTCTGTTACTTTGTGCACCGCAAGGTAGTCATTAGAACCTTCTTCCCGTCTCCCCCTCCGGCTGGTGATTGATGTGTAAAAAGTGCTGGGAGGTGCTGACCTGAAGAGCCCCTGAGAGAGCTGCCGAAATAGCACGACAGTGACCTCGCCTGGGCTTGTTTGAAGTGGTGTTTAGGAAATACTCCTTTGTTGTTGTTTTTTAAAAAACTTTTTGATGTTTGTTTATTTCTGAGAGAGAAACAGAGCGTGGGCGGGGGAGGGGCAGAGAGGGAGGGAGACATGGCATCCGAAGCCGGCTCCGAGCTTTGAGCCATCAGCACCGACCCCGACGCGGGGGCTCGAACTCGCAACCTGTGTGCTCATGACCCGAGCCGGAGTTGGGCGCTCAATCCACTGAGCGCCCCCGGTGCCCCAGCATTGAATTTCTTTAGGAGAGGGCATCTGGCGGTCCCAGCTTCCAGGCTGCTCAGGCTCTTCATAAAGGTGGGTGGCTGTGGAGGAGAGCGGGAACCACTCCCGCTCGGGTATATTTAAGAATGTCAGAAGAGAACCTTCTGCCTTATGCTGAAAGAAACTATCTTTCTAGAGAAGACTTCTGGGGAGGACGGATGTGTCTTGTCATGTCCAGCAGCCCCTTGTTAGACAGGTGTCAAGAGAACTGCCACCTTCCGATCACCATGGTCTCCCAGCACCCACCTGAGCCTGGGCCCGTTGTCTCCGGGCTCTCCAGCGTCCCTTTGGTGGCCTCACTTCTAAGCGGCGCTGGGGGGTGGGGGGGGGCAGGGAAGGCCTCCCTTTCTTTGTAGCGGCTTGTGGACTGGGCCACGCATCTCCTGATCCCAAAGAGGCGGCACGCTGGGGGTGCCCTACGACAGTCCATGGCACCGGTGGCCGCGGGGCTGCAGCAGGAAGGAAAGGATAAGGTGTTAAGAAGGAGGCCGAGGTAGGCAGAGCTGTGCCCGAGGAGTCGGCCTAACCTTGAAGAAGAGAAGGTTCCTGGTACCGATGTCCGAAAAGGTGGGGGTCTTGCCATTTTGTGTGCGGATCGTGGCGGATCAGAGTATTAGTTGGGATTCTCGAAGTTGCAGGTGTCAGAAACCCAGCCCACTTAGCCTCACGGGAGGAGAAAGGGCACCTGAGAGAAGGAGAGGATTCGGAATCTCAGGTTACTGGGCCAGCACGCGTGGCCGGGCTCACAGCGTTCTCTCCCCCCCTTCCCCGTGCCTCCCTCTCTTGCTGTCATTCCCTCAGCTCTGCTCACGGTGCCACACGCGGCCGCCACCGCAGCCGCCCCGGCCCGCGTCCCGTCAGCCTCCCAACCCGTGGGAGCGAGTCTGTCCTTGAGCTGTTCCAGCCAGAGTCCTGGGGCACGTGGCCGTGGCTAAAACGTGCAGGAAGGGTCCTTTCCCACAGTGAAATCAGCAGGCTCCTCAGGCGCTCCCACGAGCGCGCAGCTGGACCTCGCTCGTCCACATGCTGCTCCGGGCGCTTGGTAGAAATCGGCGGAAACTTGCCCGGACCTCGCCGTAACCGTGAGGAAGATCGTCTTCTTACAGATGAGGAACAGAAGTTGACTGAGCTCATGGGCCTAAGAAGTAGAGTTGCTGGGCTTCAAACCCAGGCAGTTTGGCTTAGTGTCTATACACTTAACCCCCAGGCCACGTCGTCTTTTTCTGGCAAGTTCAGGGCAACTGCAGTCTGGGCAGGAAGGACGCCCACTGCAAATTGATGAAAATCAGAGTTCTAGGTAAGAATCTGAGGGGAGACCGTTAACCTCCTAACTTGCACTGGGGCGCCTGGGTGGCTCAGTCGGTTGGGCATCCGACTTCGGCTCAGGTCATGATCTCCCTGCTCATGAGTTCGAGCCCCGCGTCCAGCTCACAGAGCCTGGAGCCCGCTTCGGATTCCGTCTCCATCTCTCTGCCCCTCCCCTGCTCGCACTCTGCTCTCTCACTCTCTCTCTCTCTCTCTAATATAAAAAATAAAACATAAAAAAATTTAAATATCCAAATTTGCACAAACAAGAGAGAGAACCCACCCTTACATTGTAGTAATTCTGTTTTTGCAAATCAAGGTACTTCTAGAATTCTTTCGTGGAAATTACCATGCAAACCAGTTTATAAAACACAATAGATACCTGACTCAGTATTCTGTAAGGTTGCCTTGTTGTTGTTTTTTAATATTTTTCACATTTATTTATTTTGAGAGAAAGAATGAGTGCGTGCACAAGTGGGGGAAGGGCAGAGAGAGAGGGAGACACAGAATCTGAAGTGGGTTCCAGGCTCCGAGCCGTCAGCACAGAGCCCGACGTGGAGCTCCAACCCACGAGCAGTGAGATCATGACCTGAGCCAAAGTCGGACAGTTAACCGACTGAGCCGCCCAGATTTGGTTGCCTTGTGTTTAAAAAAAAATTTTTTTTTTTTTTAGTGTTTATTTATTATTGACAGAGAGAGAGAGACAGAGCGTGAGTAGGAGAGGGGCAGAGATAGAGGGAGACACAGAATCCGAAACGGGCTCCAGGCTCCGAGCTGTCAGCACAGAGCCCGACGGGGGGCTTGAACTCACAGACCGCGAGATCATGACCTGAGCTGAAGTCGGGACGCTCAACCGACTGAGCCACCCAGGCGCCCCTTGGTTGCCTGTTTTTTAAGCCAAAATGATACTGATCGCTCGCTTCAGTGTCAAGATCTGGCTTTGAATGACCCGAAGCCGTTGCCAGCAGTCTAGTCCAGCAGGCCGTTCACCGTCCCTGGGAATGGCCAAGAGGACCGAGGTGGTTCGGAAGGAGGAAGGGCCATGCCGCACTGAGCCACGGCGGAGGAGACAGGTGAGCCTTCCCTGGTGACCTGAGAGGGCGAGCTCTCAGCCCGGAGTAACCTCTGACAGGTTTGATAGAACCCCAGTCACGTGACGCTCGGGCTGTCTCTGGGAGTCGCAGCACAGGGCAGGACCCAGGGAGTGTGGGAGTGCTGACGCCCCTGTGGGTCTGGCGGCAGGGGGGCCCGCAGAGCCGAGATGTGAGTCACGCGCCCATTTCCTTCCATTCCATGGGCCCCGGCTTGTCAGGCCCTGGGTAAGCCGGCCGCCTGCCAGGACGCCCTCTCTCTGGGTCGTGAAAGGTGCCCCCCTGGGAGATTTGCCGGGGCTTGTGCCTCCCCACTGCGGCTTGGGCCCCGCAGCCCTTCTCTGGGCCTCTGGTTCACGAGTGAGCCAGCCTGGGGCCACTGGGGGGGGAACAAGGGCAAGTGGAACTTCATTCGCTTTTTCCCTTCTCTTTTGGATCGGAACTTTTGCGTCCTGTTTTTATGCTCTTAGTGGTTACCTTCGCACTGTTGGCACTCGTATTTGACCTCATGATAACAGAACTTCAGCAGCTAGTCATTCGTGTACCGATAATGATTGAGTTTCCCTACCGTGTGCCAGGCACTTGTCCGGGTGCTGGGGAGACAGCCGGAACCAAAATTTCTGCCCCGAGTACCTACCCACCTGGACTATTTCTACTCTAACCATGCCTTTAAGAGCTTCCATTTTGCTTTGCATTTTCATTTCAGCCTGTTTTCAAAAGCTTCCAAATTAGCTGTTTGTATAAGATTTATTGTTGCCGTTTGACTTTTTAAATTAAAAAAAAAAATTTTTTTTTTTCAGTTGTTATTTAGATTTAGCCGTATAGTTACCAGTTTCTTTTCTAACAGTTAGTTGCTTCTTGCGCCCTGCCCCTTAGTTTTGGATTTGGGTTCCTTCATGAAATGTGTCTTTAAGTGGATCTTTCAGTCAGGGACTGTTAGTAAACATTCAGGTTTTGTTTGCTTCAAAGTAGATTGTGCCCTCTCTTGAATGATAATGTAGAACTTTAGCGCAAGAGTTCTTTTCCTCAGCACTTGACAGAGAGCGTTTCGTGGTTTTCTGGCCTCTATTTTCTGTTTTCTTCGAAAGAAGAGGCTGCTGTTTATCTAGTTGGTACTACTTTAAATTTCTTTAATGTTTATTTTTGAGAGAGCGAGAGAGCGAGAGAGAGACCAAATGCAAGCAGGGGAGGGGCAGAGGGAGAGAGGGAGACACAGAATCCGAAACAGGCTCCAGGCTCTGAGCTGTCCGCACAGAGCCGGACGTAGGACCCGAACTCTGGAACGGCGAGATCATGATCCTAGGCAAAGTTGGACGCTTAACAGACTGAGCCACACAGGTGCCCCTAATTGTTACTTCTTTATAGAAAAATTTGCTTTTACTGTTTTTCTCTGTATCTTGGTGTTTGACATTTTTCACTGTGATGTGCCTTGTGCAGACTTTTTTCTGATTTACTCTTGGAATTTGATATGCCCTTTCATTCTGAGGACTCGTATGTTTCTTTAACTCTAGAAAATGTTCAGTCATATCTTTAAATACTGTGTAGGTAGACCCAACCCACTGTAAATTGGATGCTTTTGACTCAAGTAACGGAAGCCTCAATGAAAATAGACCTCAAAGTCATTTTAAGAAATGTGTTATTTCACATTAAGTAGATTCAGATACATTATTAAAATGTATATTTCACATAACAAGAGGCCAGGATGCAGTGACTTGAGCATCTGTTAATCCAGCAGCCCAAGGGTCCAGCTCTCTGCTGACTTAGCGTCTGAGGACGCCAAGATGGCTGCCTTTGCTCTGTCTGTGCTTTCTTTGCCGTTAGGGCCATTAGGAAAAGATTTTTCTTCCCAATGTCTTTGTGAGATCAAAGCAGCTTTTCCTAGATATCCCCATCTCCACCCTGTTTATCCCCAGACGTCTCTTTCCGACTTCTTTGCCAGAATTGCAAGGAGAAAGGACACAGTGATTACTTTAGACTTACCGGGATCTAGCTCCCGAAACTGGGGATGCGACCAACCTTCTGAGTCACTGGGAGAAGGATTGGACACCAAAACGAAGTAAGAGGTCTGCCAGTGAGGAGAAAAACCAGAGTGGTTGTTGGGTAGGCACCCAGCAGTGTTTGCTACCCATGTTCTCGTTAATGTCTCTTGCTGCCACTTCTATTGACCATATGTTGTATCTTTTTATCCTGTCCTTCATGAATCTTGACTTTTATTTCCTATTTTCAGCTTCTTAATCTTTTAATCGCATTCTGGGTAATTTCCTCAGAGTTTACTATCTTTCTCTTTAGCTAAATCTGCTGTGCAGCATGACCATTGAGTTTTCAATGTTAACAACTAAAATTTTAATTTCTGTTTGGTTCTGTTTCATGTCTTATTCTTTCATTATGGTTCTTACCTCTTTTCTTTTTAAAGCTTTTCATTGTGTGTATAGTCTCGTTCATCTTTTTCTATTAATTTAAGTTCTTGGAATTATCAATTCCAATGATCAATTATCAATTCTCCTGTTTTTGTTTGTTTTGTTGACGCCCCCTCATTGTGAATTGTATGCACTCACTTTCACTGAGTGTTTATTTTGAGAATGTGGAAATTCACTACAGAGCCATTTTATATTTACTTCTACAGCATTAATTAAAAAAAATTTTTTTTTAACGTTTATTTATTTTTGAGACCGAGCATGAACGGGGGAGGGTCAGAGAGAGAGGGAGACACAGAATCTGAAACAGGCTACGTGCATATGTAGCTTTGTTAGATATTGCTACCTTCCCCTCCACTGGGCTTTGCCCCTTTGCACACACATCTGGAACAGAGGGGAAAGCGCCCCTCCCTGCAGCCCCGCCACCAGAACATGAAAGGAAAGAAACGGTGTCTTTGTGTAGTTTTGTGTGCATTTCTCTTATTTTCATTGCAACTGGGCATCTTTTCGTACGTTTGAGTACGATTCGTCTATCGCCCCCCGTGAACCGTTTCCGTCTTTTCACGCCCAGTTTTATTGAGATACAAGTTGACACGTTAACATCGTGTAAGTCTAAGGTATACAACTTGACGATCTGATGGATGTATGTGCTGTGAAATGATGCCCACAAAAGCCTAGTTAACACTGAACTCCTCAGAGAGCTCCATTTGTTTCTGTTTATATCTTTTGCTCACGTTTCTGGTTTTTCACCTTTTCTATTTTTTTGGCATTATTTGTAAATTAGAATGATTAGTCCTTTCTCTGTGACAGAAGTGATATTTTCTCCCAGTTTGTCATGTGTCTAATGACTCGAAGTCTGTTTTCTTTACCACCATGTTATCCCTTGTACAGTTAAGAATAATAAGCTTATGTAGGACTTTGGTTTCGAGACATCAATTAATAATTTACTTGTAAGAGTTAACAAACACCTAGTTGGTTAAGTGTCTGACTTTTGCCCGGGTCACGATCTCACGGTTTGTGAGTTTGAGCCCCAGATCGGGCTCTCTGCTGTCAGCACAGAGCCCGCTTCCCATCCTCTGTCCTCCTCTCTCTCTGCCCCTCCCCTGCTCATGCTTTCTTTATCTCAAAAATAAATAATAAACATTAAAAAAAAAAAGAGTTGGGGTGCCTGGGTGGCTCAGTCGGTTGGGCATCCAACTTTGGCTCAGGTTCGTGATCTCATAGTTCATGGGTTCGAGCCCTGCGCTGGGCTCTGTGCTGACAGCTCAGAGCCTGGATCCTTCTTCGGATTCTGTGTCTCCTTCTGTCTCTGCCTCTCCTCCCTCCTCTGTCAAAAATGGATAAACATTAAAAAAAATTTAAAAAAACAAAAGAATTATTTGGTGCTGCTCCAGCCAGCAGGCCTCGGGTTTGTGGTTCTGACCCACCGCCGTCAGGCTCACTGAAAAGGGAAGCTTTCTAGCCTGCACTTAGGACTGCTGGAAACAGAAGAAGGGCCCCCTCCCTGTGGCCAGAGGTGTTTGGACAGAGGCGTCGGTCCCGGCGGCTGCGGGGAAGGCTCTGCGCTGTGTGTGGGCAGTTCAGGCACCAGGGTCCTTGTCGTCTGGCTCGTGGAAAGGAAATCTTTCCTTCTGGTGTCTTCTGTTTGTTGGGATCCAGAGCCGCTGGAGGAAGTGATCTGTGGGATTTTGTGGCTGATCAGAGTAGATGGCAGTTTTGGGGAAACAGGCATCTGTAGGATTTAATGTTCACCTGTTAACCTTGAGCTTTAGCCGAGATTCTGAGCCGGTGTCTCGGAGCAGGGACTGTGCCTTGTAGAGCGTGGTGTCTGTGGGCCAGGAGCTCAAACTGTGCCTGCACCTACCTATTTATAATTGGTGCTTGGCTCCTTGCCCTCCTTCACCACTGCTCACAAGAAGAGTGATGCTGTCTCAATATGAGTTGTGCTTGTTGAAACCCTGCTCGGGGAACTCAGAATAGTTCCTATGATAATCTTTTTCAAAAAGTGTTCAGTTGTTTATTTTGGGAGAGAGAGAACCCATGTGTGTGAGCAGGGCAGGGTCAGAGCGAGAGGGAGAAAGAATCTTTTCTTTTTAATGTTTATTTTTGCTTGTGCAAGCGGGGAGGGCAGAGAGGGCGACAGAGGATCTGAAACGGGCTCTGTCTGTGCGGACAGCCCAGAGCCCAATGTGGGGCTTGAACTCACAGACCGAGCGATCGTGACCTGAGCCGAAGCTGGACGCTCAACTGACTGAGCCACCCAGGTGCCCCAGCGAGAGAGAGAATCTTAAGCAGGCTCCGCGTGCGGCAGGGAGCCCCGTGCGGGTCTCGATCCCTCGACTGTGAGATCATGACCTGAGCCAAGATCAAGAGTTAGACGCTCAACTGACTGAGCCCCCGGGCGCCCTCCTGTGATAATCTTACTGTCAGACGTTAGTGGGCACAGGAATCAACTGGGGTGAGAATGCAGATTCTGATTCAGGAAGTCAGAGGCGTGTCTGAGCCGTAGGCTGCCGTGATGCCCATGCTGCTGGTTCAGGGACCTCCCTGAGTTGCGGGGGGCCCCGAAGCAGCAGTCCGCAGCGCGTTTGAAACAGAATCACCCGTCCCCTGCTCGTTTCAAACGCAGACTCCTAGGTTGGACCTCGGGTCTCTGGGACCAGCCTGTCTCGGCTGGGGCCTGAGGATCGGCTCTCTGGCTGGCGCCGCTTTCTAAGTGACGTCACAGGTTTTGAACCGCTGGCCCTGGGGAAAACGAATAGGATGGTTTAGGTTGGACGAGCCCATCGTTCAAGGAGGCAGAGATGTGGAGCCGCACGGAGAGTCGGTTGTAGAAAGCAGGCCGGTGGGGAAGACTGGCTGAGAGCCTCGGGACTGGCAGGAGAACGGGGGCCTCTGCCGCCTTTCTCTCCAGCGCGTAGGATGCGAGTTGACGAGTCTTTCCCCGTCCCCTGGTCTCACCTTCTTTTTCTAGTCGTCCGGCATGCTCTGCCCGCCGCACGCCGAGGTGCCCTGACCATGAGCCTCAACTCCTCCCTCGGCCACGGGAAGGAGCTGAGTAACCTCACAGAGGAGGAGGGTGGCGAAGAGGGGGTCGTCGTCACCAGCTTCGTCGCCATCATCATCATCACCGTGTTCGTCTGCCTGGGCAACCTGGTCATCGTGGTCACCTTGTACAAGAAGTCCTACCTCCTCACCCTCAGCAACAAGTTCGTCTTCAGCCTGACCCTGTCCAACTTCCTGCTGTCCGTGCTGGTGCTGCCTTTCGTGGCCACCAGCTCCATCCGGAGGGAATGGATCTTCGGCGTGGTCTGGTGCAACTTCTCCGCCCTTCTGTACCTGCTGATCAGCTCGGCCAGCATGCTCACGCTGGGGGTCATAGCTGTCGACCGGTAAGCTTGCCGCAGACGTCGAGAATGGAAGAGTTAAGGAGCGTGTGCAGAGCGGGAACGGGAGACATCATCTCGTTTTAGCTCCTGGGGAGGATGTCGGGGGCCTCTGCCGGGGAGGGTGAGAAAGCCTCTTCCAGCCCTTCAACCAGAGCATCTCTGATTTCAGCTGACCGACACTGCATATAGGTTTAGTCTTTAAAAGGAGTTCCGTTGCTTGCAAAGAAAGTTCTCGAAATCTCTGGCCCGCGCTTTAAGGATGAGAAAAAGAAGCCGGGGAGGGTGATGCGTCAGAGATGTTGGTTTCCCAGAGGGCTGCCTGCCGTCTGCTGCTTTGGTCGGGCCCCTGGATTCATCTTGCGTATTAGGATTTTGCTCTGATGGTCAGTTCGTTCACCACAGGCCAGTGTGTGACTTCAGAGAGAGAGTAGATTCAGCTTGCGGGACGGGGGAGGAAGCTAGCAATGGAGTCAGAGGAGACTAGCCAGGGTTCTGGTCACTTGGTGACACAGTCCCTGAGCTCCCTCGGGGACCGTCAGTATTTTGGCTGACGAGTGGTAGCTGGATGGTCCATTCTGAGCTCAGACCTCCTCTAGGCCCAAGGCCGAACCCTGTCGGCTCTCGGCAGCTGTGGGGGATGTAAAATGAAGGAAGCGACTGGTCAGAACTAATCAGTTGGCTTCTCTGAATATCTTTTTTTCTCCAGTAATGTAAATGTTACAGAAAATGTAAAGAATAAAATAAGAAATGTCCACAGTCTCACCACTGTTTCATTTTTAGTATATTTGCCCCCAGTAATTTTTGGTTGCATACAGTACATTTTTTTTTTTTTACAGTACATTTTTTAAATAGGCTTTATGGCCCATGTGGTTTTTGTGAGCTGCTTTTTTACTTAACAAGTGATGGGGAGCATTTCCTTCCTCCGGCGGTTGTCACGTGCCCTTTAAGAACATGATTTTTTTTTTCAATATATGAAGTTTATTGTCAGATTGGTTTCCGTACAACACCCAGTGCTCATCCCAAAAGGTGCCCTCCTCTATACCTATCACCCACCCTCCCCTCCCTCCCACCCCCCATCAACCCTCCGTTTGTTCTCAGTTTTTAAGAGTCTCTTATGCTTTGGCTCTCTCCCACTCTAACCTCTTTTTTTTTTTTTTTTTCCTTCCCCTCCCCCATGGGTTTCTGTTAAGTTTCTTAGGATCCACATAAGAGTGAAACCATATGGTATCTATCTTTCTCTGTATGGCTTATGTCACTTAGCATCACACTCTCCAGTTCCATCCACGTTGCTACAAAGGGCCATATTTCATTCTTTCTCATTGCCACGTAGTACTCCATTGTGTATATAAACCACAATTTTTTTATCCATTCATCAGTTGATGGACATTTAGGCTCTTTCCATAATTTGGCTATTGTTGAGAGTGCTGCTATAAACACTGGGGTACAAGTGCCCCTATGCATCAGCACTCCTGTATCCCTTGGGTAAATTCCTAGCAGTGCTATTGCTGGGTCATAGGGTAGGTCTATTTTTAATTTTTTGAGGAACCTCCACACGGTTTTCCAGAGTGGCTGCACCAATTTGCATTCCCACCAACAGTGCAAGAGGGTTCCCGTTTCTCCACATCCTCTCCAGCATCTATAGTCTCCTGATTTGTTCATTTTGGTCACTCTGACTGGCGTGAGGTGATATCTGAGTGTGGTTTTGATTTGTATTTCCCTGATGAGGAGCGACGTTGAGCATCTTTTCATGTGCCTGTTGGCCATCCGGATGTCTTCTTTAGAAAAGTGTCTATTCATGTTTTCTGCCCATTTCTTCACTGGGTTATTTGTTTTTTGGGTGTGGAGTTTGGTGAGCTCTTTATAGATTTTGGATACTAGCCCTTTGTCTGATATGTCATTTGCAAATATCTTTTCCCATTCTGTTGGTTGCCTTTTAGTTTTGTTTGTTGTTTCCTTTGCTGCACAGAAGCTTTTTATCTTCATAAGGTCCCAGTAGTTCATTTTTGCTTTTAATTCCCTTGCCTTTGGGGATGTGTCAAGTAAGAAATTGCTACGGCTGAGGTCACAGAGGTCTTTTCCTGCTTTCTCCTCTAGGGTTTTGATGGTTTCCTGTCTCACATTCAGGTCCTTTATCCATTTTGAGTTTCTTTTTGTGAATGGTGTGAGAAAGTGGTCTAGTTTCAGTCTTCTGCATGTTGCTGTCCAGTTCTCCCAGCACCATTTGTTAAAGAGACTGTCTTTTTTCCATTGGATATTCTTTCCTGCTTTGTTAAAGATGAATTGGCCATACGTTTGTGGTTCCTAGTTCTGGGGTTTCTATTCTATTCCATTGGTCTATGCGTCTGTTTTTGTGCCAATACCATGCTGTCTTGATGATTACAGCTTTGTAGTAGAGGCTAAAGTCTGGGATTGTGATGCCTCCCGCTTTGGTCTTCTTCAGAATTACTTTGGCTATTCGGGGCCTTTTGTGGTTCCATATGAATTTTAGGATTGCTTGTTCTAGTTTCGAGAAGAATGCTGGTGCGATTTTGATTGGGATTGCATTGAATGTGTAGATAGCTTTGGGTAGTAATGACATTTTGACAATGTTTATTCTACCAATCCATGAGCACAGAATGTATTTCCATTTCTTTGTATCTGCTTCAATTTCCTTCCTAAGCTTACTATAGTTTTCAGCATACAGATCTTTTACATCTTTGGTTAGATTTATTCCTAGGTATTTTATGATTCTTGGTGCAGTTGTGAATGGGATCAGTTTGTTTATTCATCTTTCTGTTGCTTCATTATTAGTGTATAAGAATGCAACTGATTTCTGTACGTTGATTTTGTATCCTGCAACTTTGCTAAATTCATGTATCAGAAGAACATGATTTTTAATGGTTCCATATTGTGCCATCCCGTGGAGGTAGAATTTATTTTTACAGTCCCTTTGTAGCTTCCTACTTGGAGGAACATGTGTGTGGTGAAATTGTGGTTTTGGTAAGAAGAAACACATGTTCGCGATTCTTCGTGTGTAAAAGGCAGGTTGTTTTCCAGAAGACTGGATAGACTTTTACTCCAGTAGCTGTTCGTTGGCATCCTATCAAGACTGATTATATAATAGTAAAAAAAGTAACTGGGGGACGCCTGGGTGGCTCAGTCGGTTGAGCGTCCGACTTCGGCCCAGGTCATGATCTCACGGCCTGTGAGTTCGAGCCCCGCGTCAGGCCCTGTGCCGACAGCTCGGAGCCTGGAGCCTGCTTCAGATTCTGTGTCTCCCTCTCTCTCTGCCCCTCCCCGCTCTCTCTGTGTGAAAATAAATAGAACATTAAAAAAAAAAGTAATTGGAACTTTGTTGGCAGTGGGGAGACATGGGATCTCGCCATTGTTCCAATTTCCATGTTTTTAAAAAATTGTTGATTTTTTAAATGTTTGTTTATTTGTGAGAGAGAGAAAAATCTTAAGTAGGCTCTGGGCCGGCAGCACGGAGCCTAATTTGGGGCTTGAACTCACCAACCAACCGTGAGATCATGCCCTGAGACAAAATCCAGAGTTTTAACTGACTGAGCCACCCCAGCGCCCCCAAATTACTGTTCTTTGAATTTCCTTTCTTGGGCCCTGGGTCCTGTGGGACATGGGGTGAAGGCAAACCGCTAGAGGAGAGCTGAGGATTTTTTTTTTTTTAATTTATTTATTTAGAGGGGGAGAGAGCAGGGGAGGGGCAGAGAGAGAGGGAGAGAGAATCGTAAGTAGGCTTCATGGTGTCAGTGCAGAGCCCAAGGTGGGGCTGGATCTCAGGAACTGTGCAAACCAAGAGCTGAACCCGTTGCTTAAGGGGCTGAGCCCCCCTGGGGAACTGGTTTTTCAGTGCCTCTCTTGGAGCCGTCTGTGTATGGATGTTTGGGAAATCGTGCCCGCTGGGCAGGGGCAGGTGGGGGAGACTCAGTTGCGTTGCCCAGTTTGGTGCTTTATTCTCTCCTGTGGGGGTGCTGGCCGGATGGCCATGTAGGAAGGGCTCTGGGCCTGGTCCTTACGGCGGCAGGATACCAGCGGGCACAGCACACAGACCTTGCCCACGTGTTCACACGTAGGCGGCAGAGGCCTGCCAGCGAGGGCGGGTGTGGACCCAAAGCATAGGGAACTGGCGCGGCCCCAGTCCTGCTTGGGGTGGCAGGGCCTGGAGGGCTCCCCGGAAGAGGTGCCACTTGAGTAAGTCCTAACCGCGAGTAGGATGGCACAGGCCTGGAAGAGCTGGAAAAGACCCTTCGACGGAAGGAACAGCGTCCAGCAGGTAGTGCGGGGAATGCACGACTAAGATGAACAGATGAGCGGAGGAACTCACAGCGGAGGGGAGGGGAAGGGCCATGGAGTATGCGGTAGTGCTGGGCGGGGCCTCAAGCGGGGAGGAGGAGCCCAGGGCCGTGCGGGGGGAGGTGTGGGCATGCATCCTAGGTGGCTGGAGATCGTCTCCGGCTGTTAGTGGTGGCTGGAAAAACGGTGACACACACGGGTCACATTTACCCGCTGGAGCTTTGATCCACGCGGCCTGACTCCACACCACCCCGTGACAGAGCCGGTCCAGAAGGGACCTGTGCCTCCCCTCAGTGACCGTTACCTCCCCACCACGAGGTGCAGACAGGCAGGGTCTTGGCCGGTTCTGGTGATTACAGCGTACCGACCCCTGTCATCGTGTTTTCAAGTAACTTGGTGGCAGATGCAATTTACTTTTTATTATTGGTCGTTTATTATTGGTCATGTGGCGTAAAGATACAAATTGACTGGGCCAGTTTACGTGATCCGGCCCTTCTTAGTGACATAATATACTCCTTCTGCCTGCTTCATTTTAGTACATTAATTTTACTCTATCTTGCTAATTTTGGAGGTCACCTATTTGTTCCAGTCTATTGGAAACCTAGAGATGCAACTCTGTGTGTGTGTGTGTGAGAAAGAGAGAGAGAGAGAGGTGGAGGGGGAGGGAGGGAGGATGAGGGAGAGAGAAAAAACAGCAGTAGGACAGGAGGGAAGAAGAACAGAGGACAGGACTAGAGGAGAGAGCCGGAAACGTCTCTAAGAAAGTGGAAGGTGGTGGGGGGGCGCCTGGGTGGTTCAGTCAGTTAAGCGTCCGATTTCGGCTCAGGTCATGATCCCGTGGCTTGTGAGTTCGAGCCCTGAGTTGGGCTCTGTGCTGACAGCTCGGAGTCTGGATCCCGCTTCAGATTCTGTGTCTCCCTCTCTCTCTGCCCCTCCCCCACTTGTGCTCTGTCTCTCTCTGTCTCTCAAAAATGAATAAATGTTTAAAAAAAAAAAAAAAAAAAGGAAAGTGGAAGCGGAGAACCCGCCGGGGCAGGTGTCATGACCTCCACTGAAAGGGGTTGCTGCTAATACACAGTCCTCCCAGCAAATCCTTGCAACTGGGGGCTGGCTCCCATTCTGCAGGTGGGCAGAGTGAGGCTTTGTGAACCTGCCCCAGCTCACGTGGCTGGTAGGCAGCTCGTCGGGTTCCGAGGAGGCGAAGGCGGGACTCAGAGCAGACTGCAGAGGGAGCCACCCATCAAGTCCAGCAAGCGGCTAGTTTGACCCAGGGTTTCTCAAGCTGGCACTGCTGACGTTCTGGGTTGGGTCACACTTTGTGGGGACGGGGGGCCGCCCTGGGCAGCACCCCTGGCCTCTGCTCACTAGATGCCGGTGGCTCCTCCGCAGTTGTCACCACCCAGAATGTCTCCAGACATTGGCACGCGTCCCCGGGGGGACACGTCGTCCCCACCGAGAACCCCAGCTAGAGAACTCCGCAAACTAAGTTGGCAGATGAGCCAAAGGAGAACAGACCGCGTAAGAAGAATGGCTGACTGGAGAGAGATTTGGTGGGAATGTCGGTGTCCGAAACCGGCCACGTGGGGAACGTCATGTGACCCGGGGAGAACTGTACCCCGAGTGAGGGTGTGACGTGGTCGCTTAACCCGGCAGCTCGTCGGGTTTTCGCGGCACGTGCGGGTGGACGCGGCCCCGGCTCCGAAAACGGGGTTCGGTGAGGGAAAGCGGCTGGCTCTGGGGGGTGGGTGGTTACGGTGCAGGGTCACCAGTGCCACCGGGAGAGCGTCCGTCCGTGGTAGCGCGCTGTCCCCGAGGTGGCTGGAGTCGGCCTCCGCTCCGTCCTGTTTGCGGTGGAGGCGTCTTAGCGACACGGACCGACGTCGCTATCTTAGGGGCCGGTCTTGCAGCAGGACAGCTAAGCATCGGAGTCCCTGTGTGCGTAATGACTTTTCGGTTACACGAGACGTCGTGGGAGGCTCTTCTGGGACCTGGGGTCGTGCTTGGGCTCATGCCTGAAAATGAGCTGCTGGGGAAAAGACAGAGCTTCAGAAGCCAGTTAGGAGCACGGAAGGCAAAAGAAGCCTGTCTGTTCGGTCCTCTAATGACGTGCAGGGACACAGGGAGCTGCTGTCGTGCTGTATTTTCCTTTGAACCTGCAGCAGGCCTCAATGAGGCTAAGTTTAAAACATGAGGTTTCAGATCTACAAAATCCGTGTCTTCCCTTGGGCAGATGGGGGATGTTCTGTATCTTGATAGAGCCGTAGATTTGTGCGTTTCATCGTATGTAAGTTTTACAAAAAATGAAATAAATGGAGGGTAACTGGGCAGCACCCTGGCCCTGGCGGCCTCTCCGACTCTGGGAGACTGACCCCTTGGGAGCCGGCCTCCGGCCCCCAGCACCCCGGTGGGACTCGGGGCTCAGCTGGGAGAGGTTATGGTCACGTCCCACTGGAATTGCTCGTGGCCGGGACCTTAGCGGGTGAAACAAATACCATTTATTATAGAAAAGGAGGAGTCTTGCCATAAAATAATAATAATACCTGGATGTTGAGAATAGCCAGAAGGATTATGTGTGGAGGACCGCTTATTAATTGTAATTATTTTTACGACCGCCAGAACAGGGCTGGTCAAAGGAGCCGGGGGCAGTTAACATTCCCTGGCCCGGCTTTGCTGCGCTGCTGCCCCTGGGGTGTCTTGAGGTCAGAGAGCCTGCACACGGTTTAAAAGGGCAGAGAAAAATAGAAATCTCTGCCTTGTTTCTTTTTAAGAGTGAAGGAAACCTCCTAGGCAGCCTTCAACCCCACCCTAGCAGACCCCCTCACGTTTCGTTGGCTGGGATGGTGCCACACAGGTCAGTGTCTCGGCCATGACTTGGCAAGAGGTAGGAGACCACCAGAATGGCCCCATTCATCTCTCGGGACTCAGAAGGGCCCAGTGTCCCCGTTCAGTCATAGCAGTTGGGAGCAGCACGAACGATCTGGGTTCCCGTTTTCAGGAAGGAAGGGGGAAAGGTCGGTGGACAGGCAGAGACCAAGCTCTGCCCCTGCCATGTGAAGAGGAGGCATGACGCAGGCCTTTCCCTCAGTCTGGCCCCTGAGTTCTTGGGGCCAGGGCTTCTGTGGTTCCCACGTTACCGATGAAGGCCACCCAAGGTCACACAGCTTGTAGACGGGAGAGCTGCCCTCTGGACCCAGGGATCGCAGCTCCAAAGGCATGCTTCTTTCCCTGGGCTGCTCGGACTTTGCAAGATGCAAACCCAGGTACCAGCATAAGACACTGATTGCTTCATCCCAGGCCACGTGCAATGATAGATAGCCGTGACCCATCCCAGGGTCCCCGCGAGATCCTCTTTTCAGATCCCACACCCGGGGAGCATGCAGCCGGACATCAGCAGCCCCTGGCTCACCTCCGGTTAGGAAGGCCCTTCAGGGGCGCCTGGCTGTCTCAGTCGGTGGAGCATGCAACTCTTGATATCAGGGTTGTGAGTTCAAGTCTCATGTTGGGTGTAGAGATTATTTAAAAATCTTTTTTTTAATTTTATTTTTTAATGTTTGTTTATTTTTGAGAGAGAGAGAGAGAGAGAGAGACAGAGCATGAGTGGGGCGGGGGTAGAGAGAGAGGGAGACACAGAATCTGAAGCAGGCTCCAGTCTCTGAGCTGAGAACACAGAGCCCGACACGGGGCTCGAACTCATGAACGGTGAGATCATGACCTGAGCTGACGTCGGACACCCAACCGACTTGAGTTACCCAGGTGCCCCCCAATTTTTTTTTTTTTTTTTTTTTTTTTAGAGAAGCAGGGACACCTGGGTGGCTCAATGGGTTAAGTGTCTGACTTTGGCTCAGGTCATGATCTCACGGTTCGTGGGTTCGAGCCCCGCGTCGGGCTCCGTGCTGACAGCTCGGGGCCTGGATCCTGCTTTGGATTCTGTGTCTCCCTCTCTCTCTGCCCCTCCCCTGCTCATGCTCTCTCTCTCTCTCTCTCTCTCAAATATAAATAAACGTTTAAAAAATTTTTTGAAAAAGCGAAAGTCTTTCACAAAGGGTGTAGATGGGGGAAGCCTTCCCTCCAAGAGGGTGGGCAAGCAGCATGTGGCAGTCAGGCCGTGGGCCCTGTCCCTGCGCTGCTGGTGCCCTGGGGTGACTCAGGACGGGAGATGTGGGATCCTTGGCCCCGTTCGTTTTCTGCCATCCTGTCTGTACCAGGTGGCATCAGCGTGGCCACCCCTGTCTTTTCCACAGGCTGCCCTCACGGGGAAACCCTAGTATTCATTAAACAGCATTTCCTTTGGGTAAAATATCTGGGTGGGGAGGATGTGGTTTACTTTCAACCCCATGATCTAAATCCTCCCTGGCTTTCCCCCCGGCGCCTCCGTGCGGTGCTGAGCTCCGTGCAGGTTCCCCACGGGGCGGGTGCTGGCTCACACCTCCCCGCACCCCAGAGCTGCCTTCCTCCTCAGGGACTCCTGGGCCAGTGCCTCCGATCTCTTAAGACCTGGGTGTACGTGCGTCTCCCGCAGGAAGCCTGGGCTGACCCGCCTTCTGGGACAGGTGCCCCGCCAGTGTGCAGCTGGAGCCCTCCAGGCCTCCCTCCTCCGCGCAGGGCCGAGGGATTAAAAACCACCCCTGTTGTGTGGACTCCGGGACAAGACGGTTTGCTAGGAGTCGCTGGCGTGTCACTGGGGGCTGTGGGGCCAGATCGTCTGGGTTTACGTCTTGTTTCTTCCCCTTATCTTGGGCAGGCTGCTTATTCTTCCTCTGCCTTAGTGCCCTCGTCTGGAAAATGAGGGGGATGATAACACCCACCGCTTCACGCAGTCGTTGGTGAGGATTCCATTTAGCTCTTACACCCCAGACGCATGCTCTGCCCACGTGTCTGTCTCTCGCCACGTCTTCTCACTGCCTTTCCTGTACGTAGCACAGGCGTTCAGCAGGCCTTCAGTAAATGTCCATCGATTGAATGAACCCCCTAGTCCGTCAATATTATTCTGGCTTTTTCATGACCCTCTGGAAACGAATCAATCTCAGGTTGATGTCAGCGACACAGAAGTGATCTGGCTTCATGCACGATCCCTTAGGACTCCTGTAGGTGCCCCGAGAGGACCCACAGCCCCGAATATGATTGGGCTCTGGCATCGTGACTCGGAAACAGGACCGCCCGAGCCCTGGGTTCATCCTGGCCTCCAGCTCCTGGCTGATGACGGGTCCTACAAAGCGGGGTAACACGGCAGAGTCTGTGACTTGTCCGGGAAAAGTTGGGAGAAGGGACTGTCTTCGGAGCCCCGTGACTGGGTTGGGTGGAGAAATTCAACAAAGCTCCCTACCTCGGAGAGCACGGGGTGCCCGTTCGGGTGCGTTTTCTCTATTTTGACTCCTCTCTCTCGCCCCCTCCGTCCTTTCCCTAGCTACTATGCTGTCCTGTACCCCATGGTGTACCCCATGAAGATCACGGGGAACCGCGCCGTGATGGCGCTTGTCTACATATGGCTTCACTCCCTCATCGGCTGCCTGCCGCCTCTCTTTGGTTGGTCGTCGGTGGAGTTTGACGAGTTCAAGTGGATGTGTGTGGCTGCGTGGCACCGGGAGCCCGGCTATACCGCCTTCTGGCAGATCTGGTGTGCCCTCTTCCCCTTTCTGGTCATGCTGGTGTGCTACGGCTTTATCTTCCGCGTGGCCAGGGTCAAGGCGCGCAAGGTGCACTGTGGCACCGTGGTCATCGTGGAGGAGGACCCCCAGAGGGATGGGAGGAAGAACTCCAGCACCTCCACCTCCTCGTCCGGCAGTAGGAGGAACGCCTTTCAGGGCGTGGTCTATTCGGCCAACCAGTGCAAAGCCCTCATCACCATCCTGGTGGTCGTCGGTGCCTTCATGGTCACCTGGGGCCCCTACATGGTTGTCATCACCTCTGAGGCCCTCTGGGGGAAGAACTACGTCTCCCCGACCCTGGAGACCTGGGCCACGTGGCTGTCCTTTACCAGCGCCATCTGCCACCCCCTGATCTATGGCCTCTGGAACAAGACGGTTCGCAAGGAGCTGCTGGGCATGTGCTTTGGGGATCGGTATTACCGGGAGCCGTTCGTGCAGCGGCAGAGGACTTCCAGGCTCTTCAGCATTTCCAACAGGATCACAGGTAACCTGGGGACTTGCGGGGAGGGGGAGGCCCACCTCGGGCGGGAGGCCCTCTGCCGTGTTGACGGGTGAGCTCTCAGACCGACGGCGGCCTCCAGGCTCCAAGCACGGTGTGCGTCGGGGGAGGAGCGTCCCGGCGCGTCCCCCGTGATTCCCAGGCGGCTTTCGGCAGGGGACACCAGAGTTCAGAAGTCCGTTTTCGGTGTCCCCAGCCACGGCACGCTGGCCTTTCTACAGACAAAAGAACCCAAGCATTGGACCGGGCTCCCCTCCGCTGTTGGCCAGTCCCTTCGTGTCGGTGTTCTGTAAAGCAGAGTCCACCTTCAGGCACCCCCGCCCCTCCTCGGCTCCTCCTCCCCCATCGCGCTCCTCCCCCCCATCGCGCTCCTCCCCCCCCATCGCGCTCCTCCTCCCCCCCCCCCATCGCGCTCCTCCTCCCCCCCCCCCCATCGCGCTCCTCCCCCCTCCCATCGCACCCTTCCTCGGGCCTTTCATGCTGGTCAGCGGTTTCCTCCTGCCGGTGCCAGTAATTCACGTGTGTCGGTGCCAAACCCCAGCCTTCCGCCCTGCCGCCTTGAAATGGCACTGTCCCCTGTGTGTAAAGCTGCTCCATCCAGTAACTGATCTGGGAGCTAACAAGCTTCTGGAGGTGATCCTCTCACCTTTGGTGAGACCCAGAGGACTCGCTCTAGGCAGGGATAGATTTTTTTCTTTTTTAACCCTTTTTATTTGGAAATAATTGTAGACTTGGAGAAGAGCTGGGAAGAGAGGACAGAGACTTCCCACCCACCCCGCTTCTCCTGGCGTTCACATCTGGCCGAATCATAGCAGTTACCAAACCAAGATACTAACATTGGGGCAGTGCTGTTAACTATGCCCTGCTTGAGGCAGATTTCCCCCATGTCCCCAGTCAGGTCCTTTTGCTGTTCCAGGATCCGGTTCGCGATCAGGTCATGGCTCCCTTTGTCTTCTTGAAGCTTTGACGAGTCTTTGTTCTTCCCTTGTCTTCTGTGACATTGGCACCTTTTTAGAGTACTGCTAAGGGGGTTTTTAGGATGCCCTTGGTTTGTGTTCAGCTGCTGTGTTGTCAGGATTAGAATGAGGTTCTACGTCTTTGGCAGGAATGCCGGGGGAGGGGGGGGTGCTGTGGTCTTCTCCGTGATCACATCAGGGGCACGTATGTCATTATATCTTATTACTGGTTTAGGTTGCCTTGACGTCTCGGTTGATGCCTTGGCTCGAGCTGCTATCACCAAACACCATAGACCAGGGGGCTTAAACCACAGACCTGTATTTCTCACATTTCGGGCGACTGGAAGTCTGAGATCAAGGTGCCACGTGGTTGGAGCCCGATGAGACCACTCTTCCTAGCTGTCCCCTTGCTGCATCCTCATGTGGATATGGGGAGACGGGACAGGGCAAGCCCTGTGGTCTCTTCTTACGAGGCCCCCACCCTCATGACCTCATCTGCTCTGGATTACCTTCTGAAGGCCCTATTTCTGGATACCATCATACCGGGGTTAGGGCTTCAACGTATGAATTTTGGGGGGAACACACTGAGTCCGCACAGTTCAGGAGGCGTCTGCCAGGTTTCTCCGTCGTAAAGTCACTTTTTTTTTCACTGTAATTAAGAAATACACTGGGGGAGAGCCTTCGAGGCCCTGCAAATACCCTGTCTCTCCCTCAGCCTTCACCCACTATTTTTAGCATCCACTGGTGGATCTTGCCTCCAGCGGTTATTACCGTGTTGTTCCGATGGGGAAGTAGCCGGGTTTTTAGGGCCATGTTTGAGGGAGATTATCACCCGGATGAGCCGTTGGAAGAGAGACTTGAGGGCGCTTGGATCGACTGGAAAAAGCTAGTTCAGGTTACAGTTCTCATCTTTTTCTGGGTAACTTTGGGCAGCTCAGACCGCTCGAGAGAAAGTTTCCTGTTCGTGGAATAGAGAGGCCTTCCACCTTCCCTCCCAAGAACGAATTCCCCAGGGTTGTGCGTACTCAGCGGTAGTATTGTTGGGAGATCTTTTCCACGAGGCAGTAAGAAACCAACATCACTGATTTACTCCGTGGGCTGATGGAGTGTTATTTCTTGAGAGAGGAAGGAAGTCGGGGACTTGTTCTTCTTCTTTTTCTCCTTTTTTTTTTTTTTTTTTGTAAGTAGTCTCCATGCCCAACATGGTGCTTGAATTCATGACCCTGAGATCAAGAGAGGGAGTTTTCGTTCTGAGCCGAGGAGAAGAACCTTTCCGTACCCCAGTATTGTAACCACCGAAATGCCCATCGCCTGCCCCTGCAAGTCCCTGTTGCCAAGTACGACTTGTGAGCCAGGACTGCATTCACGGTCTGGCTTCATTTCCCCGAGTAACTTACTCAGATTTGGTAAAATCGCTCCTCTTTTAGGCAAAAAGTGTATGTTTTGCCCTCCATTGAAGTGAAGAGTGGGGAAAGAGAAAGAAAGAGGGAAGAGAATAGAGGAGGAGAGGGTAGCCAGCACCAAAACAAACACCGGCTTTTGGCCAGCATTTTCCACGCAGGTCGCCTGTGGTGGTGCCGGCAGAGGCCGTGGGGCCGGGAGAACGCCGGGACGCCCCTCTGTGGTTTGGTGGGCAGGTCCGTGGCAGCTGGTGGCCTCCTCCTCGCTGAGGGACGAGCAGTCTTGTGGGAGGCTTTTGGGTTGCAGAGTGTGTGGGCCGATGGGCTCTGTGTACTTGGCCTTCCCCAGCTCCTGAGTGTTGGACACGGAGCGGAACTCGGCTGCCCTTGCTCCAAGCCCCGCCCGCCCCAGAATGCCCACGCCCTTCTGGGCCGAAGAGGGAGGCCTGGCCTCCACCTCTGGGCCTCGGTCCCTCTGGCCGAGCCAGGGAGCGCGGACCCTCCTCTGACGCCCCCTGTGGGCCTGGCTTGCATCCGCCCAGACTCCTGAACCCCAATCCGCTTTCCGTCCCTGGAGCCTGCCTTCTAGGCCACCTCCCTCACCTCCGGGAGTGCTGAGCTCGGTGGTAGCAGAGGGAAAGAGGGGGGTAAGACCCCTTCCAAAGGAGCAACAGAGGTCTGGAGGGTCTGTCTTGTTCCTCTCCGTTTGCGGGGCCACCTGGCTGCTGCTCGCTCGCAGGCGGTCAGCGCGGCCACGGCCACGGCGGTCTGGCCCCCGTGACTCCTCACACTGCTGGAGACCAGGGCACGTTCCGGCTTTCGCCACAGCCTCAGAGATGGTGTCCAAACCCCACCGCGGCCTCGACCAGCCCACTTGGCAGTAGACTGTCCCCCACGGGCCCCTCCCCGAGCCAGGCTTCCCGCGGAGACATGGGCACATTCTGAGGCTGGGGCCCTGGACGGGACGAGCATGTCTGGGCCCTTCTCTGGTGCCCGTCTCTACAGCAGCACCCAGCAGGGCCCTCTGCACCAGTGTGGTTCCCGAGTTCGTGAAGGGGTGGTCCTGAGAGAAGCCCCTGCCCCCCCCACCCCAGTCGTGTCCTCCTTAGCTCCAGGGAAGGCAGGAAAGCGCTTTCCCCATCACCTCGCACCCTCTGAAAACTCAGGACGGAAGTAAAGATCCGAGCCGTCTCCTGTCTGTAAGGGGACCGTGGGGGTGGGTAGCGGCGGTCTCTTTGGTCTGCTAGGCTGTAGGTGTTCCTCGCGAGGCCAGAGGACTTTGACTTTGTGTGCTGCCTTGTTAATTGCTAAGAGCTCCTTCTGGTGACCTCCGTGGTCTCCGGAGCGTCCGGCTCTTTTGTTCCTGGAGTCCTCATTCTCCCGGTGTTCTCCGGGGACCCGCGCGGAATTCTTGGTTTTCTTAAGCTCCCAACACGGCCTCCGCTGAGATCCGTTTCTTTCCCTTCTTCCTCCGGTATTCCTTCTTCTCCTTCTCTCAAGCTGGGGCCTCTCCTGGAGTGTCCAGTGACGAGGCCCTGGGTGCGGGTGGCGGCCCCGCATCGGGAGCAGCATCAGGAGCAGGAGGCGCTCAGCCCCCCGGGGAGGGTCCTCCCTCTCCTGCTGAGCGAGCTGAGGGGCGGGGGTCCCACTGGTAACTCCGCAGCCTGGCACCGTGCTCTCGCTTTCTCCGTGATGCCTCGGCCGTGGCCGGGGTCTCCGAGCCCATCCCCGGCCGGCTCCTCTCACCGTCCTGCCGGGAGGCGCCCGGGCTGGGCGGAGCCGGAGGAGGGGACCCGCCCCCGCCCAGAGACACTTCAGAGACACTTTCCCTCCGGCCCCACCTGCCGCGGGGGCTCCTGGCCTCCGGTTCCTCAGCTTCCGGGCCCAGTGCGAGAACCGGCCTCCCCCCAGGCCTCCCCAGCCGCCGGCCTCCGCTCCCTGGGTCGGGCCCGCGGTCCTCGTCGGCACCTTCCCGTGGGCGGGCACTCTCTCCCGCTTGGCGCTTCACGCCTCCGGAACACGCAGATTCCCCTGTGCCGCTCGGACCTCAGGAGGTCGCGGCGGGCGAGTCCGCGTTGCGCGTTTAACCGGAAGATGGTCTCCCAAGACCGCTGCCTCGCGTTCTCCCTGCCACCCGCCTTGTTGGGGTGTGTCCTTGTTGGGAGAGCTTCCTCTTTGGGGGAGCCACGCCCCCGGGGCAGGAACGAGGGGCAGAGGGGGAGAGGGCGGCCGGGGGCTCCCCGTCTTGCGGTGGGTTGACGGCGCGGCTTGCGAGTGACAGAGGGGACAGGAGAGCGGGAGGGGGGGCCGGTGGGGACCGCTGGAGTGGGAGGGACGGGGGCTGCCCCGGCGGGACCTGGACCGTGCTGACGGCGCCGACTCTGCCTTCCAGACCTGGGCCTGTCCCCACACCTCACGGCGCTCATGGCAGGCGGACAGCCCCTGGGGAACAGCAGCAGCACCGGGGACACCGGCTTCAGCTGCTCCCAGGACTCAGGTAAGCCTCCCGCGCGTCCGTCACACACGCCCTGGGGCCCGCTTAGGAGCCGGCGGGAGGGACCTCCCCACGCAGGTGCCTTTCCGGTTGGGGCTTTGAGCTCGCCAGCGTCTCCGGGCCTCGGTTTCCGCCCGTATCAAACCGGGATTTCCGTTCCTCTTCTCTCCACCACACGGGGTTGTCGTGAGATCCAAATGAAGCGAACCCCTTTGAAAAGCTGAAGTGCCGCGTGCCCGTGAGTTGTCACCCTGAGTGTGACACCCTCGGCCGCCACGGGCTCTGGGGTCCAGCTGCCTGGTGTTCAGTGTCTCATTGGCCTTTTCTGAGCTGTGCCATCTGGGGCAAGTTGCTTAATCTCTAAGCCTTGGAGCACCCCGGGTGTGAACTGGGGGTAGCTGGCCCCCATCACGGCAGCTCCCCTGAGGCCCCATCCGTGGCTCACCACCCTGGCCTGCTTTGTGCCCTGCCTTTGAGAAACTCGGTCTCCCCGAAGGGACACGTCCCCGGCACAGATGCTCCCCGTCCCCCATGGCTGCCCCCAGGGGACCCTGCGGGCCGAGCTCCTCCTTCAGGAAGTCCGCCTAGCATGCCGCTGGGCACCTCACCAGGCCCTGGTGAGAGGCGGTGGGCAGAGGCGTCTGCTCCCCATCCTGGGGCCTGTGCCCACGGGCCGGGCCGTAAGGAGTGGGGCTGAGCTGGAACGAGGCTCAGAGGGCTGGGCAGTGGGCGGGGGGGGGGGGGGGGGGGTTGCTCCATCCCCGCTGCCCGGAGCTTGTGAAAACTCCTCTCTGCCTTGACCTGAGTCTCCCCCCGCCTGAGCCTGTGACCTCGACGCTGGGGTGGGCCGTGGGTAGGGACCGAGACCAGGCCTTCTGGCGCAGACAGTTATCCCTGCAGGCAGAATATTCCCTGAGAATGTTCTTTCACCCGTCAGCCAGGGGGTTGAACCACCGTCACACCGTCTCCTCTCACCCCGCGTCCCTCGTGTGATTTGAACGAAGGGAAGGTCTCTGGGTCACTCCCCAGGCTCTTTCCCCATTCACAGACGACCAGCAGGGATCCGGAGGCAGTGTGACATCCATTCATTCAACAAATGTTTATGTACCCAGCCCTCGCTCTGGCCAGACTCTGTACTAGGTTCCAGAGATCCAGTGGTGAGCTATACTCATGGAACTTTCTGCGGACCTGGGAAGACGGCCCGTCATCCCACGTGCTTTCAGTAATTCTGCTATTAAAGATTATAACTGGGAGGGCAGCTTTGGAAGGGAGAATTAGAGCAGCTTCTCGGAGAGGGACATTGAACCCCGAAGAGCAAGGAGATGGCCAGGCAGAAGGCATAGGCGTCGTGGCCGGAGAAGGAGCGTGGCCTGGGCCGTCACACGGACCCGAGCGTGTGTGACTTCCAGCCCCGCCGTTTACCGGCTGTAGTCGTGCCTCCCCGATTAGCTCCTGCCGTGTGCCGAGCGCTGTGCCGCATCTTTCCACGCCTCAGCTCACGGTCCTCAGCCAATCCGTGAGGTGGACCGAACTACCATCCCCGCGTCGCAGCCTTGAGGACGCTGAGGGATTCGGCACCTGCCCGAGATCCTAGGTCCCCGTGGAGCGCGAACTGGTGCTCTGACTCCCGGGGAATGATCTTTCTGGAGGCCAGGCGGTGATGCCTCTGCGGCTTGCTCTGAACAGCAAGAGGACCCCGGGGCTGCCCTGTCTCCCTCGTTTCCCCAGCACTGAGGCCTTGAAGGATTGAAAGCTGGAGACCGGGATGGAACGAGGCTGGGGACGGTGTCAGGCCAGGGTCCCGGCTCAGCCCAGCCCTCTCTAGTATGACCCCCTGCCTCCCTGCCTTTGTTTCCCCGCTCTTTTAGGGGGTATATTTTTCAATTCTTTTTTGATCCTCAAAGAACTCTACCTTTTCCGGTTTGAAATGTTGATTTAGCACAACATATTTTAACAGTGACGGAAATTCAGACCGTAAGAAGGATCCTCAGAACACAGAGCTCCGAGGGCCCTGCCCTGCACTGAGCCCTGCCCCCGCCCCTCCCTCCCAGGCCCGGCCGACTTCACTCTGTGTGTGTGTGTGTGTGTGTGTGTGTGGCAGCCCCACGGGCCGGCTGCAGACTCCTCGGGATGACACCATGCACACGGTGTCCCTCGGGCACCTGCACATGCTGTGGGGCCATGGTCGCCCCTGTTGGTGGGATTGAATACTTGGGGACGAGGAGGCGAGAGAGGTAGAGAAGGAGGCGGCGAGGAGGACCTCACACCCCTGGTTCCGTGTGCACAATCCGCCCTTGGTTTCAGGGACAGATGTGATGCTGCTCGAGGACTACACGTCGGATGACAACCCTCCCTCCCACTGTACTTGCCCCCCCAAGAGGAGGAGCTCGGTGACATTTGAGGATGAAGTGGAACAAATGAAAGGTTGGTCTGTGGCTCACTGCTTTGGGACAGCCCGGGGCGGGGCGGGGCGGGGTGGGGGGGGGCAGCAGAGGGAAAGGATCTGGGGAAGATTCCTTGGCTCAGCCCTGCTCGCACCCCCAGCGTTCCAGGGCTCCCCGCTGTGCCGGCCACCGTGACTGCTCCCGACCCTGCCGGCCTCACTTGTCCCCGGGCCTCCCCTTGTTGGGGCATGAGGCCCCCGGGCTGGGAAGGTGGGGCTGTCGGACTCTAGGTCGATGCGCACGCGCACGCACAGCCCCCATCCTGATTCCCATCTCCTCCCTCGGGAAGCCGCCGGACTGGAGAAAACTTTCTGAGCCCTCCACAGTCTGTCCCCTTTGTGGACGCGGTGTGGGTATAAATCTGAACTTGCCCTCTCTGAGCCTCCGCTTCCTCACGGGGAAAATGGAAGCAGTGGCCCCACGAGCGCTCCCCCCTGAGCAGAGGCTGTCGCCTCGACCATCTGTCGTCCCTGGAGTCGATGAGGGCGTGTGAGCCTGTGAGGGGAGTGGGCTCCCACATTTCGTCTCCCGCGTGTCCTTGTCACCTCTGGGACGTAGGATCTGGTTTCCCATCCGGACAAGCGTGTTAGAAGAGTGACAGGGGACCATCCAGACCGCCCACGACGTAAGACCCTGTCCTCTAGATCCTGGCACGTGAGGGCGGCCGCCAGAACCACTGGGTGGTATGTGGGAGAGTCAAGGGATCGGGACAGCGGACTGTGGCCATCGACGTGGGTCCCGTCAGAGCTTTAGGATCGTAGGGAATCCCACCTCTTCTCCTGCCCCCCTCCCTGACTCCTGCCCGACTGAGGCGGTCGCAGAGCTCAGGAGGCAGATGGGCCACTCTGCCGGCAGAGTAGACTCAGGAACAGAGGACGGCCTGCAGCCTCATGGGCTCTGTGATATATTAGCCCGGAACCAAAGCATGAAGGACTCCCCCCCCCCCCCCCCCCAGACCGCCCAGCCCACGGGGGCCAGTCTGGCCCCTTCAGACCCACTTAGTGGGGATGGCGGTTCTGAGGGCCTGTCTGCCGGCAGGGAGGAACAGGGCCGCCCTCGGGTCGCAAGTGAGAGGGGCAGGGAGAGGCGACGTGTGCCCCCGCCCCCCACTCTTTGCTCCATTCTTGTGTCCGGCTGCAGACTCCCTGAGACGGGGTGACGGGTGGAGTGTTCATCTCGGCGGGTGGATGTTGCCTCCTCTCCGGAAGGACGTGAGGGGTAGGAGACACGCCGTCGGGAAAGCTGGCAGTGAGGGCAGTGGTGAGGAGCAGCGCTGGGCGTGACGTGGCAGACTCACCTCTCTCTGTTTTTAGCTGTCGGGGGTCCTGATCCCGGGTGGGGCGCACGGACCTCTGTGTTCCTTCCGACCCGAAGGCTCTGGCGGGTCTGAGCCCATGTGGCCGGGAGAGAGCCCACGCTCAGGATCGTGGAAGTTTGGAGCGTAGACGTTGTGTGGTCCTCGGGAGCTGGAACACCAGAGAACTCATTCAGAGATGGAGAATTTTGAATACCCTCACCCGGGAGTATTTATCAAGCCTTTCTTACGGGCCAGACCCGAACATCTCAGAAGGACCTGTTTACGGATCGCAGAAACCTCCTGGAGAGGAGCGCCGGGGCCTTCTCGCTACAGATCGGGAAGCATCGGTTGGGATACTTCCAGGCGTCCCCTGCTAGTAAATGGGGAGTCGAGGATTTCGGCCCCGGGGAATCTGACCGCAAAAGCTATGCCCTCAATCCGCTTGGCGGTGAGGCGTCAGCCAGAATATTCCCGCTAGCCCTCGGTCCCAGCCCTCCGCTAACCGTGTCTCTGCTTCTCCCTCAGATGCTGCCAGGAACCCTATTTTGCACGTGAAAGCCGAAGTGCACGAGTCCCTGGACAGTTACGCAGCCAGCTTGGCCAAAGTCATCGAGGCCGAAGCCAAAATCAACCTGTTCGGGGAGGAGGCTTTGCCGGGGGTCCTGGCGGCCGCGCGGACCGTCCCGGGGGCCGGCTTCGGGGGCCGCCGAGGCAGCAGGACTCCGGCGAGTCAGAGGCTGCAGCTGCAGAGCATCGAAGAAGGGAACGTTTTGGCTGCGGAACAGAGATGAGAGCCCGGGGTGGACCGTCTGTCCCGCGGGGTCGCCCGGGGACAGAACACCTGAGGTGCGGCCAGCAGGAAACACCGAACGGGGTGTCTCGTGAGGCCGCGCGTGGGCTCCTTGGAGGTCTTGGCAATGGGACCAGCGGCGTCCGAGGCACGAAGGAAAGCGGACGGAGGTGTGGCCAGGACTTTCCGGGAGGTGGGGCCTAGAAGGGACTAGAGACCAGGGCTGGGAAGGAAACCACCAGGTGGCTGACTCCCTCTTCCTGACCTGGGCGCCCGGCCAAGCGCTGTCGCCGGGATCTCAGGCGGTGAGCCCTTCCCAGCGCGCTTTGGGGGACAGCGCGTCCTAACCCCGCGAGATCAGCCCCTGGCGTCTGCGTGGTCGATGCGGTCCCCGTGGGACTGGGGTTCTGCACTGAATGGTCCCCAGAGGAGACCCTGGAGCAGGGCCGGTCAGATTGGAGTTCCCACACCTCCATCCCGGTCGTGACCTTGCAGTCCGCACGGAGCCACCTGCTGGTGCCAGTAGGGACGATCCACAGGCCGCTGGAAGCAGCAGGCCTGAGGCTGCTGTTGCTGAGAATGGGGGCCGTTCTGCCCGCCTCTCTATTGACTCATTCTTTCAAAAGAAGGGAAAAACCACTGTCAAAGCCACGAGGAAGGAGCAGGTGCCAGATGTTTCGTTTCCAGAATTTAAAACAAAAATGCGTTCGGTTAGGACAGGCCATGCTCCTCCCAAGCAGGAATGGGGCTGTGGTGCCCAGCACGGCGGGGACACAGAGACACCGTAGTCACACAGGACAGCCTCCTCTGACAGGCTGTGGTGGCCCCGCGACCAGTCAGAATTGCAGCTTCCAGCTGCACAGGGACAGTCCCCCCCGCCCCCCCCCACCCCCCCCCATGCAACGGCTGCTGGTCCCCTGGCCCCGGGGTGTGAGGCAGGATGGAGTGCAGACGTCGCTGCACCTGTGCTCCTGGCCCAGCTCCGCCGCTGCTACCATCTGGGACTTCCTGTCGCCCCTCGAAGCCGTCCATCCGGAAAGTGGGAAAAGGGGGCCAGAAGTGGGATTTGAATGGTCTCCAAGGTCATTTCCAGCTGTGATCTTTGACGTTCTCTATCTGTAGGTTAGAGATGGGGCCTGGCGGGGGGGGGGGGGAGTGGACCCTCCCAGGGGCGCAGGCACATCTTTCCAGATGGTTTCTGATGGGTGCATGAAGCCCTGCGGGGTGGGCGCGGTGCGTGGGCTCGTCAGACCTGTTTCGAGCAGGGTCCTGAGCGACCACCCAGGTGTAGACGCGGAGGAAGAGGTGGAAGGGGAGCGTCGGGAATGTGATTCGTCTGGTTAGAGCGCGCCCGCCTCCCCCTTCGATCTGGGACATTCGTTGACGTGTGGGCTTGCAGTAGTGCTGTGGTGACTTGGGAAGCCGTCGAACCGCCTGGGTCATCAGCCAAGTGCCAGACTTTCCCCGCCCTCGCAATTCTAGGCGGGCCGCGGGGGGCAGATTCGCGGAGATCCAGCCGCCCCAGGAAGCACAGTCCGTTGTGGTGTTTTCTTCGGGGCCTAGCCAGCTCCTGGTGACGCGTCGTCCTTTGGCTGCGCGGTCCCCGGCGCGCAGGTTCCTAAAGCCCTCTCCCGAGGTGAGGGCTCGCTGCCTTCCTGGTGACCGAGCCCATCGGCAGTGCTCCGGGTCAGCAGGGTGCCGGGCACCGGCCTAGGTTCTGGATGGGGTGGGAAGGAGCAGGTGGCTTTTCCAGAGGAGCGGAGGGCACATACGCCCGTGGGATCTGCCCAGACGTGCAGGTCACACGGACTCCGCTCCCGCTACTGGGCGTCATTCCTGAATCTTAGGGCCTCTTACGTTTTCTGTGTGTCTTTTTTCCCACACTTGTCTAGTAAGGGGACCGTGTTCCCGAGAAACCGGTGTGCACGGAGATGACCTTTAATCTCTAGGCCGGAATAACCTGGGATGGCTTGCCGACGAGGCCGTTTTTGAGAGCAGCATGCCGGCTTGGAACCCAGGGGTTGAAGAGCGCTTCCCCTGGGCTGCGCTCGGCTGGGCTCTAAGGGAAGAGTCTTGGGACCCCAAGTCCCCGCTGGCGGATCCCAGACTGGCTGCGATTTGCTAGGGTTTCACCTGCGCCTGGCTTTACAGGGTCTGTTTCCCTTTTTTCTGTTGACGCTCCTAGGCACCGCGTACCTACTGTGTGCAAAGCACCAGGCTGGCCTCTGGGTGGTGCCTTTAAAGTGTCTTCCTTCACTCGTTATAATACAGGGAGAGACTCGGGCGATACCGAAGCTAACGGCAAAGTCAAGTGCTTATTCACCGGAGGGAGGTGGATATTTCCGGGTAGGGCAGCTGGGGATGGCTCCGTGAGGTAGGTGACGACCTCAGAGGACGCGTGGCAGCTAGAACCGTATTTTGCATATTCGGGGATCCAGAGATCTGGATCCAGCCTGAGTGAGAGCAAGAGCCGGTGAGGAAAGAGGTGGGCGAGGAGAGGAGAAGTCCACAATTTGCACACGTTATGGAGTTTCCTAGAGGCTTTTGGAAGACACCGGTTCTCGGTGCAGAAGGTCAAAACCCCAGCTGCCCCCACTCCCCCCGGGCCTGTCGGCGTCCTACTGCTCTGTGGTGGCAGCTTGAGACCTTCCTAGGGGACCATAGGGACAGTGGCAGGGTGGACATTTGGGCACACAGTTGCTTAAAAACCTCACTCCCATGTCTTCCCGTTTAAGGCTGTTGCCCATCTCTGCCGCTTTCGAGATTGTCATTTGACTGGGTCCCTGCGCTGTGCTGGGGACGCGAGGTCTGGGGGCTCTGGTGGCGCACGCTACAGGGCACACCTAGGCCGCTCCCCCGGCCAGAGGCACGGAGCTCAGGCGCTTGGGGCCCTGGCCACTAGGTGGCAGCAGCGTGGCTGTGATGCCACCTGCAGTTCTAGAAAACCCAAAGGGCAAAGCTGAAGGCTCGTTTGCTTCCAGCAGAGCCCGTGCTCAGAACGCTTCGTCCCCTGCCGCCCTCGGCCTTCAAGGCCCCCTGCTTCCCGGTAGACCCTCCCGGGGCGGATCCTGCTTCTGCTCCGCTGTGTATGTTACCCGACGTTACCCGGTCGTGCAGGGGAGGCGGGCTCGCGGCTGTAAGACCAGGGCCCCTGGCGCTTGTTCTCGGTCCTCATGCCCGGGGGTGCCAAGTAGTCTGCGTGGACCTGAGCCACCCGCGAGACTGACTCTGCATTCGTATCGGCCGAGGCCTTCGGGTGGGGCCGGAGAGGGAGGAGACGTGCTTTGATACGGGGAGATCTTGTAAGTCCGCTCGCACTTCACCCCCAAGCACGTGTCCATCCTGACGGCGTGGCCCTGAGATGCTTGCGCCTTCGAGACGCGTCCCCGGACGGACCGCGGGGCGTGCTCGTGATGGTGGTCGGCCTCGAGCCCGGCTGCCTCCCGTCCGAGGCCCCGGGAGGGGGACGTGGCTGCCGAAGGGTGAGGCGGGGCACCGGCGCGTAGCCGGTGGGTGACACGCGTGGGCGCGTCCCGTCGCCCGTCGCGCCGCTGCGCCGGCGCTGCGGAGGCGCCCGGCTGAGGCTCTGGTGTGTGCCGGGTCCTGGGGGCCGAGCCCCCGCTGCCGCTCGCGAGCGGGCGTTCTTAGGCCCTTCGGTCTTTCCACGTCGCAGTTGTGGTATTTCTCTGGGGGGACGCGGATTCCAGGTGGGTCCCCTCCCAGGTGACGGTGTGGATTGAAGCGCCCTGCGCGGGACCGGGCGTGGCTGGTGCCGAGCCCTACGGTGACGTCCCAGTGACCGTGGGTGGGTGCGTTAGGCCGGTTTTACAGGGGCTTCTCCGGGACAGGAAGTGAGAATCTCGGCAACTGTGATCCTAGGCGGGAGGTGCTGGGGGCTGCTGCTGTGGGAATCGTGTTGCGTATATAGCACAGGAGGGTCTTCTGGGAAGAGACACACGGTGAGGGAGGGGACGGCAACGGACAGGAGGGAGGAGAGGGAGGCAGGTAGCATCTGGAACTCAAGTCTGAAAGGAGCAAAGTGAGCTTTTCTGTTGTAGAGTCCCGAGCCACAGCACAGGCTCAGCCTTGACCTCCCTCCCTGACAGCTTGAGTCGTGACCTGGGCGCTGACAGCTCTGTCTTGCAGTGACAGTGACTGCTTGGCCATGGGTCTTGGGCTCACAGAATCTTTGGTCCTCTAAGTCCCTGATGGGAGAGGTGGCCCAGGGACAGGAGTCCGTGCTACTATGCACAGCGGATCCAGGACCCCAGGGGAATCCCGTGGGAGACAGAAGGGACCTCCCACCCTGAAGTAAAGGACAGTGGCTGTCGTATGTGACTACAAGAGGGGACAGAGTCTGACCCCCCCCTTCTGGGTTGGGGAGAGGGAACACAGAATCCAGGGAGCCCTAGGGAAGCCTAGGAATTGTCCGAGGTCCCAGAGTGCATTAAGCCAGAGTCTGGGTCAAACGCCAGGTCTTGGCCATGTCGCTGAGCGAAGGAGCCAGCTTTGCAGCTGGAGGAGGTTGGGGGGGGGGGGCGGGGTGCGTGAGGTGAGGTGGGGGGAGAAAGTAAAAGTCCTCGTTATCAGACTAGGCCAGCTGCCCTTAGAAGGTAGAAACCATTGTAAACCGGGGAGCTTGGGAGCCTGGAATACCGGCTCGCCAGACCTAAAAAAACCTGCGACCCAAGGAAAGCGGGTTCATTCGAAAGATTTCAAAGCACAAACTCAAGTCTGCATAAGGTTACCAAGAGCACAGTTTTGCTTAATGACATTTCTAGAACATGATACGCAAAGCTGCGTTCGTTTCCCTCAGAGTTTTCCTGAATAGTATTAATAGCTTAGGAATTCGAAGACATTTCTGTTTTTCCTTTTCACACCACCATTCTGAAATATCCCAAGTCCCGGGCAAGTGGCCACTCCCGATGAAGACAGCCCCGCGGGGGATGGGCAGCCTGGGCCTGCGTGGCCACAGAGTGTGGTGGAAAGAGCGCGTTTGCCTGGAAACAGGTCTGTCCCTCTGTGATGCGTGTGTGTTCTAGGAGGCGGAGCTGTGCCGTGTTCTGATAACGGACCCCCGGATGCAAAACTTGTTAAAAACCTTCAGAGCAAAATCAGAGCAAAACAAAAACAAAGCTAGTCCTGAAATAAATTGCACTTGAAGTTTTTGGATGATTTTTTTTTTAAGGTAAGAAAAACGTTTAGGGTTCTTCTAAATCACAATATTTATAAACGAGTAAAAGTAGATCGAGTAGCTTTGTTTACCCAGTTGGTTAAATATCCGTTTCGGTACGTGTCTGTGGAGACCGTGGATCTGTACTTGGACTTCTGGGGCCGGCGACTTTCTGAGAGCCTCCACCGTTACCTACTGTGTGCAGCCACACCCCTGTCCGCAGCCTCCCTCCCCGGGGGCTCACGAGAGGAAGGAGACCGCACAGGAAGGGGCCGACCGCCGTAGGATTAGGAGGCGTCGACACCCCACAGTCAGTCACCTTGCTGCATCCATCCGTGTGCTTTTCATAAATTCTTCAATTCGTCTCTACACCCGACGTGGGGCTCAGACTCAAAATCCCAAGATCAAGAGTCACGTGCTCTACTGACCGAGCCGGCCAGGAGCCCCAGTGCAGGGTTCTTAAAGGAGGTTTGACGAACGGCCGTGCGCCGTCTCTAAGCCCGTCCCGTAACCAGAGTCAGAGGGCGGCTGGCAGGTTGCCACCGAGACTCAGCAACCCCCAGGCACGGGACCTCCCACCTTCGCCCAGCTCCCTCACCTGCCACCACCGCAGCCCTAATCCTGTGTCGGAGCAGCACGTGGGCCCTGCGGTCCGGGTCCCCAACATGCAGTGAGTCACGGAAGTGACCACGGAGGTGTCCCCTGTACCTCCGTAGAATGTTTTCTCTTCGCTGCCTCCGTGACTGCTGGTCTGGCCCACCTGCTCCTTTGTAACATAAGGTACCAGATGCTGCAGAATTTAACAGGGCGGGGGGATAACTCCTTTGACAGGTACTGTTACATTTAAAAAGTTTGAAGGTTCCTGGCAAAAGTGAACAGGAAGTTCAGAGTTCCCATATGCCCCCTGCCCACCCCCCAGGCTCCCCTCCTACCGACAGTCTGTGCCAGAGTGGACAATTGGGATTTTATTTTCATTTTTTTAAATTTTATAGAGCGAGGGAGAGGGAAAGAGAGAGGATCTTACGCAGGTTCCACATGGTACAGAGCCCAGCGAGGGGCTCGATCCCATGACCCTGGGTCATGACCTGAGCTGAAGGTCAAGGGTCGGTTGCTCAACTGACTGAGACACCCAGGCAGCCCTTGAGTTTCTTCTATGCTCTTCCAGCCAAAGAGCTTCCCTGGCCTCCCCCTTGAGCCTTCCAGTAGCCTCTGCCCCATGAGCCTTGCAGCACCTCTAGAGCATATCCGGCACGGTTTGGTTACAGTGCAAGGAATGACGTTGGTTTTTGTGCTTGTGGTAGTCACTTCGGTTCTGTCAAGCCCTTCAACCTCCGTGGTTTCGTGTGGTCCCCACACAGCCCCCGGGACACAGGTGGTACAATAGGAATATGTCCATCTTACGGAGGAGGAGGCCAGCCCAGAGAAGTCAGATGGCTTAAACAGGCCACATAACTAATTGGGAATCAGAAGCGAAGACCTTTGCATTTCCCAGAAATCATGCAATTGTCCTGTTTGGCTACAGCTCGAATTCCTTTTCCCTTTACCATTCGCCACGTCTCCTGACGTGAGAACGTGTCTGTCCCGTCCAGGGCAAGAGCTAGATGTTGAAGTCTACCTGAAGTTGCTGAGCCAGCAGAAGAGTTACTTTTCTTCCGTCCAAAAAGCCAGTCTGCCTTCTCTTGGTCGGTGTCCCTGGGCTTCCCGCCATCTTCTGCCGCCAGGCGAAGGGGTGATGCCTGGTCGCCGCGAGGGAGAGGGTGCTTCGCCCGCTACACCCGTGAGTCCCTTCATGGCCCAGCCGGAGGAAGCGGCACGAAGGGGAGAGGAGGGAGGATGACGGCAGGGTGGCGTCTGCAGGGGTGGTTTCGGCTCAGAAGGTGCGGGCCTGGGTGGAGACGGCCTAAGGGGGGGCGGAGTTGGACACCAGGGTTGAGGGGGACCCAGAATTACAAGACTGGACGGTCGACAGCTCGTGGCTGAAACCGAGAAGTTGGAGAGGAAGCCGGGGGGCCAGCGCTTTCGGGACGAGCTTGCGCCGGTCCGTCACGTGAGCTACCCGTGATGCTCTGGGCCTGTTGCCGGCAGCCTAACTCCTGTACTTGGGTGAAGAGGGATCACGAACCATGAAAGATGGAGATTAGAAGTGAAGGTAACGTGCTCTGGAAGGAGAAATGAGAAAAGCTCCTCTATGTGATTCTAGCACACAGAAGTCACAACAGAAAAGGTTATCAGATCTAGAAAAGAATAGAGAAAGAGCCTTATGTTATAGAGAAGACGGGAGAATGTGGGTCGGGGTAGTAAGGCATTCAATGAAAAGTCAAATTCAGGACATCTTAAAACAACCAACTTCTTTTATTAGAAAGCAACAAACATGCAAATGGCAAGTGTAGAAATTTATCTGAACCAACGTTTTCACTATAATGAAAATTACTCTCCACGCTGACCCAAGCTCTCCTATCCGAAGGTTAGGGAAAATATTGCACTTTGCATTTTCTAGCACTCCTCATACATGGCAAAAAGTTTTAAAAACATTTTGCTAGTTTTGTTTTACACGCTCTCCCAAATTCATGCACACAGTCATTCCAAACCAATGTCAGGTTATCCCCAAAAAAGGGAAGAAACTCCAAAACACCATAACCTTAGAATTGCACTAAAGCTCTGTAAAGAGAAAATATAATCAATGTCTTATACAAATTTCAGACCATCTAAGTGCTTGCCAATAAGAGCTGGTTATTCCTCATCCTCATTTTCATTCTCCTGACCAGAACCTTCTGATCGGTCACCCTCCAGCCGGTCTGGAAAACACACAGAGGAGACGCACAAAAAGAGACACTTTTAGAATGACGATTAAGATAATTTTCAATACCTTCTATTTGAAACCGATGAGAATGTATACATATGAACGTATCATCGCGTAAACATCAGTTCACCTCCGTGCGTAGGGAAGCTATTTTTTGCCGCTAGAAGCAAATAAGAGAGTCCGGGAAACAGCACTATACCTTTGAATATGCATGTAATTCTAACCGTAATACAAATTAAAAAGAAAAACCCTAAGGATCCGGATATATCCCGGTCTACTGCGGAGTTTTAAAGATCGCGTTCCTTGGAGTCCAGGAGCCTAAGGAGGTGTCTCGTGACACCAGTAGACCGAAGGGGGCTGTGGGGGAACCTGGGGAACATTCCTAAGGATCTGTGTATTCTGTTGATAAAAAAAATTTTTTCAGTTAAATATCTGCTATGTTCCAGGCATCGTGCTAAGGATACAATGGTGACCAAAACAGACCCGCGGTCTCTGCCCTCGAGGGAATACGGGATGGTGAACTGGCGCGTGACACGGCCCGCTGTCCCCGACCGTCACGGTTGGCGCGTCTTGCTCCTCTGCTTGGGACCCTCGCCCCGTCCTGCAGCCGTAAAGCTTCTGCGTACCCACTCAGTGCGACCGTTATCCCGTGTGAAACGTTTCTGGGACTTTTCCAAACCCCCACTTGCAGAATGAGGAACTCCTTCCTCTACATTCCAGACTATCCCGTGTATCCCGTGTAAAGATGACCTAACTGCGGAGACAGGTCGTGTGTGTCTTCTTACAGACTAGACTTGAAGGGCTCTGAGTTCCTGGGAGGGTAGGAACTTTTTCTTTTTTCTTCTGTCCTCAGAGCCTGGTACAGCAATCCACGCATATAGGTTTTACTAGGATACGTTAGGTTAGGTTATGTGAAGAAGGCCACTTTAAAAGCCCCTGTCACCACTAGCATGGAGCCCATTCTGTCACAGGAACACTCCCCCCAGGGCAGCGTGGAAAACACGGAGATCAGACATGGGGGAGAGGTTCACTCCCGGCTGTCAACAGCAAGAAGACTGAAGCCTGAGCTTTTACTTAGGACCTCCAGAGGCGTCAACTCTCCCACTGGGTCACTGGGTCCTAGGTCACCACCACCAAGAGCAGTGTACAGAGGGACTGTGTGTTTTCTGTCCAAGTGAACGAGACTAAATCCCCTCTATGCTGACTCCATTTTGAAGTCAAACTAATGAGATGATGTATATGATCTATAATCTGAACTACACAAGTTTTAGCTATTATTATTATATAGTACGTGTTCCATACACATTTGCAAAATAAATGAACCAAAATAAGGTTTGGATTGACCTTCATGTATCAACCACTAAGGAATCCAAGCACAGTGGAAGAATTTCTGGTCAATACTAACGAATGTTCGTATAAAAGAGATTATAATCTTTATATTGTGATACACTTTCACGAGGGAGCGAAACGCGAAGTCGCTATCTGCCTCGGTAGATTGCCGTGAGTGGGAATCCTGGACACGGCTGACTATATTCAACAAAGCTATTCCTGTCCCACTGGAAGCACGAGGAAGGAGTGTCCGCCTGTTTCAAAGTGCGCCGGTTCTTACCCACATTCCTTTTGCTTGTCACACTATGCGTGAAGATGGGAAACGGAGGGTCAACAAGAATTGTCGCAGTCTTTAACTCGGGGGGTTTACGGTAGACAACAGACTTCTGCAGAGTCCAGAGCAAGCCACAGAGTCAAGCGAGGGCCAAGAGTGTCTAGCATAGGCCAGCGAACGACTGACCGTGGCTCCCGGAATGAGAAGAGGGCAGAACGGTGGTTCTTTTCTCAAGTCCGTCACAGTCACTGCAGAGTCCTCTCTCAGAACATAAGCCCAATTTCTAAGAATAAAGGAAACCTTCTGTTCGTGAAGTGCCACCTCTCCGAGGCAGGGAAACCGCACCGCGGCTCAACGTTTACACCGACCTCTGGTTGGCAGTTACGGACCGGGGAGGCCTGACAAACCCTGTTCCTTGAAATGAAAACAAAATAAGAATCGCTTCTATGTCCACTGTTTTTTAAGGCAGACAATACTGTGATAGGAAAAGGCAGGATAAAACGGGCAGAGACGGACCGGTTAGGTAGGACCCGGAGGCTCTGGGCGGGGAGGACTGCGTATTTTGGAACAGAGCTGGGAGTGTCTGACTACAGCCAACCCCCGCAGGCACAAACAAGGTCCCTCTTAGGAATGTAACAAACGCCATCAGCTCCCCTTCAGGGCCCCCTCAGGAATTTGACAATCAAAATACCTAACTCGAAAGGCAAACCATAAAACGTGTGTTACAGGAGGGACAGTATGACTCCTCGTACAAGGGAACCGAGTCAACCCCGAACGGACGACCCAGCACCTAGAGCTGTCCAGCCAATAAGGGTGGGACCTGAGAAGGAACAAGGGGGCGGGGAAGGGAGAGGCGACCAGAATCTTCCAGACAAAGGCCCTTGCCTACAGTCCCGGGCATTCGCTTTCAAATGTGTCCTGTCAAGAGAGCTTCATGCTCTTCTTCCCTCCTGCCCTTACACTCCGTAAACTTTGGCCTGCTGCTCCTTTTGTGTCGCCTCGAAGTTCTTCGAAGCGGCGAGACAAGGAACCCTGGGTACTGAGGGGAGAAATCCTGCAACGGTACCAAACTGTTTTTGTAAATAAGGTTTACGTTTGTGGGAAGCCTTTTTTATTCTTGTTAGGAATATTTCCTCAGGAAACTATTTTTGGTCGGGGAAATATGAAGAGAGAGAGAGGAAAACAATTCCCCGAAGGAAACCTGTGTTCCACAAAAATACTGTGCAGTTCTCCAGACCATCCTTCACAAATTTATTATTTCTCTAAGAAAAAGAATAAATATGTGACTTATTGTTAGAGATGTGACACCAGAAATTCATCCATTTATTCAACAGACATTTGATGAACAACGAATACGTGCCAGGCGCTGTTCTAGGAGTTAAATATCCAGCTGTGAATAAGACAAACTAGGTCTCTGCTCTCAATGAGACCACTTCCTAAAGGGGAAAAATCGAAAACAAGACAACCAACATTTTCCCCCTTTAATTTGTAAGAAGGCAGCAGATACAGTAACGAAAAGCTGGGCTAAGTACTTGAGGAAAATAGGCAATGAACAGAGTGGGTGACTGAGAGGCAGGGCACGAGCGAGAAGGCACATGAAGCGACGTCCCGTTGGGTGAAGTGTCTACCGAGACTTCTCTAAGGAGGTGACGCTGGAGCTGAGGGCTCAACTGTATGTTCAGTTCAGGCCAAAGTCCTTCAGGCAAAGGAGACGGTCAGCGAAAAGGTCCTAAATGTGCTAATAAGCTTGATCAGTCTGAGGAAAGAAGAGGCCGGCCGGCATGCTGAAACGCAGTGCGCTACGGGACAAGTGGAATGACTGGAAGTCAGAGGCTGGCAAGGTTTAGATCATGTAGGACCTGGCAGACCACGTCTTGTTTTTTTAATAAAAAATTTTAAACTCTTTATTTTTGAGAGAGTGAGTGAACGCGAGAGAGAGCGCAAGTGGGGGAAGGGCAGAGAGAGAGAGGGAGACACAGAATCCAAAGCAGGCTCCAGGCTCTGAGCTGTCCTCACAGAGCCCGAGGCGGGGCTCGAACTCACGAACCACGAGATCATGACCTGAGCTGAAATTGGACACTCAACCGACTGAGCCACCCAGGTGCCCCAGACCAGTCTTATTTTACGAGCAATGAGGATCCCCCAAGAATTTTAAGTGGGGTGACAGAGCCTAATTTATGTAAAAAAGGGGCCAATAAACTGACTCACGGGCAAATCCAGCCCATAAGAAACTTTTATTAAAACAGCCACGCCCATTCACCTACAGATTATGTGTGGCCACTTTTACACGACCACATCAGAGATGAGTAGCTACAACAGACACCAAGTGACCCACAAAGTCTAAAATAGTTACTATTTTGCCATTTCAAGAAAAAGTTTGCCGACCCATGTTTTAAGAAAGATCCCTCTGGCCACCCTATGGAAATCAGACTGTGTGAAGGCGGGGGTGGGAGCAGGGGGACCAAGAGTAGGTGCGTATGGTTATATCCCGAAGTAAAGTTCCAACCGCTGACGCAGTGAACCTGTGCATATGACTTGGTAAGTGCCGTGAGCTCAGTCGAGGTCGGGCTCTAGCACCCACCGCGGAGGGCACCATGGCTACCTAGAGCTCCGTGGGCCAAGGCCCAGAGGTATGAAGGGAAGTGTGTCAAGTGATGCTTCAGGGTTTCCTAAGTCATGTTAACACATCTGGACTCTGTCCTGAGAACAGGAGAGGCACGTTTTAAGGAGAGGAGTAAATTACCAGCTACTGAGACATTCCAGAAGAGGTTAGAATGGTCCAAACACACAATTACCATCTCTCCAAAGTCTATCAAAACTTCCAGGGGTCTCAGAACTGCCTTTACGTCTCAAGAAGTGGCCGGCCTGCACTAGAAGTCTTTGTAGAGGCCGCTTTTAGGCAAACAGGCTCGAGCAATGGACTGTTTAAAGGGCCCACAGCGACCACCTGGCTGGATACAGACAGGCCCACCAGGCGACCCACCTCAAAATAGCCAGAGGCCCTAAGTGACCCATGGGCTCCTTACAACCAGGCACAGCTACCAATAAAGGGAAAATTCCACGGCAGCCACACCTCCTCATCTCCTCCTTTAAAAACAGCCTCCACCCACTGCCTCCTTGCAGACAGCTTCTCCTCTGCCTGCCTGCCCCCGCTCCCCAGCCGCATGTTCAGTAAACCTCTATCTCCTTTGTTCTGCCTCAGGTGAATCCTCCCCCCCCCGCCCCCCGCCTCTAACCGATCGTTGCCCCACATTTGGGGGCCCCCATCCAAAGCATACACCACATTCAGACACCACAGTCTTTACTGCTGTACTCATGGGAATGATTTTGCGTGCTGTTTTGAAAATGCAGAAGCTCAAACCCTATTCAGATCAAATGAGTAAGAATCTTCAAGGGGTAGGACCCAAGTATTTGTAGTTGACAAAGCCCAACCGGGGATCTGAAGTGCAGCCTTCGCTGAAGATCACAGCTCCACCAGGAAGAGGCCGCCCAGTACCTGTTCCCTGGGCCTCCCGGGAAGCCTTGTGGAGTAATGGAGGGGCTGGACTATTCTGGAGCCAGCCTGGGCTTACTTGATCGCCGTCCATTACTAACTCTCCTTGAGTACCTGTACACGCTCATGGTGCTCCAAGAACTGGAGACAAGGAGCAAAGGAGAGGAAAGGGGGGAATAACTGACTCATCAAGTAACCTGAGGTCTTAAGGATAAAAACAACTCTCGGGAACATCTTCCTTTCCAGTCTTTTACATAAGAGAAGCAAGAGGATGAGCTGACTAAACCAATTAGAAGGTGTTTTTGGTTGACGGCAAAAAGAACCAGAAACAAAGGAATCTTCACAGTGTGAGACATCTTCTCTAACACTCAAATCAAAGGAGGCTAGTAGCAGCTGTTGGCGAACAAACCACGTGAGCACCCGTACAAAACAGATTCTGCACAGACCAGAGAAGAATGTTTTCCATAGAAAAACTAAGGAAGAGCCCTTCGCCAGATAAACTCTTCAGAACAAGCAAGTTTTAAGAGTCCTAATTGGCAAATGTTCTAGAAAAGCTGCCTCCTCAAGTCTGAAATCTAGATGAATTTTAAGGGTTACTCACTGTTATTGAAGAAAATGGATCAAAAATCTTAGTCATTAATGTGATAATACAGGAGCCTAAAAGCTACCGCAAAAATATTTGGTTGGACTACTAACATTTTCTGTTTACGTTCCATGTTTATTTTTTGTTTTGACCATTTGAAAATCTCATTCTTTCCTGGTAGTAGTTAATATTTACAATTTCATGATTTTCTCCCCATCTCATAGGAGTTTCTTTCAATTCTTTAGATGTGCTCCACACTCTTTCTCCTCCAGGACTTCGAAAAATGCTACATACCCTTTACTTTGCCTGGAATATTTGTCCCTGCTCTCTCTGAGGAAGTGATATTTAATCCACCGCTTACAAAGACCTGAAGGATAAGCAAAGTGATCCTAACAAAAAGTGAGGATGGGAGGGGGACAGCATGATGATAAAGATCCTGAGGTGGAAAAGAGTTTGACATGCCCCCAAATTCAAAAAGGGCCAGAGTGGATGGAATGGACACAGAAGGAGAAAATACTGTGAATGAGCCTGTAAAGAAGCTTGAGATCAGATCACCCGGGGGGCTGCGTGTCGTATTTCTGATCTGAACGTATTCCTACAAGTGAACTTTCTAGGTCAGAGGGGAGTAAGGGCGTGGAACTCAGTTTCACACCTAGGCTTCACCATTCATCAGCTGCATGAGCCGGGGCGAGCTATTACGAATAAATAACCGACTTTCTAGAGGGTTGGAGCTCATCGGGAAACATCTGTGAAATGACTAGTATGGGGCCTGACACATTACAGCTACTCTAGAAACGATGGCCGCTGTTATTATTAAATAATAGGTAATACCCAACATATGAAGACATTTAATTTGTGAAATCAGTGAAGAACAACAAACGCTGTCTTGTTTGATAAATGTACTTTGTTTACAATGGATACTGGATCTTTTCTACTGTTACGAACACTGATTATATTCACTTCCTTCTTGAATATTAATTGTAACATATACGATTTTGTGTTTCTTTGGCATTGAACCTCACGGTTTATCATCGAAAACAAAAAGTATTTAAAAACCCATACTGAGGTATCTGTTTCGACCTTCACAGTAGCATGTAACACTTATTTTTGTCTGGGCTAGGAGTAATTTTGACCACATCTACCTTGAAAGGGTACCTTACTGTAGAACATAGCGTAAGGTTTATGGTATGATCCTCCACCCTGAGAAGAGAAGCACAGCTGATAAAAGGTTTTAAGTGACTCTGTCTTTTCATTTGGATGCTTTTCAATAAATTTGGTTCATGAGGAAGTAAGTTTACTGTACTAAGATCCAGGGTTCACAGAACTCCTAGCTCGGGAATTACATTGCCCTCGTTTTGTGGTTAAAGGAAATTGTACAAATCACTTTGAAGCAGATCGTAAATAACAGCATGTTTTTCAAACGTAACAATGGTTTGAATAATACAATGACAGTCCTTACCAGCTCTGATATGATTCAGTGAAGCCAACATCCTCAACATGAAAGAGGCTGGGACTGTGATGGTGTTTCTAGTCTCCTCCAGCATGAGTTCGTTTCGAGTTATAACCTGAGGCAAGTTAAACAACCAGGTCAAAGCAATGAAGTAACTACACGTTCCCATGAAGAGTAGGAGAACAGTAAAAAAATTAGCACGTCCTAAGAGGAATTACTTCATTCTTTCCATGTACGCTGTGTATATTTCCACCCTAAGGCTACTCGATGCCAGGTAATTAACTTGCAGTGAGGGAGGAACATGACAGAACGCTACTCTTTCAACTGGCAGCAAAGAGAAAGGTCACACTTTGAGGCTACTTAAAACATTCAAGAATTCAATGAATTTTTTCTTGTAACTTGTTTCCCCGAGCAGTCTACCTTGTGTCTGCTCATTATGTTCCCCTACGGCAGAGCTGATGCTCTTAGTGACGGAGGGGTGTGAAATTACTATCCCTGGGTCATTTGGATCTCTGGAGAAAACGTTACCTGGACTGAGGCAAAGTAATCTTGAAAAATAAAGTTTTGGATTAAGAGTTACCAATGAATTATATCTTAAGTACCAAGAACAGGACTAAATGATTACCCATAAACACCTAGGAATCTACTATACAGTCATGAGCAAAGGGGGAAAAAGAAAGAGGGAACCGCAAAGCGTGTGGCAAAGGAAAAAAGAAAGAAAGGAAAGCATGAGAGTAAGAGAAAGATGCTAATGTCATCAATGGTTCCCCAGCGATTTACACACTTTCAACTCATGGGGCACCCCCAGGGCCCTTTATAATCTTGCCCCAGGGAGCTGCTTTCTTACCCACTCACCCCTGGTTCGTTATTTACCTACCTTAGGACACCTTGGAACATGCTGATCCTTCATCTCAAGTGCTCCTTAGCTCCCTGTCTGCCTGGTGAACTCTGTCCAATTTGTACTTCCTCTGCAAAGACTCCCCCATCCCATCTACCCCATTTATAAGCACCTCTGCTCCTTGTCACAGGCTTCCAGAACACTGTGTTGTGTGCCTCCCTACATTCTGGCTGACTGTTCACAAGTCTGTCTTTCCCACCAGCCTAAAAGCTCTGAGGGAAGGTTTATTTTTTAAAATTCATTAGGGCGCCTGGGTGGCTCAGTCGGTTGGGCATCCGACTTTGGCTCAGGTCATGATCTCGCAAGTTTGGGGGTTCAAGGCCTGCGTTGGGCTCTGTGCAGACAGCTCAGAGCCTGGAGCCTGCTTCGGATTCTGTGTCTCCCTCTCCCTCTGCCCTCCCCGGCTTGTGCTCTGTCTCTCTCTCTCTCTCTCTCTCAAAAATAAACAATAAAAAAAAGTTAAAAAAAATAAAAATAAAAAAATAAAATTCAGCACTGTGCCTGACATCGAAGTTATAAATGTCTACTAGAAAGCAGATGTGGGAACTGTGCCGTGAACTGTCAACCCTGGTCTAGAGCTCTGGCTTTCTAACTAACATTTCTCAGTAATGGACTCTCACTTTATGTTTTTAAGAGAATGCAGCATCTACTTGAGCTGCATTCACACAATGCAGAAACTCACAGAAACTCAACAGTTATGTCAGGAGCTAACTGATTAATGCCATGGACCCTTATTTTCACAAGAAATCTTCTATGAAAACCCACTAATAAAAACCCCAGCTGAAGTTAGGGAGGAAAAGCCCAGAATTCAGCGTTTGTGTCATCCACCTTCCCTCTTCTCATCCCACAAAAAACCTACAGCTTCACAAAACCCAGTTTGAAAGCTGTTGGTTTAACAAGGAGCTGAAGAAATCTAAAATATAACAAAAAGGAAAAGATTCTCCAGTCATTTGTTCTGCTACTTATTTGGCTGTGATTATGGAGGGCAGCCAGAGTAAAACTATTTTCTTAAAAGGACAGAAGGTTTTTTAAATGACTCTTCATTGCAAAAGCACAGACAGTCAATCTGTTTTTCTTAAACTATAATACACTTAATCTGGTATTACCGATGAACAGTATTACAATTATCAAAATACCCTGATTTTTACTTCTCTAGTATTATAGGCATGTTATTGCTTCTTTTTCTTAAAATTCGACCTCCTCAATTAAATAAACTTGTTTATGTTACCAACTAATAATGAGCTGATGGGAGTCTTCTTAAGAAAGCATTTCAGGAATAAAGTGACATACACTCATTATAATAAGTAGAAGTAAAAAACTTACTTCATCAGCAAGTTTTCGGTTAAAAATCCTGGACTCTTCTAGTGGTGACCAGATCTTTATGTCATAATCTATGCCAGATGAGGCTAGAACTAGAAATAAAATGTGCATATTAATATAAAGCATAAAAACAAGCCATTAAGACATGCATATGCGTTATATATTATGCATGTATATATATGCATGTATGTATATGCATATACACATATGTACATGTACAGCAAAACTGAGCTGGAATGGAAATTGTACTGATATATTTGTTAACTGAAAATATGATTCTGAAGATTTTCTAAAAGTTACCCTGGAATATAATTTTAAGACTATCTTGAAATCACTCAAATTTCTTTCTTTTCCATCGCTCTTTTACGAGAAACATGGGCAGTGTCAAATGGAAGGCAAGAACGAGCCAAGCTCTCTCGTTCTGGTACATTAACTTGGCCACGTGAAGACTAAAAAGTCTTGGAGATTGAGTTTGGGGAAGTAATGCAAAGTTCAGTCAGCCAAAGCTCTTGCAACTGATAATACTTAGAGGAAATATTAGCAGGATAAACTATCTCCCCATACTTTCTGCCAAAAGGAGGTTCTAAGTGTTTTTTGGTTGAAACCCAATGAGAGTCATAACTGACTCGAGTGGCTGCCTTCTAGGATAATATGCATTATTTTTATATTAAAAACTAGCACAAAACTGGAGCTGATGTACAGATTTCTAGCCTTTGCCTTATAAACGGCCATCTTACTTGGGTCAAACGGATGTGGCTGCAGGCAGTTTACCACATGATTATCAGCTTCCAGAAGCATTAAATGCTCAGCAGTGTGACGATCCCAGATGAAGATATGGCCACAATCAGAACCACTCATTACAAAATTAGCACCCCAGAAATTGGCTTCTTTTATCTAAGGGTTTAGAAAAAGGAAATAAGAAAACTCAAATCAGAGTTATTAAAACAAAGACTTATTCTATTCTGCAACTGAAAATATTAGAAAATAATAAAAAACTAGAAGAGAATCTTTGTCTTCTATTACTTTAAAAATGATACAGATTTTTCAGCAAGCATGATATGGCACTAAGTAATGAAAAGTTCCCCATGAACACAGAGATTCTGCTCTGTTCAATGCTGTATTTATAGGGCCTAAAACAGTACTTGGCGACACTAGGTGCTGAATTAGTAACTGCTAAATGAATGAATGGGATTTCTGGGACTGGGCAGTGTAATGGAAACTTCTACATATGTTGCTGACCTTTCCAAAAATGGTTCCATTTTAGGTTTATAATAAATACAGTTCATAGAAAAAAACGAATAGTTCCTTTTTCTATTTTGCTTTATGATAAAAGAACAAAAAGTACCAATCTTTTTATTAGCTATTCTCCCGCAACTGAGAAAGGATATAGCGTATTTACTTTTATGAAGCAACGAGACAAAGGAATAGGATATACTGGAATGGTTGTGACGCCATATGGATGATTTTGAATAAACCATCCAAAAATCTTTGTAGTTCAGGATTTTTTCGATCATTTCATCAGTAGCTGCCACTTTGCTATTTTTGCCAAAACAAAAGGGGAAGCCAGTTTTGTTGTTGCTTAGCGCTACTGTTATATTTACTTTTCTTTTTTTTCATTCCTATCCCCAATGGTTTTCATCTAAAATTTTAACCACAAGGTGTAAGAAGTGTACATTGATCGCTTCTATTGATAATAAGCATTCAGTTTAGAATGATTAAATCGATACTACCAAGGATACCTATAGAGAGAGCTAATTATCTCCCTACCCCAAATAACTTTTTTGTTAAGGAAGCTCTACACACAACGTGTGGCTTGAACTCAGGACACCAATATCAAGAGTCACACATTCTACCGAATGAGCAGGTATTCCCACAATGTAACTTTTTGCCTTTACTCTGAAGAGTAGATTAAAACTAATTCTATAGGTACTTTTGGATAACTCAATGAATGTATGAGGACAACACTTTCTAAATATGAATGGTTCAGAGTTAACAGTTATGCTGATCATCTTGCAAGATCTTCTTAATATGACACTGGGTATATAGACTTGTGGATTGTTAAGACTTGCACAGATCTTAGAGATCATCTGGTCTATTCTTATTTCATAAAGGCGGACACTAAAGTCTAGAGAGACAAAGTGACTAAAGCAAATCTTCACTTGTCAATCTTAAGAGTTGTAATTAAAGTCACTGGACTACATTTTGCAATGAGCCTGGATTTCATATATCTAAATCTTCCTCTCCAAACCAACAAAGGGTGCTAATACAAGCTAAAAACAAAAAAAAATCTACTAGGCCGGTAGACAGCAAGTGTGAGAAAGCAAGAAAGACACAACTGTTACGTGTACCAGCTAAAAAATTTTCAATTCTACAATATTTCCTCAGTAGGGCAGAGTTTTCTTTAAACAGTAATGGTCTGGCAATATATTCTAGGACTAAAAGAACCAAGTTTGGGTAAAGAGGTGACTGCTCAGGTACAATAATGCTATCCTGGAAGCACACTGGCAACATAGGAAGATCACCGTTATGGAAAAACATTCATAGTCTGAATCTGCAATTTGTCCAAAGAGTGCCATGAGCATTTGGTACCATTGTCCTGGAGTTGCGATGGCCCTTATAAACCATCTTTACTAGTGGCCTTCTAATGTTCAAAGTATCCAATTCTTCCATTTCTTTCCTTTCTTTTCTCCGCCTGAAGAACTCCTGAATGCGGGCAACAGCAGAGCGTCTACGAATTCCATATTAAAAGAAAAAACAAAAATAAATGAAAAAAAAAATCCACAGGCCACTACAGAGTGAAAACGAGGAACATTAAAATACGGTAAAGTCTAGAAAACATTTAAACTAAACATTATCTCAATAGGGCATCCCCAACCGAAGCATAAAAAGGCAAACACAACAGTGAGACTACATCAGACTAGTCGAGTTACTAAAAATATTTTAGTGAAAAGATCACTTAGAAATTTGGTACTGGTTGAGAGTAAAGGAAATCGCATGCGGCACACTGGTTTTTAAAGGGCTATTTTATAAAAACGTAATATAGACAAAATTAATAGGCAATTTATTACAAATATAACAAATCCTACTCAGTATCATTTTTCTTCTCCATATTAGGAAATGTAAAGGCATAAAGAGAAACGAGGAGAAACAAAGGGTAACATATAATAGTGGGTAAACTTGTTTTGAGTGTTTGTTCACGATGTTCCCAGCAAAGAACAGACTAGTCAAAAAAAGAGAACAGTAATATATATATACAATAAAACAAGGACTTTCGGATGGATTCTATTCTATATGGAGTCCATATTAGAGTATAGATTTGGAGCTAATGAGGCAGACTCTCCTCTCCTCAGAACTGAGCTGGTTACAGAGCTGGAGACTGAAGAATAATGGGTTCTCTTTAAGGCTAATTTAATTATTAGAAGAAACTTTTCCTAACATATGATATACTTGGTAAGTTTGTTAGTTTTGTTATTCAAAACACTGTCTTTTGGAGCACCTGGGTGGCTTAGTCGGTTAAGCGTCTGACTTCAGCTCAGGCCATGATCTCGCAGTCCGTGGGTTCGAGCCCTGCATCAGGCTCTATGCTGACCAGCTCAGAGCCTAGGGCCTGCTTCAGATTCTGTGTCTCCCTCTCTCTCTGCCCCTCCCCAGCTTGCTCTCTGTCTCCCCATCTCTCTCAAAAATATTCTATTTTGACATATAATAGACCGAAAAGTTCTACAAATCAGTAAGAAAAATGAACACTGCAACAGAAAAATAGGCAAAGGACAGGAGTAGGGAAACTATAGAAGAAATGAATAGTCAGCAAATGTACAAAAGGATACTGAGACTCACTTATAATAAGATAAAAATAAAAAAAAATTGAGGGGCGCCTGGATGGCTCAGTTGGTTGGGTGTCCAACTTCAGCTGAGGTCATAATCTCCCAGTTTGTGGGTTCAAGCCCCACATCAGGCTCTGTGCTGACAGCTCAGAGCCTGGAGCCTGCTTCGGATTCTGTGTCTCCCCTTCTCTCTGCCCCTCCCCTGCTCACATTGTCTCTCTCTCTCAAAAATAAATAAAAAACATTAAAAAAAACTGACTTCTTTGTACATCTACCAGATCAAAAAGATTTTAATGTCTATCAGACTGCCAGGAGTACAGAAAACAAATGCTATGGCAGGGGTCTGGAAGTGGTTCTATATATATAACAAAAACAGAGTGAACTCCTTCACTGCAAATTTTTCATTGAAGAACACATACATGGGAAGGCATAAAATCCTAAGTGTGCAGCACAATGCATTTTCACAAATGAAACAAGCCCATGTAACCAGCACCAGAATGGAGCAACAGAGCATAACCAGAGTTCCAGAATTCTCCTAGTGCTTCATTCCCACCATCGCTCTGCCCTTAAAGGAAACCACTATTCTGACTTCGAACAGTATGAATTACCTCTGCATGTTTGTGAACACTAATTAAATGGAATCAGAGGAGATATATTTTTGTGTCTAGTTTCTTTAGCTCAACATTATGTTTGTAAGATTCATCCATGTTGTCTTATTTCGCTGTAGTAACTCATCCCCTTTGCTGTCGACTACTACTTTATAAATATATTATAACTTATGTATTCATTCAACTGTTGGCAGACACTGGGCTGTTCACAGTTTTTGATTACTGAGTTAGTGCTACCATCAGTGTCGGCTCATGTCCTTGGCAAACATATGTACCTATTTCTGCTGGGTATATATCTAGGTGTAAAACGGCCGGACCAGAGCATGTGCATATGTTCACCTTTAATAGAAACTTTCAAACAATTTTCCAAAGTGGGTACACCAAGTTATACTCCCACCAGCAATATACTGAGTTCCTGTTCACTACAAATTAAATAGTATCTATTAAAATTTTAAATGAATTTGCTTTGATGCAATTTTACTTTTAAAGAATGTATACTGTACAAAACTTAAGCAAATATACAAACATATATACATGTATACATATATATGTGTAATATAAGTTTTTGCTGTACTACTTTGAGAAAGATTGGAAATAATCTAAATTTTATGTGGAAAGGATAGATTAAATAATGTTACATCCATACATTGGAATATTTACACCACCATTAAAAAAGATAAGGAAGATCCATAAAATAACCACATGAATAATGTTGGTATTATACTGCCAAAACTGTAACATAGGTTAATGAATAATTCTTAGAGAAAAAATTCTATATATGCATAGAAAGGGCCTAGAAAACGGACACCAAATTGTAACACGTTTGTTTTTTTTTTTTTAACATTTATTTATTTTTGAGACAGAGACAGAGCATGAATGGGGGAGGGTCAGAGAGAGGGAGACACAGAATCTGAAACAGGCTCCAGGCTCCGAGCTGTCAGCACAGAGCCCGATGCGGGGCTCGAACTCACTGACCGCGAGATCATGACCTGAGCCGAAGTCGGCCGCTTAACCGACTGAGCCACCCAGGTGCCCCTGTAACACGTTTTTAAAACAATTATGTAACAATTTTGTACTCCCACTTTTATAATAAAAAGGTATTTTCTTTTTTATAAAAGGATATACCATAAGTTATACAGGCTTATTTAAAAGTGCTTTAAAAACTTTATCCTATGCTTTGTATATCTAATAAAAGGGGGCACAGGGATACACATAACATTTTAGAATCAGATATAATTAGAAACTTCCAGGCAAAAAGATGACATATTTAGCTTATTACGATTTTCTGATTGGGAGCTCTCAAACGCTCTCAAAAAAAACCCACAATTAATATGTTGGATCTTTCTTTTTTCCTGAATTGGAAGAAAAGTCACTCTGAATCAGTTAAAAATATATGATTAGCAAAAAACCAATAAAGAAAAAGACTCTTTTGCTAACAAAGCAGAATATCAGGTAGCAGTGGAAACAGCAATGACCTTGCCAACAAACCAAGGGCCTCAGAGCTATAAATGAAAAATAAATTATATGACAAATTATGAATTTAGATAGAAGCTCAAATTACTTAAAACAAAATGTGTGGGCAAAGTTATAAAGCTAAATGATTAACGAAGTGGTAATAATAAAGAACTAGTAAAGACAGTACCGGATCAAAAATGTTCATTTCATTTAAAAGTTAGCTCTAGAATATGGTCTAATTTACTGCTTAGTGTTTGTTTGATCTGACCATCCTGATTTCAAAATCTGGATGTCAAGTTATATGGTTTGTATTATATAGTTCTGATCTAAAATTAGGGCACCTGCCACCATGTCACTACAGGAAAACTATCTAAGAGAAAAAGCTTCAAGTGCAGAAATTTCAAATTAGAGAATAAAAAGTAACTGTGGATGCCATATCTACATATACAATCAGGTAATGTCCAACTCAGCTGACATTTCTAAAGAAATGATCTTAGAAAGAATACACTGAAACAACTTTCCTAGAGGATATTTCACAGGAAACATTGAAAAAATATTGGTCATTGAAAATCATTTGTACTTTATTACTTTGCAAATTTGATCAAATGAAAATCAAAATGACACATACATATGAAGAACACCAATCAGCAAACAAATATTTATTAAAAGCCTACCATTTGCAAAGTTGTTTGGGGGAATATCAGCTATTCTTTTATAAGAGCTTAGGCTAGTTTTGGAGCACAGTTTAAAAGTCATAAAAGGCATTATAAAGTTAAATAAGCATATGCAATTTCAGAAGTGAACAGTAAAATAATAATAATGAGTATAAATCCCAACCCAATGGGAAAAAAAATAAAGAAAAAGGCAAAACCAAAAAAAAGGATAAAAACCTTAATTCCAAAAAAGGCAAGAAAGTAAAAAAATAAATAAATAAGACAGGATAATTAGAAGACGTTGGAAAGTTTAAATACAGCCATAATGATAGTAGATTTAAATAGACTAAATTCACCAATGGAGAAAAAAGAGAATGTCTAGGATACACCTCAAGTATGAGGACAAGGAAAAGCTTCAAGTGAAAGGGTCTTACACAAATACTAATCAAATGAAAGGTGGCTTAGCTACATTAATATCAGACAAAACAGATGAGGATAAAAAGCATTAAGCATTAGATGAGGATAAAAAGCATTAAGAATAGAGACGATTACTAATACATAAGAAGTTCAATTTACCAGGAAGATATAACAATTTAACATATATGCACTCAGTAGCCTCAAAAATGCATTTTAAAAGAAAATGACATAACTGCAAGGAGAATGAGACAAATCTTCCAATACAGTGAAGACTTTAACACACCTCTCTCGCTACTTTGTAAGTCAAGCTGACAAAACCACACAAACAGCAAAGATATAAATTTTAACACAATGAACAGTCTTGATCTAATGGTCACATATGAAATTCCACATTAAAAATTGGAGTAATATTCTTTTCAAGGGCCCATGAAAGATTTACGAATTTGACATGTACAAGGCCACAAAGGCAGTTTCTACAAATTTCAAAGAATGCATCTAACACCAACTACATTCTCTGATCACAAGTCAGATGTTAATGAAAAAAAAACTAAATTTTTACAACTTTAATTTAGAAAAAAAAGAAAAAAAACTATAAAGTAATCTCAAAGAAAATAGAAGAAAGGAAATGATAAAGAGAGAAAAAGGAGAAATAAAAAACAGAAAGAATAACAATATAGAGTTCCGCCATGACGATGAAGAAAAAATTAAGGGGGTTTAAATAAATAATGTTATGAATAAAAAGGCCATTATAACTCAAGACAGTAGAAATGAAATAGACAATAAAAATACTATAATAACAAATTTCCAAACTTAGATGAATTGACACATTTTTTAAAAACCTCTTAAAACTGACTAAAGAAGAAAGAGATCATGCAAATAGTCTACAGCTATTAAAGAAGTAAAATAATACTTAAAAACCATCTCCAAAAGAAAAAAACTAGGTCCAGCTGGTGTTATAGGTATAATCTACTAAACTTTTAAAGAAAAGATCATTCCAACCTTATACAAACTCTACCAGGGAAAGGAAAAATAGGAAATATTTTTCTCTACTTATGTTTAGTGTAACTTTTTACCAAAAATAGGATGAGGAAAATATAAGAAAAAAATTTCATTCCAAATATAGATACAAAAATCCTTCGCAAAATATCAGCAAATCAAATCCACCAATGTATCAGAAAGATAATACATCATGATCAAGTTAGGTTTATCCCAGGAATACAAAGATTGTTTAACTCAGTTCTGTATGTAAGGATCTTGAAAGTCCTTACTCCAAACTCACAAGTAAAAAGCTCAACAGACTGAAAAATCAACAACTCTTCTTGGATCTGTAAGAAAGGGGAGGACACAGGGCAAATTGCTATCCCTAAGACTGGAGAGAAAAACAGGCAAACAGGGAGTCATAGCTTAGCAAAGAAGAGACTTGAAGGTAAGAACACCTGAACTGTGATTGAGGGACTGCTGGAGGCTCAGTGTGGACAGCTCTAAGAGTTAAAAACGCCAGGGGAACTCAGTCATAGGGTGCCCCCCACCCCCAAAATTTTCAGATTTACCTCCAGGAGCCAGACCAGATTGCCACACTAAATACTGGAGAAAAATCCCCTTGAGTTTCTGGCAGGGAGAGGGTAAGAGGAAGTATTCTGAAATATGCCAGAGCATTCTCTTCTTCTTATAAGGTCTGCTCTTAGTGGAAACTAGTTAACCAGAGTCCAATGTGCTGGGGTACTATCAGAGTCCAACTAACCTAGGGGAGGGAAATAGCCAACTACAGCTCTCTACAGGATGACCCTGGTCATCCTAGCCCACCTAAAGGGAAAGAAAAAAATAACCTAATGAACACTTGTAAAGTCCAGAGATGTATGTTCACTAAAAGACTGAGAACGAATCATAAGATTAAGAATGCTTCCTCTCCCCCACGCCTTACAACCACATTGCTAAAGGTTTAGAGCAGTTCCTTTTACACAGAACGCTATACACATTTGAAGAGACAGAGAAAGCATCAGAACCAGACATGACAGGGATGTTGGAATTATCAGACCAGGAATTTAAAACAATTATGATTTGATTATAATTAATGAAGGGCTCTAATGGATTAGGTACACAACACGCGAGAACAGATGGCCAATGTAAGCAGAACGCTGGAAATCCTAAGAAAGAAGTAAAAAGAAATGCCAGAGATAAAACAAAGCACTGTAACAGAAATGAAGGATGCTTTTGATAGGTTTGTTAATAGACTGGACATGACTGAGAAAAATCCTTGACCTAGAGGATATATCAATAGAATCCTTGAAAACCAAAAAGCAAAGAAAACAAAGACTGAACAAAAACCCAATCAAACCAAATATTCAAGGACTGTGGGATAACTAAATAGATATGACATAAGCGTAATGGGAATACAAGAAGGTGGAGGAAAAAAAAAGAAGAGAAATATTTGAAACAATAATGACTGAGAATTTCTACAAATTAATGTCAGACACCAAATCACAGATCCAGGAAGCCTAGAGAACACCAAGCAGGATAAATACCAAAACAAAACAAAACAAACACAAAAAACAAAAAACAAAAAAAAACCCAGAAAACAACAAAATCAAAAAAACCCAAAGCAAACCAAAACCAAAATCTTATACCTATGCGTATCATTTTTAAAATACAGAAAATCAAAGATTAAAAAAATCCTGGAGGAAGCCAGAGGAAAATAAACATCTTACCTAGAGAGGAAAAAAAAATAAGAATCACATCCAATTTCTCCTCAGAAACTATGAAGCAATAAGGGAACAAAGTAAAATATTTAAAGCACTGACAGAAAAAAAAAAAAAAAAAAAAATCACCAACCTAGAATTCTATGCCCTGCAAAATGATCCTTCTTGTGAATGAGAAATAAAGACTTTCTCAAATAAAAGGAAAGGAATTTGTTGCCAGTAGACCTGCCTTGCAAAATTGTTATAGAGAAGAAAAAATATGTAAATCAGACATATGGATCTATATAAACAAAGAACATCAAAGAAGGAATAAGTGAAGATTAAAAATAAAAACTTCATTTTTTTAATTAAAAAATTTTTTTTAAATGTTTATTTACTTTTGAGACAGAGAGAGACAGATTGTAAGTGGGCAAGAGAGGGAGACACAGAATCCGAAGGAGGCTCCAGGCTCTGAGCTGTTAGTCCAGAGCCTGACGTGGGGCTCAAACTCACAAACCATGATATCATGACCTGAGCCGAGGTCAGACGCTTAACCAACTGAACCACCCAAGTACCCCTAAACTTTCATTTTTCTTACTCTTAGTTTACCTAACAGATAAGTTTCTTCAAAATAATAATAATAGCAATAATGTATTCCATTATGTACGTTGATGTAATATATCTTATGTGTATATATGCTTATGTATGCTTATATTAAAGTGAAATGAAAGGCAGCAATGATACAAGGGACACAAGAAGGAATCAGGATTTTGTTATCATATAATACTCACGCTACCTGTGAAGTGGTGTAGTATGATTTGAGAGTGGATTGGATTAGTTGTAAATGTACACAGCAAACTCTACGGCAACCACTAAAAAAGATTTAAAAAAGAATTGTAGCTGATATGTTAAGAAAGGAGAGAAAATGGAATCATATAAAATGCTGAATTCAAACCACAAAAGGCAGAAAAAAAGGAAAAGACAAAAAATAGGAACAAAGAACAAATAGAAAACTATAATGAATATGCTAGACATTAATCCAATTATATCAATAGTCACCTTGAATGTCAATGTTCTAAATTACACCAATTAAAAAACAGATTATCAGAATGGATCAAAAAATATGACCCAGCTATCTGTTGTCTACAAGAAATCCACTTAAAAATAAATAAAGAAATCCATTTAAAAATAAATAATTAAAAAAATAAAGAGATTAAAAGTAGATAAATGTAAGGAGAAAAATATCCCATGTTAAATACTAAACAAAAGAAAGCAAGATTAACTATATTTCTTTTGGACAGAGCAGACTTCAAAGTAAGCCAAGTTATCAGGGATAAAGAAGGGCATTAAATAACATCAAGGGAGTCAATTCTCCACGAACAATCTTCAATGTGTATGTGCCTATCTAGAGAGGGTCAAAACACATGAGGAAAAAACTGACAAATGCAAGGAGAAATAAACGAATCCACTACTGTCGTTGGGAGGCTTCAACACCTTTGTCTCAGAAAGGGGCAGATCCGGGAGGCAGACAGTAAAGCCATAGCTGCACTCAACAACTGGTTGAGTTGATCCAACTGATCAACTGGATATAATGGACAACTACTGACTACTTCATGCAACAACAGCAGAATACACATTCTTCTCGAGTTGAACGTACATCAATATACACTACGTTCTGGGTCATAAGACACATGTTAAAGGCTGTTTAATATTAGAACATTTGTAAGTGTATTAGCTGGCTAAAGGAGAAAAAATAGAACTCAATAGATGAAGAGTTAGGTGACTGATTAAATCAATACTCGTTCATGATAAAAACTGTTAGTAAACTAGGACAGCCTAGGTAGGGAAGCCCCCTAACCTCATAGGAGGTATCTACAAAACCCCTGAAACACCAGTACAAATAAACTCATGTAGGCACTTTTTTCAAAATCAGGAGCAAGGTATGATTCTTACTATCCTCATTAACCAATACCCAGTAAGCAATAAGAATGAAAAGGAGGAAAGAAAACTCCTTTTTGGAACGATATGACTGTCTACATAAAAAAGCTTAAAATAATTTATATGCTAACTAATAAATATAACAGAAAAACACTTGGGTAGATA